>NC_136514.1:31604114-31664114 GCF_053919585.1 Euprymna scolopes | reverse complement strand
TCTGCTCGGCATTTCCACCCTCCTTGACCATCATTATTTGATGTGGGACAGTTTATGGTAACACTCATACGGGAAGAAAACAATAGAAAAAAATGAAGGGGCGGTATTTTTCAATAAAATAGTTTCAGTTTTCATGATTCCATGTGATGTTCTTTTGTATTTGGTATGTGTAACCATTTCCGTGTCCCATTTGTGTGTAGTTTATGTGTTGTGTTAGTTTCCCCATTCAATGGTTTTCCTTAATATTTCTGCAGTTTTCATTATTGAAATTTGTTGTATCTTCCCTGCCATCCCTCTGATTCCAATCTCTCTCATTCTTTTTTCAAAGTTTTTCAGTATTGTTCCTAGTGCTCCTACTATTAGTGGTGTTAA
Source organism: Euprymna scolopes (assembly GCF_053919585.1). Classification (NCBI taxonomy): domain Eukaryota; kingdom Metazoa; phylum Mollusca; class Cephalopoda; order Sepiida; family Sepiolidae; genus Euprymna; species Euprymna scolopes. Next base: position 31,663,742 of record NC_136514.1, on the reverse strand, counting down.
CTTTACTTTCTTCATTCTCCAGATCTCTTTGAGCTTTTTGGCCAGTTCCATGTATTTGCTCCGCTTCTCTGTCTCCTTAATCTTTACTATGTGGTTTGCTGGAACGACAAAATCTACAATCTGGCAGGACTTTTCCTTCTTGTTAATTATTATGGCATCCGGTCTTCTTGCTTGGATGGCTTTATCCGTTTGTATATCCATGTCCCATAGGATCTTATGATTTTATTTTTCATTACTGTTGCTGGTTTGTGTTTGTATCATTTGTCTGTGTGTCCAAGATGCAATTGTTTGCATAGTTGCCAATGTACTACTTCCCCCACTTGTTCGTGTCTATTTTTATATTCTTTTGGGGCTAGTTTGCTGGATTCACTTATTATATAGTTTATTTTTTCGTCTCTTTGTCCGCAGTGTCTGCATTTGCTGTTTTCTTGTGTCTTATCGATCCTTGCTTTGATGTGGTTGGTTCTAATTGCATTATCTTGTCCAGCTGTTATAAGTGATTCAGTTTCTCTGTTAAGGTTTCCTTTTTGTAGCATTTCCAAGTGTTTTCGTTAGTCTTCTCTTTTGTAATCCTTATGAATCGTCCGTGTAGCTGTGGTTTTCCATTTTTCATTTCTCGTTTTATTCCTCATCTCTTTTTCTATCTTGTTTCTTCCTTCCTTGTCTCTTGTTGCGATAATTATTCTTTTGGTGTTGTGCATTATGTATTTTTCTAATTTTTTGTGTTCTTTACACAGTCTTCTATACAGAACAACCCTCTTCCTCCGTCTTTCCTGTTGACATATAGTTGGCCAGTATCATCCTTCAGGTGTAGTGCACTGTGCATCGTTATTAGTTTCCTTGTCTACTGCTCGAGATTCCTTAGTTTTTCTTTGGTCCAACTTATAAATGGCCGAGAGCATCTTATTAGTGACACTGCCCACATGTGTATTCTTTTAATTAGGTTTCGACTATTTAGTTTGGTTTTGAGGAGTTTTCTTGTTCTTCTGGGATATTCCTTTCCTATTTTCTCTTTCATTTCCGTTGCTTTGATGCCGTTTGCTTCCAGCACTCCCAAGTATTTGTAGGTATCATGTTCATCCAGTGCCCTAATCTCTGTTTCATTAAGTAGTACGGTTGCATCTAGTTTTCCCCTACTCACCAGTGCGCAATTTTTCATACCGAATTCCATTTGGATATCTTGGCTAAAGATTCTGGTCGTATTTATTAGTGTTTCTAATGGTGTCTTTTATTTTGCAAACAGTTTCAGCCATCCATGTACATTAGGTGGTTCATTCTTTCTTCTGTGTCAGTGAACATGTATTCAACTTGGCATTTTCTTAGGATGCTGTTCAGGCGTTCTTAGGATGTTGCATCATGGCTTTAATGAACAGTAATGGTGATAGGGAATCACCTTGGAAGATCCTTCTTTGCATTTTGATTTCTGTTATGTATTGTCCATCAGCTGTCAGTTCACGCCTTCATGTTCTCATTGCTTATATTACCTGGTATTTTGTACATTATTATTATTATTATTACTATTATTATTATTATTATTATTATTATTATTATTATTATTGTTATTATTATTATCATTACTGTTGTTGTTATTATTATTATCATTATTGTTATTGTTATTATTATCATTATTATTATTGTTATTATTATCATTATTATTATTATTATTATTATCATTATCATTATTGTTATTGTTGTTATTATTATTATTATTATTATTATTATTGTTATTATTGTTATTGTTATTATTATTATTGTTATTATTATTATTATTATTATTGTTATTATTGTTATTGTTATTATTATTATTATTATTATTATTATTATTATTATTGGCTCACAAGGAGCGTTAACACAGGTCAAAGATCTCATTGGATACAGCCTGTGGTGTTCCCTAGAAGCTAAGTGACAAGTCTCCCCGGATTTTCCAGTACTCTCCACCTATTTCGATAACTTTTGCAAATAAATTTGAATTATCGCAACAGCTGCTTACCATTGATTTCTCGTTGGCAGCAGTTATTGGTCTTCGCTGGAATTTGAGTGGCTATAAGCCTCCCCAAGGTTCCAGTTCTTTTCGCACTTTTACAGTGGAGGTCTGGTCAGTGCTCACTCCTCGGTCTTTCCTTCCTCCTTGAGTCTACTTGGTTATTCGATCTCACTCTTTTTTTTGGGGGGGGTAGTGATGTGGTAATGAGAGGGATAGGGTGGGGTTAGAGAACTTATAGGTATGCAGCTTCAATGTTCTTGGTTCCATGTAGCGCTTTATGTTTTGTCTCTGTAGCAGTTTGTCTGGTCTACGCTTGTGGTTCGAGTGTGTTAGTCTTCACATTCAAGGGGGTTCCTTAATATTTTAGTTGTTTTCATTATTGTTGTGCATTGTATTTTCCCAATCATTCCTCTGATTCCAATTTCTCCCATTCTTTTTTCAAAGTTTTTCGGGATTGTTCCTAGTGCTCCTACTATTATAGTTATTATTTTGATTTTCTTCATTTTCCATATTCCTTTCAGCTCTCTGGCTAGCTCTGTGTATTTGCTCCGTTTCTCCTTTTTTTTGATATTCACCCTGTGGTCAGCTGGAGCAGTAAAGTCTACGATTTGACGGGACTTTTCTTTCTTATTAATTATTACAACATCCGGTCTTCTTGCTTGAATGGGTTTATCAGTTTGGATGTCCATGTCCCATAGGATTTTGTGATTCTCGTTTTCAAGTACTGTTGCTGGCTTATATTTGTACCACTTATCTGTGCATTTGAAATGCAGTTGTTTGCATAGTTCCCAGTGTACTGTCATTCTTACTTGGTCGTGTCTTTGCTTGTATTCCTTTTGGGCCAGTTTGCTGCATTCACTTACTATATGGTTATCGTTTCGTCTCTTTGTCTACAAAGGCTGCATTTACTGTTTTCCTGTGTTTTATCGGTTTTGCTTTGATGTGGTTGTTCTTATCGAGTTATGTTGTGCTGAGGATATTAGGGATTCAGTTTCTCGGTTTATGTGTCTTTTTCGCATCCATGTCCAAGTGTTTTTGTTATTCTCATCTTTTGTAATCCTTATGAAACTTCCATGTAGTTTTTTTTCTTCCCATTTTTCTTTTATCGTCTTATCCTTTATCTCTTTTTTCTGTTTTGTCGATTTTCTTGGTGTTTCTCGCTGCCATTATTATCCTTCCAGTGTTTTCGTTATGTATTTTTTAATTCTTTTTTTTTGTTGTGTGTCATGAACACAGTCTTCTATATTAACTAGCCACCCTCCCGCCTTCTCTTCTTTTCACATAGAATCGGTCTACATCATCCTTTGGGTGTAGTGCATTGTGCATAGTCATGAGTTTCCTGGTTTTCTGATCGAGGTGTCTCAGTTCTATTTTGGCCGATCCTATGAACGGTCCTGAATATCTTACTAGTGATACTGCCCATGTATTTATACCTTTTACTAGGTTTCTGCTATATAATTTCGTTTCTAGAAGTTTTCTTTTTCTCCTGAGGTATTCCTTTCCAATTCTCTCTTTCATTTGTGTGGTTCTGATGTAGTTCCATGCCCTCTGTTGTCTCCAGTTTTCCCTCTCTTATAAGTAATAGTGAGCACTTTTCCATACCAAACTCCATTTGGTTGAAGATCCTAGTAGTGTTTATTAGTGTCTCGAGTTCTTTTTCAGTCCTTGCAAAAAGTTTTAGGTCGTCCATATACATTAGGTGGTTCATTTTTTCCTCTGTATTAAAGAACTTGTATCCAGCTTGGTACTTTCTCAGTATATTGTTCAGGGGTGTCATGGCTGTTATAAACAGCAATGACGATAGAGAATCTCCTTGGAAGATGCCTCTTTGTATGTTAATTTCTGTTATGTGTTGTCTATCAGCTGTCAATTCCAGTCTCCGCGTTCTCATTGCGTTTTCTATTACGTTGATGACCCTGCTAGTTATTTTATACATTTTTAAACATACCATTATCCATGTTTGTAGGATTCTGTCGTATTATTATTATTATTATTATTATTATTATTATTATTATTATTATTATTATTATTATTTACTCACTTATAATAATAGTAATAATAATAATTATGATAATAATAATATTAATTATTACTATCATTATTATTTTTATTATTGTTGTCATTATAATAATCATTATTATTGATATTAATAATAGTTACTCGTATTATTGTTATTGCAATTATTGTTATTATTAGTATTAGTATTAGCATTGTTATTGTTATTATTATTATTATTATTATTATTATTATTATTATTATTGTTTTTGTTATTAATATTGCTGCTTTTATTATTACGATCATTGTCATTGTTGGACATCTCACTAAGTGCCCATTTTATTTCGAATTTGATCGACAGGCTAATAGCATGTTTTGGCTATACCCGTAACATCCTTTAAATATCATAAATGGTGGATGACAGGGCAGCCTTTAAAAAGCAGAATGAATGCATGTCACTTAATCGTCCAATCTCCAATAAACTATCTATCTATCTATCTATCTATCTATCTATCTATCTATCTATCTATGCGCGTGTGTGTGCCTCTTTGTGTGTGTAAGTACAGGGTAATAAATAAAACATTATGAATTCAAAATAAAGTGAAAAAAATTCTTTTTTCTAGAAATGAGATTAAAGGAAGTGTATATATATATATATATATATATATATATATATATATATATAACTACTTAATTTACTCACATAAAATTAATATACGAAAGTATAGATTTATGCGTAAACTTTAAGTATTTACTTCAAAAGTGCTCAGTACGTAGGTAGAGCTAGTTAGTAATTTATAAAATATATATGGCGATTAAGCTGCACTGAATATTCCGCGTTTCATCCACTCTAGGACTCCTCAGGCTTATGCGCGAATTCTGTGGCTGTTTATCGTTTTTATATGGTCCTCTTCTATTGAGATTTTAGTTAGCCAATTAGCTTTCTATTATCGACCGCGCCCCTTCCTATCATATATATATATATATATATATATATATATATATATATATATATATATATATATATATATATACTCCTTAATCTTATTTCTAGAAAAAATGTTACTGTTTTTTATTCTATTTTGAATTCATAATGTTTCATTCATAACCCTGTAGATACACACGCGCGCACACCATACTTATATATATATATATATATATATATATATATATATATATATATATATATATATATATATATATCCTTTACCGAGTCTGTTCGAGCTTTGTGTCATACTACCACTAGGCAACGCCGATATACGGGTCCTGCAAGTTATATATATATATATATATATATATATATATATAATGGTTTTGTTTAGAGCATAATCGAGCTTGATACTTAACGATTGAATTTTATAATTCAAACCATTATTAATAAAATAATTTTATAAAATTAACAGAAGGTTCTCTACAGTGCAATGTAGACTACAATGTATTGTCGACTAAATCAGTGCGGAGAGACATGTTAAGCTTCCTCTCAGTGCATCGCAATGGGTTTTCAACTAGTGACTGCAATCAATTGATTTGATTTAAGAATATGCGATTTCACCGATTTCGATGACACTAAAAATATAGGAGGGTGAAACATTCGTTAATCATCATTCAATCTCGAGCAACGTAATCTTCCTGCTAGTATATATATATATATATATATATATATATATATATATATATATATATAGTAATCCACATACAGTACTGTTTCGCTGTTTCACAGCTCATCAGTGCGGCTAGACAGGCAACTGCTTCAAGCCAGGATCGAAACCCGACCGCTCAAATGACAGTCAAGGCTTCTCACCATTACGCTATACGGCTGATGCTGTGTGGGTAATGAATTAACGCTGTTTTGACATTGTCCAACTGCCTCCGATATATATATATATATATATATATATATATATATATATATATATATATATATATATACTAGCAAAAGTACCCGTCGTTGACTGGGTTCAAAAACAGCCTACAGAAAATGGACTCTGATTTATGAAAGTATGATAGGTTATGAAAAGGAAGGGTTGTAAAGAGATAGTTTCGAATTTGGGGGTATCAAAACCAAAGCAAAATATGATGAAAGTAAAAATAAAATAGATAAACCCCATAATTTATTATACCATTCCTGTTTACACTGAAACACTTATCACAATATTCTGTGGATCTATATTAAAAAACCTTGTTAAACTTTGTGACATATTTCCATTCTACGATAATTTTATCATACCATATTTCTTCAAACTGAAACATAATTATCAAAGTATACTTACGCAGATAGATATGAAAAGTCTTTATTAAAGTTTGGGCCTATTTCCATTCTATGGAAGCCAGGCGCGAACGCAGACCCCACAATTTTATTATACCATCCCTATTTTAGTTAAAACATACTTATTCAAAAAATTCTTATGTACATCTATATCAAAAACACTTGTAAACGTTTTTTTTTAATTTTTAAATTTTTTATTTCCATACTTTGTGGACCAGGCGCGAACGCAGACCCCACAATTTTAATGAACCACCGTTCTGCCAGATCAAACATACCCATTCCTGTGTCTCGATACATCTTCTATCATTATATGTAATCAGTTTTTTAAAATAGACAACCATATAGGAGCCTATTCGTGACCACACACACACACACACACACACGCACACACACACACACATTCAGCTTTATATTATAGATATATATACATATAAATGTGTGTATGTGCATGTGTGTGCGTGTGTGTGTGTTTTATTGGAAACTGCAGAAGAAAATCCTTATGCTTTATAAAATCTGCCCTGTCATAAACCATTTATGAGGTTTAAAGGTTCTGACGGGTTGAGACAAGGCATACTATTAGGGTGGTCGTTCAAATTCAGATTAAATGGGCATTTAGCGATACTTATAAGAACTGTACTACTACTACTACTACTACTACTACTACTGCTACTACTACTACTACTAACACTACTTGATATAACATTAAAAAGTTATGGCGTTTTTTGAGTTTGTACGTAGATAGAAACATGGTTGATTAACAGAATGCACATCATCCTAAGATGAAGATTGCCAGATCTGGGAAGAAGCTGTCCAGAGCACATTTTTCCTGCCTTGACATGGTACGAAACCGGTTTCGAAATCTCGTAGGTGATGTCCTTTTCTTCTCCTTGCAACCTATTTCTCACAGAAGAGACATTACGTGCCTGTCTCTGCTCTACCGTTATTTTCATGGCAGGTGCTCGACTGAGCTTCAATATGCCCCCATGAAAAACAGTCGCAACAAACACTCGTCTAGCTACAACCACTGTCAACAAGTTACTCTACTTTCTATCTGTGCCGAAAAATAAACCCAATTTCCATGAGAAAAAAGTTTCTTTCTTAAAGCTGCCCGCCTGTGGAACTCTATAGCGCGAGGTTGTTTCATAGAGGACTATAACATGGCCGTTTTCAAATCGAATGTAAAGAAGTTATTGTTGAGCCGTCATTTTAAATAATCAAATTCTACCCAATTGCTACCATTACCGATCATTATGGTGTTATCTCACCGACCACCTAAGAAACCATTAACCTTTACACTCGAGAGGAGGTGACTCCTTCGTAAAAACATATTTGTTACAATGTCAAATCTGGAGTTTTAATCTCTCGTAACTAGGAAGTATCTTTTTTTAAAACACTATATATGTAAACGAATGCGTATGATAGCGTGTGAAAATAACAACAGCAGCCGAAGGATAGATGGCTAGTGAAGGTATTAGCAGCAGCAGCAGCAGCAGCAGCAGCTTGAAAATGTAAATTGACTTCCAATGTAACCTATCTTTGTCCAGGTCTTTATTTATCCCTCCTTCCCTCGGGTTTATTTCTACCATGTCCTCCAACGTTTTCCTTGGCTTTACCCTGTGAACTTCACCTGCTACCTCAACTGCTCTATATCTACTAACCCAACCCATTCTTTCAACATGGCCATACCATAGAAATCTACACATCTATATACTTCTCCCTATACTGTCCAGATTTAATTTTCCCCTGAGATCATCAGAACAAAGTCTATCTTTAAAACTTATATTACAAAACGGCTTTAAGAAATTGACTTGCAAAGTAATCTATCTCTGTCCAATTTTTTCTTCCTTCAAGTCTATTTTTTTTTCACTTGCTTCCATATTTTCGTTGGCCTTGCCTTGAGAAGCTGAACTTGTTACCTCAACTGTTCCACATCTACTAAACCAACGTAAGAAAGCGCATATGAGCGCGTGTGAAAATATAACAGCAGCTAATAGATGGCTAGCGACCGGATTAGCAGCAGCAGCCGTTTGAGCACTATGCAAATTAGCAAGTGTGTGCGTGTTTGCATGAAAAGAAAAGAAAAAAAGGACAACATGTGGTCGAGGAGGAGAAAATTGGACCGGGCGAAATGAACGTATGGCCCCATGGTAGCGGCGAGAGACTTTAAATCTGGTGTTGAGACGACGAGGTTTTGTTAATTTCATGGCAGACGAAATGAAGAGTAAAAAAACAAAAAACAAAAAAACAAAAAACAAAAACAAAAAACAAACAAGAAGCATGCATTGCTTGGAAAGTAACGGTAATAAATGGATTTTGCTAAAATAGAAAAAAAAAAAAATGCCGAATCGAATGTATTTTTGTTTGTTTCTGCGACGTTACATATGTGCTTTATAAATTTTAAGAAATGAAAGCATTATAATAAAATAAATGCACTTCATAAATATATTTATAGAAATTAAAAAAGTATTTACCACTTTCTCAACTAGCAGAATGGAAAGACACCATCCAGACCTCCACTATGAGGGTACATAGAGTTCTTGAATCCTAAGGATACTTATATCAATCAAGTTCCAGAGAAAGTCAACAGCAGCTATGAACGAGGACTTAATTTTTTAAACAGTTTTTTTTTTTTTTTTTTTTTTAAACTTTCTTTCTAGGGTTATAATCAGGATTCGGTTCTCGGGTTCAGGAAGGAGTGAGTCACTCTCTCGACAACAGCACGTTTCTGCCCTCTTCTTTTCCAATCGACCACACCTGGCCTCTCGCCACCAATGTCACATCGCACAATCCGAACGTCAGCAATACGAAATTCTTTTCAAGAGATGATGTTCACGACTCTTTTCTCTCTGCTGCCCCAGGGAAATTTTCCCTTCTTTTATATCCTCCTATTTAGAAAAAAAGGAAGAGACAGGAAAAAAATAATAGCTTCTCCCGTCATGCTCTGCTTTCCCAAGATGCCCTTCGCGTATACAAATGCGCTGGCCATCCTTTCCTTCTTCTTTCCCAAAGAGCGATGCAGATACGCCCGGTACGTTTCTTTTTTTTTCTTCTTTTCTAACCATATGCCCCACAAAAGAAAGTTGTCACTGGTTATCACTCATGTAAGAAAACACCATCAAGCATGTGCTACATAATGCAAACCTGAAGTTGTGGATAAAGGGAATGATTAACAGATACGGGTTCAAAATAATTACCTCAGCGATTAAAAGAAAGTGGAGGGCAACGTGTGAATTCCAATGAAATCTCACGGTAATACGATTCTATTGAAAAGGCGGGCGTACTTTGATCGCTTGCAGCCTTTCGTTGATGCTGCTATGTAACCAGGGTTCGTTGCCGAGTTCATTATTGACGATGACGCAAACGTGTCGACAAAAGTCACATATAATATTAACAACTTACAGTGTGACAGAGGAAACCCCACCAGGCAGACTCGAATTTTTCAAGATTAATATTACCTGAGATTAACTTCGACATTCGGACGAGATTCATTGATTAATTTTATGCGTATTGATAATTGCTGCGCCACCCAGTGGGAAGAAGACAAGCAAACAAAAATAAATAAATAAAATTAAAGGGAGGTAAATCGTGATGGCTAAGGGAGCAATAAATTTATTCTGATTGCATGGATGACGGTAAAGTAATCAGTATAAAATGAAAAAAATAACATCGTTATTTTTTTTATGAAGCGAATCTCTATAATATCGAAGTTGAAAGGGAATTATATTTTTCCGTTGAATTGGACATGCACGACAAGACGATGGCGAAATAATTTATTGGCAACGACATTTCATTTGAACGACACAGGAGACATTAAGTCAGATTCTTTTTGTTCTTAATTTCTTCCTTAGTTTCTTCCTTATATCTTTCTTAATTTCTTTCTCTCGAATCACCTTTATATTTCAGTCAATACACAACTGTTTACACCCACCTCTTCATCCTAGCATCACCTCTGTCCCTTTCTCTCTCAAGTTATACCAAAAAATTGTGACGAAGAAACCAACTATCTGCATTTGAATCATTATCTCTCTCTCTCTCTCTCTCTCTCTCTCTCTCTCTCTCTCTCTCTCTCTCTCTCTCTCTCTCTCTCTCTCTCTATATATATATATATATATATATATATATATATATATATATATATAGATAATGCTAGACTTTGTGGACACTGTGTGTGCGTATATATATATGTACATGTACATATATATATATGCATATATATATATAAAGAGAGAGAGAGAGAGAGAGAGAGAGAGAGAGAGAGAGAGAGAGCGCGAGTAATAATGTACCCAGATTTTGTGGGCACCATATATATATATGTATATGTATATATATATATATATATATATATATATATATATATATATATATATATAATGCTAGACTTTGTGAACACTGTGTGTGTGCGTATATATATATATATATATATATATATATATATATATATATATATATGGTGACCCCCCCCCAAAACGGGCCCAACTCTAATTAGGCCTCGTTTCTTAGTGTTATGTCCGAATGAAATGAAACTTTGGTCATAACTAGTTTATTATATTCAAAACTTCACATCAAAACACTAGGGTCTTTGGCCTTTTTTCTCCGTTCTACAGCATATGTTCTAGATGGCCTCCATTTAGCTCTGTGCATTTCTTGAGGCGCAGCACAAAGTTGTCCATGATGTTCTTACAGACCGAATTGGTAATGGCTCTCATCTCCCTGATGGCTTTCTTGAGTTCCGTGATGGTTCTGGATTTACCTGTGTAGACTCTGTCCTTAAGATAACCCCAAAGAAAAAAATCTGGGGGGGGGGGCTTAAGTCCGGGCTATGGGGTGCCCACTCAAAATCAGTCTTGAGACTGATCACTCGGCCTCCGAACTTCTCTTTCAGCCAATCTCGGGACAATTAAGGTGTGAGAACTTGCTCCGTCCTGCTGGAACCAGAACTTGCTCATGGGCGACGGGTAGATCCTCTGGAGCTCACTCTTGAAGGTTTTGAGGACTTCCACATACCTCTCCTTGGTGACTGTCATTGCTGAGCCAGATTCTTCAATGAAGATTGGTTCGATGATAACTCTGGCCGAGATTGCAGCCCACACCGTGCACTTAGGAGAGTGCAGGGGCTTGGTGGCTACTTCATTGGGTCTGGAGGACCCCCAGAAGACATTTGTCTTGGAGTTCGCCTTTTCATCAAGATGGAAGTGGGCTTCATCTGAGGTCCAAAGGAGGATAAGGAAATTTGGTGTCTCCTCGATCTTCTCAGGCATATTGACTGCCATAGCCCTCCTCTGCTTCTTGTCTGAGGCTGTAAGGGTCTGCAGCGTCTGTATTCTGTATGGGTAAGCCCTAATATCGTGCACCAGCACTCTCCTGCAAGTCTCACGGGACATATCGAGGGACTGACTTCACTTACGCACAGAGCGTTTCGGACTCTGCTGGAGAGACTCTCTCACTCTTTCGACCAGCTCGGCTGTTCGCTTCTTGAGACGTCCCGAGTGGCTTGGACGGTTGTCTCTGGCAGCGTTGAGGTTCTTCATGGTCCCATACTTCTCGAAGTGGTCCACTCAGTTATGAATTCTGCTTTTGGATGGAGCCTTTTCACATTCGAACTGACGCATGAAACTGTCCTGAGTTTTCTTAAACGAGCCTGACTTGTAGTAAAATTTAACACAGTGTATTCTTTGTCCCAGCTCCCACTGGGGTCTTGGTGTACTCACGGTCGTTGATTCTGCCATATCCTGTAAAATAAGGGCAATCAGTGAACAAAAAATGGAGATATCACATAAAGTGTACATGGGGCCCGTTCTTTTGGGTCATCCTGTATATATATATACATAATTTTATATGCATACATGTATAATATATATAATTTTTATGTATCTTCTATGTTCACTTAGCTTTTTCTCAAGTTTCTGAAAATTTGATGGCAATTATAGCATGCGGCAGTATACTTATATATATATATATATATATATATATATATATATATATATATATATATTTGTGCATTAGATCTGGATTTATTTAGGAAATGTTTTTTTGTTTTTAGTTTTTTTTTTTTATAGTTTTTTAGTGTTTTTTTATAGTTTGTGTATTATTGCATTATTGGCGTGAGTAAAAGAAAATATCTGTTTATGAGACACTTTTCTTATAAACAGATATTTGTTTTTACCAGCCACTTGAGAAAAAAACTTAGTTAACATAGAAGAGAAATAAAAAATAGAAATTCCATGAATGCAATATTTTCTCTCTCTCTCTCCCTCTCTTACACACACGCACACACGTATATATATATATATATATATATATATATATATATATATATATGTCGAGAGTAGACTTGGCAAAAACTCTAAAAATCAACCAACATGTGAAACACAGCTCAAAAATAGTAGTACCATAATAATATCGGAATCAAATATACAAAAAACACCAATAATTATAAAAAACCAAAATAGACGGAAAATGCAATATAATTTAGTAGACGCCGCTCTATAACAAGTAGTAAAAACCAAGCCCCGCAAAAAATTATTAAACTTCATCGAAAAACACTTTCCTGTAACAAACCTACTACACAAAAACAACCGTATTGTTAGTGCGAAAACTTAGAAATGGTAGTTTTAGCACATAATAATAAAGTACGAAGTGAGAATATGCAAAAAGTAAAAAAATGTGACCAACATTGTATAACCCTTATCCCTGAGTGGCTTCCGGGCCTTGATAAGTGGTGATCACTGTGTAAAAAAAAAAAAAAAAAAAAATCACACAATGAACAAAAATATAATTACTATATATAGCACTGACGCACATCCTAATAAGTGAAGCATGCGCCGTCTTCCGTGAGTGCACGGTGAACGAGTTATAAAAAAAAATGACTAAGTTCAGCCCCTCCTCAATTTAATCCTAAAAGTCACCAGGGGACGTCAAATCCTGGTGAAAATGAACAAACGGCGCAGTTTTGGGCCCTAACATATGTAAATTTAAATTCTGCACCAAAAAAAGAAATGACTAAGTCCATCATTTTCCCCCTCCCCATTTAGCCACAAAAGTCCCCAGGGCCTTAACATATTTAAATTTGAGTTCGGCACCATGCAAAACTGCTAAATAGACAGACATAGAAAATTTTGGACAAACATGGTAAAATAGTCCCAAAAATGGAGTTGTTTTGTTAGCCCTAAAAGAGCCTCTGGGGGACACTCAAGAGTTATCGCGATGTATAGACGAACAAAATTATATAGAAATTAGTGACTTACAACTTTACAGAAAGTTTTATAAAAATACAAAGCATCAATTTTTTTTTTAATAAGCACAAAAGTATCAATTTTAGCCATTTTAACCTGAAATACACTCCTAAGGGGGCAACTGGAGGTTTTTTTTTAAATGCTTAAAAAAATAACTGGAATCCTTCAAAAATAACTTGAATGATCTGGAGAATGACTTGAATGGCTTTGAGACTGACTGGTTGTAAAGTGGGTGATCATTTTAATTAAATTAATACAGAAAAGTCATCCCCCACTTTATATCACAAAGTTACAAACATAAGTACAGCATGTAGTAAGAACAGATACTACACTTCATCTTGGCCAAAAGGCCAAGAAAAGGGTATTTATTTGCTCCCCCACCGAACAAATTAGGCACAAGGCCGATTTTTAATGTGAGGAGTGAAGGGGAAATGGGGACCAGCTCCCCGGGGAGTAGAGGAGCTGGATAGTGATAATTGGTATGAAGGGTTGCCCCTACATTGACCAAGGTTTTATATGTGGGATTGCCCCCACATATGGTCTTTGCTTGCAGTATCTGCCGGAACAGATACTACACTTTGACCTTGGCCAAGAAAAGCTTAAAAGCTAAGAAAAGCATCTATTAACAACAGACCTTTGATCTTAACCAAAAAGGCCAAGCACAAAAGTGTTATGGACAGACTGACAGACCGCTTGACCGACAGACCAACCGACTGACCGACCAACCAACGGAGTGACTTATAGAGTTGCTTGCACGCGACTAAAAATGTATTCGCCCAGACAAAAGAACGTAAGAAAAATAAACAAACTTAAGACTCCTGATTACTCCGCCATGAAATAATCGAATCATGAACCGTTAGTAGACAAACACCAAAAAGGAGAGGAAAGCCGCGGGGTCACAGCAAAGCTTAACCTTTGCCATAATTTCTAAGATTAATATATAGTCCTCCTCTCAAGGTCACATTTTGGCACGAGACAAATTGATTTGGAGTTTCCAATTCGTGAAGACGAAAACAAACACTTCTGGATAAATACCGACGGTCAGAGTTTTACTTTCTTTCGTTTCGGGCCTGGTCACTGATAATTTCTTTTTGCTAGACGTCAATCCTCGCAAAAGTCAAATAAATCTCGAATGTTCTGGCCAACAGTTTTTTTTTTTGTCTAAAAAAAAAATTAAAATATTTATAAAGCTATCATTTATTATTACATTTATTCATTTATTTGAATTTTTGTTACATGGGGAGGTGGGGGGGGGAAAAGAGTCACCACTTATCGAGGCCCAAAAGCCACTCGAGGATATGTGTCAATGATTGTACGGTAGTCATTAAGACAACAGCGTATTATTAGTTAATGGTGGAAATTGGGTAGAAATGGGTTATTTAGGCGGGGGGGGGGCAGCTCAACATAAACTTGTTTACATTGGACTTGAAGACGACCATATTGTAGTAAGCTGGAAAGCAAGCCAGTGGACCAGTTTCATTGGTGGGTAGTTCTAGGAAATAAGCTTTGTTCATGAGATTTGCATTCAGATTTAGTCACAGATAGAGAGGTGGGGAAATTGCTGATAGTGGTTGTGTTGTATTGTTGTATCATAAAGGGGGGGCACCGTTGTATGATCGTCTAATGTTCTGTCTATTTGTGATATATTTATATCTAATTGTTCATATGCAGTTGTGTGTGTGTGTGCGTGTGTGTGTGTGTGTGTGGTACATGTATTTTGGACATACCTTACTTCATGCGTCGTTGATCTTGTCCACCTGGAATTCATCTTGTGTCTTGGAAACCCGTTTTGGACGCATATTCATTCACTCCAAGACGATGATTAGTTTTATATAGTTTTTATTCACCTTCCAGATGTTAATTGCAGAAGAATGGAAAGTGAATATCTTTGCTTGCATAGGTCTTATTTTCACACACGTCAGCTTCCCCACCCAGTGAAGGGGAGGGGACGACCTGTTAAGCCGTCCACTGTTTTCTGCGTCCAAACCCAAAGTCATAGATCAAGCTAACCTGATCACGTGACTCACACAGAGATCCGATCAGCTGACCCTCACTTCCGGTAAAACGTGTCTACAATATAATTTACCATATTTCTTTCTTATGTTCGACCTATTTCCTAAAAATTGTAGCTAGACGAGTGGTTTTTGTGAAAGTTTGGCTAAGGTGGGACCATAGATTGGAACTCAGACGAGTTCTTTATTTGCATACGTGCAAGCCTACCATGGCATAAACGGTGAATTTTCTTGTGTGTGGAGTATTTTGTTTCAGAGTCAGATTGTCTTGCAATGTTTGTTTCAGAAGAAGGAGAGCCCCCCCCCTAAAATTCACGAGACAACCAAACAGAATACTCAAACACAGCATCATTTTATACTCCTTTACGACGATTAAAATTGAGATATGTTTAGAATTCTTATCCTAATTTTGATCCAAATCCATTGCACGATTTTGATCCTTGAAAATGTCGAAAATTGAAAGCTTAAGCTTTAGAAGTCTTAAGAAGAAACTATAATCCAGCGAATATTTCTTATTTGGGTTCAATGAGACTGGATCAAATATATTGGGGTGGAGAGGGCTCCCGTAAGCCGTGGTGAAGGCAACCTTTCTAGGAGAAGCAAATCTCTGATTTAAAAAACCATAAAGCGGGAGACCAGTACTCGCATTAAGCTGGTCTGCAGTTTAATTTGTTGCTGGCTATCTTGCTCTTGCTTGTTGCTGGATCTCAACATTTTGAACCGAGAGAGAGACTTCTTGGACAGGCCTGCTTTACGGGGGTCTTGGTTAGACTATGCTGGAATCCATATAAATCTGAATTCCTTTCTTTGTTTTACTTCAACGTTTAAAGAATTTTAAAACCTGCTTACTGTTTCCACCTGTCGGGTTAGGGTTAGAAGCATGTTTGTAATCGACATAAGCAAAAATGACAACATCGAAAGAAATGTCTACTCAAATATCTGTACATTTTGCGCATTTTAAAAAAAAATTATTAGCTGTAGTTACTTATATATTATAAGTCTTGAGACTAAACCTAAGCCTAACCGCAATTCTAAACCTAACACTAACACTAACCCTAACCCTAACCCTAACTGCAATTCTAACCCGACCCCTAAGCCTAATCCTAAACCTAACCCTACACCTTAACCTCGACCCTAACCCTAAACAAAAACCATAACCAAACCCGTAATCCTAAACCTAACCCTAATCCTAACTGCAAATCCCACACAAACCCTAATGCTAATCCTAACCGCAAATCTAAACCTAACCCTAACCCTCACCCTTACCCTAAGCCTAACACTAACACTAACCCTAACCCTAACCAAAATTCTTACACTTACCCTAAACCTAAGCATAACCCTAACCCTAACGCTAACCGCAATTCTAACACTAACCCCAACCCTAACCACAATTCTAAACCTAACCCTAACTCTAACATAACCTTTACAGCTATTCAAACCCTAAACAAAACCTAAACCCTAACCCTAGCACAAAACTTAACCGCAATTCTAAACCTAACACTAACCCTTACACTAAACCTAACCATAATCCTAACAATAATCGAACATCTAACCCTAACCTAACCACTAACCATAACCCTAGCCCTAACAACAATTCTAACCCTAACCCTAACCATAACCATAACTCTAAACACTAACCCTAACACTAACCTAAACGCTAAACCCTAAACGTAACGTAAATCTAACCTTAACCCTAACCCTAAGCCTAACCCTAAACTTAACCCTAACGCTAACATTAACCATACCCGTAATTGCAATTCTAAACCTAACCCTAACCCTAACACTCACCCTAACCCTAACCCTAAAACTAATCCTAACCATAACCCTAACCTTCACCCTAATCCAAACACTCACCCTAACACTAGCACTAACCCTAACCCTAATCTTAACCTAATCCTTATCCGAACCATAATTCTATCCTAAACCTAACACTAACCCTAACCACAATTCTGAACCATAACCTAAACCTAACCCAACCACTTACCCTAACACTAACAATAACCCTAATCCTAACCCTAACCCTAACCCTAATACTTACACAAATTCTAACCCTATCCCTAACACTAACCCTAACCCTAACTCCTAACACTAACTCTAACCCAAAACCTAACCCTAAACCTAAACCTAACCCTAACACTTACCCTAACCCGACTAACCCTAACCCTAAACGAACCCCCAACCACAATCCTAAACCGAACCGTAACCCTAACACTAACCCTAATCCTAACCCTAACCGTAACACTAATCGCAATTCTTACCCTAACTTTAACGTAAGCCTAAGCCTAACCCTAACCGCAAATGTAACCCTAACCCTGACCCTAAATGCAATTCAAACCCTAACCCTAACCCCAACTCAAACCGCAATTCTAACCCAAACTCTAATCATAACGCTAACCCTAACCGTAATTCTTACCCTTAACCTAAACCTAATCCTAATGCTAACACTAACCGCAATTAAAACCCTAACACTAACCCTAACACTAAGCCTTACCCTAAACCTAACCCTAACCCTAAACACAATTCCAACCCTTACCCTAAACCTAATTCTAAACCTAACCTTAATCCTAACCTAATTCTAATCGTAACCATAACCCTAACCCTAACCTTAAACATAACCCTAACCTTAAACATAACCCTAACCCTAACTCTAACGCTAACCCTAACTCTAAACCTAACTGCAATTCTAAACCTTACCCTAACTCTAACTGTAACCCTTACATTAATCCTAACATTATCCCATACCCTAACCCTAAACCTAACGCTAAACCTAACCCTAACCTAACCCTAACTCTAACCCTAAACCTTAACCTAACCCTAACCTTAACCCTCACTCTAACCCTTACATAAACCTTAACATTAACACTAACCCTAACCCTAACACTAAACCCTAATCCTAAATCTAACCCTAATCGCAATTCTAACCCTAACTTTAACCTAACCCTAACCCTAACGCTAACTATAACCCTACTCCTAACAACAATTCTAACCCTAACCCGGACTCTAACACTAACCTAACCCTAACCCTAAATCCTAACCCTAAGCCCAACCCTAACCATAAGACTAACCCTCAGCTTAACCCTAACCCTAACCCCAACCCTAACCTTAACCCTAAGCTTAACCCTAACCCTTACCCTAACCCACCACCTCACCTTAATCTCAACATTAACCCTTACCCTAAAACAACCCTAATCCTAATCTAACTCTACACCTAACATTAACAACAATTCTAAACCTAACCGTAGCCCTTACCCTAACTAAAACCCAAACACTAACCCTTAACCTTACCCTAACCCTAACACTAACGATTACTCTAACCCTAACACTAACCACAATTCAAACTCTAACCCCAACCTAACCGCAATTCTAAATCTAACCCTAAGCTTAATCCTAACACTTTTCCTTACCCTAACCCTAACCCTAACCGCAATTCTAAACCTAACACTAAGCCTAACCATACCCCTGACCCTAACCCTAACCCTAACCATAAGCCTAACCCTAACCTTAATCCTTACCCTAACCCAAACACTAACCCTAACACTAAACCTAACCCTAAACCGACTAACCCTAACCCTAACCATAACCCTATGTTAACCCTAACCCTAAACCTAACACTAACACTAATGCTAACCGTAACCGTAGCCGTAACCTAATCGCAATTTTAACCATAACTTTAAACTAAGCCTTATCCTTCCCTAACCGCAAATCTAACCCTAATCCTAACCCCCAATCTAACCTTTACCTTGACCCTAATCGCAATTGAAACCCTAACCCTCACCCTAATTGTAGCCGCATTTTTTACCCTTACCCTAATCATATTGCTAACTATAATCGCAATTCTAACCCTTAACATAAACCTAATGCTAACCTAACCCTAACTGTTACCGTAACCCTAACGCTGAACCTAACCCTAAAACCTAACCCTAACCCTAACCCTATCCCTAACCCTAACACTAACCATAACCCTAATCCTACCCCTAACCTTAACCCACGAACCCTAACCCTAACCCTAACTCTAATCCTAACCCTAAACCTAACCCTGAACCTAAACATAACCCTTACAAAAATTCTAACTAACCCTAATCCTAACCCTACCCTAGCCCTAACCTTACCCTTACCCCTAACCTTAACCCTAACTCTAACCCTAACCCAAACCCAAACCCTAACTTTAACCCTTACCCTAACCCGACTAACCCTAACCTGACTAACCCTAACCCTTATCCTAACACTAACCTAACCCTCAGCCAAACCCGAACAGCAATTCTAAATCTAACCCCTACCCTAATCCTAATACTAACTCAAACTCTACCCCTAACTGTAACACTAATCGCAATTCTAACCCTAACTTTAACCTAAGCCTAAGCCTAACCCTCACCACAAATCTAATCCTAACCCTAATGCTAACCCTAACCCTGACCCTAACCGCAATTCAGACCCTTACTCTAACCCTAACTCTAAACGCAATTCTAGCCCTAACCCTAATCAGAATGTTAACCCTAACCGCAATTCTAACCCTTAACCTAAACCTAATCCTAACCCTAACACTAACGCCATTTAAAACCCTAACCCTAGCACAAAGCCTTACACTACCCTAACCCTAACCACAATTCTAACCCTTAACAATCACCCTAACCTAAACACTAACCGAAATTCTAAACCTAAATTTTACCCTAACTTAATCTTAATGAAAAACCTAACACAAACCCTAATCCTAACCCTAACCCTAGCACTAACTCTAACCCTAGCCTTACACCTAACCCTAACCCTAAACCTAATCGCAATTCTAAACCTTACCCTAACCCTAAACCTAACATCAACCCTAACATTATCCCATACTCTAACCATAACCCTAATCCCAAACCTACCCCTAAACCTAACCATAACCCTGACCACAATTCTAATGCTAACCCTAACACTAACCCTAATCCTAACCCAACTCTAACCGCAAATTTAACCCTAACACTAACACTGTGACTAACTGTATTAAAACCCTAACCTTACCCCTAACTCTAACCGCAATTCTAACCCTAACCCTAACCCTAATCATAACGCTAACCCTAACTGCAATTACAACCCTTAACCTAAACCTAACCCTAACCGCAATTCAAACCCTTACCCTAACCCTTATACTAAGCCTTACCCTAACGCTTACCCTAACTCTAACCGCAGTTCTAAACCTAAACTTAACCCTAACCTAATCCTAATCCTAACACTAACCCTAATCATAACCCTAACACTAACACTAACGTTAACCTTAAACTTAAACCTAACCCTAGCCCTAACACTTATTCTAACCCAAAACCTAACCCTAACCCTAACACTAACCCTAACCCCAACCCTGAACCCTAAGCATAACCTTAACATTAACACTAACCCGAACCCTAACTCTAACCTTAGACCCTTATCCTAAACCCTAACTCTAACCCTAATCGCAATTCTAACCCTAACTTTAACCTGACCAAAACACTAACGCTAACCCTAACCCTAATCCTAACAACAATTCTAACCCTAACCCTAACACTACCCCTAACCCAAACCCTAAATCGTAACCCTAAGCCTAACCCGAAACATAATCCTAAACCTTAGCTTAACCCCAACACTAACCCTAACCCTAACCCTAAACTTAACCCTTACCCTAACCCTTACCCTAACACTAATCCAAACCCTAACCCTAAATCCTAATATTAAGCCTAACCCTAAACCTAACTACAATTCTAACCTAAGCCCTAACCGCAATTATAAACATCATCCTAACCCTAACCCTACCTTAATCCTAACCCTAACCCTACTCTAAACCTAACCCTAACATAACTGGAATTGTAAACCTAGCCCTAATAATAACCCTAACCCTTACCCTAACCCCAAGCCCCCAACCCCAACCCTAACTGCAATTAAAACCCTAACCCTAATCCTAATTCTAACGCAATTCTAACCCTAACCACAATCATAATGCTAACCCTAACTGCAATTCTAACCCTTATCCTAAACCTAATCCTAACCCTAACCAGGAATAAAACACTAATCCTAAGCCTAACACTATCCCTAACCCTAACCCCTCCTAAATCTAAACACTAACTGTAAACCTAACACTAACCCTAACCCTAACACTAACCTTAAACCCTTTACGCTAACCCTAACCCTTACCCTAACCGCAATTCTAAACCAAACCCCAACCTAACCCTAAACCAAACCCTAACCCTAACCCTTAGTCTAACCCTAACACTAACACTAATACTCATCCTAACCCTAACAGCAATATTAAACCTAACCCTAACCTTAACACTAAACCTAATCCTAACCCCAACTCTAATCCTAATTGCAAGTATAACCGTAACCCTAACCGTAACCTAACCGCAATTCTAAACCTAACACTAACACTAACCCTTACCCTAATTCCAACCCTAACCCTAAACCTAAACCTAACAATGACAACAATTCTAACCATAACCCAAACCCCAAACCTAATCCTAACCGCAATTCTAAACCTAATCTCAACCCTACCTCTAACCCTGACACTAACCCTAATACTAACCCTAACCCTTACCCTAAGCTTACCCTAACCGCAATTCTAAACCTAACACTAACCCTAATCCTTACCCTAACCCTAAGTTTACCCTAACCGCAATTCTAAACCTAACCCTAACCATAACACTAACCCTAATCCTTACACTAACCCTAACCCTAGCCCTTACCCTAACACTAACCCTAATAGCAATTCTTAACCTAACCCTAACCCTAACACTAACCCTAATCCTCACCCGAACCCTAACCCTAACCGCAATTCTAACCTTAACCCTAACCTTAACCCTTGACTCTAACCCTAACCGCATTTCTAACCGTAACCATAACCATAGCCTTAAGTGAAATTCTAACCCTAACTCTAACTCTAATCCTAACCTAACTATAACCCTAACCCTAACCGTAATTCTAGCACTTAGCCTTACCCTAACTCTAACCTTAACTGCAATTCTAACCCTAACCTAACCCTAACCCTAAACACTAACCACAACTATAACCCTAGCCCTAAACCTAACCCTAACCACAATTCTAACCCTAAAACTAACCCTAACCACAATTGAAACCCCAACCCTAAACCCTAAACCTAACCGCAACTGTAACCCTAACCCTAACCCTAATCGCAATACTAAACCTAACCCTCACCCTAACCCTAACTGCTATTCTAACCCAAACCCTAACCCTAACCCTTACCGCAATTCTCACCCTAACACTAACCCTAAACTTAACCCTAACCGCAATTCTAACCCCAACCCTAACCCTAACACTAACTGCAATTCTAACACTAACTCTAACCCTTACCACAATTTTAACCCTAACTCTAACCCTTACCCTAACACTAACCGCAATTCTAAACCTAACCCTAAACCCTATCCCTAACCGCAACTCTAACCGTACCCTAACCCTAACCCAAACTCTAACCACAATTCTAACTCTAACCGCAATTCTTACCCTAACCCGTACTCTAACTCTTACCCTAACCCTAACCATAACTATAACCGCAATTCTAACCCTAACCTTAACCATAACACTAACCCCAACCTCAGTTCTAACCCATACTTTAACCCTAACCCTAACAAGAACCCTTACTCTAACCCTAAGCCTAACTGCAATTCTAAACCTACCCCTAACCCTTACCCTAAGCCTAACCTTAAGCGAAATCCTAACCCAAATCTCAGGCTGTATTAACTGTTTGATAACTGTACTTAATTCAGCTATCCTAAGACTGTTAAATACAAATTTCTTTCTATTAAAAAATAATCGAAAAGCCATAATATATCCATTGTTTTAAAGTTGAACGGACTTCGTTTTTTTTTAATTTATTATTATTATTATTATTATTATTATTATTATTATTATTATATTTCCTTTATTTAGGGGGATTTCTAGAAGAGTACCGTTTCCTGTAAAATTTGAGATGATGATTTATTATTCGTATTATTTGGATCATCAGGACTGCTACTCTCACTTTTTTTGTGTTATTTTCAGAATATTTCGGTTGATGTAAACTCCGACCTTCTCCATGTGTATTTTGTCGAACTCGGGAATCTTTTAGTCGAACTCGGGAATCTTCATGGAATTTTGAACTTATTTAATCCACGGGCGCAGCATGCTTTTGGCTATGCCTTGGTAGACGCCCTAAGTAATTTGCAAGTAATGTTTTCGTAAGGAGAAAGAGAAAGTCAGAAAGTAATTTCTTAGTAATATTTTTAGTGCTGTGATATTCAACCTCCAGAAGAATGTAACTTCCAACTGAATTTAACTAAGTTAGTTAAATTCAGTTGTAAAGTTACATTCTTTTATTGACTATATCTCGGGCCCGCAATTAATGACCGAAACAGTGTTTCGCCGAAACACTGAGAAAATAGCAATCAAGATAAGAACAATAGCCCGAAGAATCCAAATAAACCGAATTTGATCCATTGTTTTTATTCTGAATTTTTAATCACAAAAAACTATGGCTCGAGTATTTTAAAAATCGAGTATTTTAAAAATTAGACTTAAATAGCAAAGCAAGTGTTTATTTATAAATAGCAAAGAAAGTGTTTATTTATAGAACTGCATAAAGTTATACCATATTGTGTTCTTCATTTATTAAATATTATTTTGGAAATTGTGGGCGTGTCAAAAAGAAAGGGAAAAGATGATAATGAAGACGAAGAAAGTGTTAAATAGCGAGGGCCGCCGGGTGAGGGGAAAGTTCAGAGGTCAGAATTCATTCCGGCAGAAACAAATAAAATCACGTGATTTATGCCTGGAGTTTTTGTTTTAGCTAGCGATATTTTGAAGAGGAAAAGTGAGCCTGGTTGCTGTCCCCAATGGAGCCAATGCGCACAGTGTGGTTATCTGAGGTTGCTCTATCTATCTATCTATCTTTCTATCTATCTATCTATCTATCTATCTATCTGTGACTGACTGACTACTCTCTATCTATTTGTATTCTATCTCTTTCTCTCTCTCTCTTTATATATATATATATATATATATATATATATATATGTTTTTTCACCTTTCTCTCTCATACACTACCTTTGTCTGTCTGCCTCTCTGTTTGTTTCTATCTATTTATCTGACTTTCTCTCTCTCGCCACTATCTCTCTCTCTCTCTCTCACACACACACACACACACACACACACACACACACACACACACACACACACACACAAAGTGGTCTTTCTGATGTTTTTTCGGTTACTGTCTTTTTAAATAAACCTTTTACATAAACAACCGGCGCCCGATAAGTTTGTCAACAGACAAAGAGAAGCTGCGTTCACGACGTCGTCGTCGTCGTCGCCGCTGCCGACGTATAATAGGTTATGTAATCACCGGTAAGTGAAAATGTGAAAGAGAAAGAGAAAAGGAAAGAGAGAGAGAGAGAGAGAGAGAGAGAGAGAGAGAGAGAGAGAGAGAGAGAGAGAGAGAGTAATTACGCACTTGCTATCGGTTTATATCTCATGACATGAGACATAACGGTTAGTGTCTACATTCCGGAACACAGCAGACGCAAACCCAGCCATCTAGGAAAGTTCTTTCTAAACAATCTTATCACAGACGAAATCCATTTGTTCTTCAGAAAATAGGAAAAAAGGCTAAGGAAATAACGAAATAAACTAGGGAAGGAAAAAAACGAAAGAAAGAAAGGAAGGAAAAAACGAAAGAAAGAAAGGAAGAAAAAACGAAAGAAAGAAAGGAAGAAAAAAACGAAAGAAAGAAAGGAAGGAAAAAAACGAAAGAAAGGAAGGAAAAAACGAAAGAAAGGAAGGAAAAAACGAAAGAAAGGAAGGAAGGAAAAAACGAAAGAAAGGAAGGAAAAAAACGAAAGAAAGAAAGGAAAGAAAAAATGAAAGAAAGAAAGGAAAGAAAAAATGAAAGAAAGAAAGGAAGGAAAAAAACGAAAGAAAGAAAGGAAGGAAAAAACGAAAGAAAGGAAGAAAAAATGAAAGAAAGAAAGGAAAGAAAAAATGAAAGAAAGAAAGGAAGGAAAAAAACGAAAGAAAGAAAGGAAGGAAAAAAGATTAAATAAAAAAA
Source organism: Euprymna scolopes (assembly GCF_053919585.1). Taxonomy (NCBI): domain Eukaryota; kingdom Metazoa; phylum Mollusca; class Cephalopoda; order Sepiida; family Sepiolidae; genus Euprymna; species Euprymna scolopes. The sequence continues at coordinate 31,638,211 of NC_136514.1, read as the reverse complement.
AAAGTCCCACAAGGAAGAGATGAAGAAAAAAAAAATGTTGAAGACACGTAAGCAAGAATGCGAAACGAATTCGGAGTGAAATCCTTCGCTCTATGTCTATAATGAGGCATTTTTTTTTTCTGTCTTCTTGCTACACTTATTGCTATAATTGGCGCACGTGCACTTTAATTATCTGGAAGTAATTTCTTTTGTTTATTTTCGGAAGATTGATACTGTAACGTAGTACACAGGTTTACACACCGATCCACTATGCCTATCCAATTCCTATAGCTACGTACCTAGAAAACGGGGCCATAAAACCTGACATAGTAATATGGGACAACAAGAAGAAAGAAGCAACGTTAGTAGAGGTTAGTGTACCGAATAATGCTAGGTTAAACAGAGCTGAAAGGTAAAAGATAACGAAATACCAATGTCTTATGTACGACATGAAAAGAAACTGGAATCTTAGGAAGATTCCCATCATTCCAGTATTTTTAGGAACAACCGGACTCACGAAAAAGAATTTCAAAAACTACCTGGCAAATATACCCGGTGAACCAAGAGCAAGAGAGATTTAAGCAATTGCACTTAAAGTGACGGTCAGAATCTTAAAAAGATCTCTCAATTGGAATACCTGAGTTAGCGGATAAATATTTGGCATCTGGTAGGATGTTCCATTCCTAGCTTAAACAAACTAATAAGAAAATTAAAACAAAAAAAAATGAAAGACCCACACTTTGCAAAGAAGACCAAGACAAAAAAATAACTCGAACTCACTTTTTCATGTAACAACGGTATTTATTTCGTCATTCTCCTACCACGCGTGACATCTCGTTATGGATGTGACGTCTATCACGTGATCGTCATTTTTATAGTCTTTCTTTTTTCCTGCTGGTTACGTCATTTCGCATACATTTGCATACGCGCGTCCGCGCTCTGGTACAATAAAAGTGAAATTTATTTTAAGAATTATTTATTTTCAAAATTATTTATTTAAATTGTTTTTTGAAATTATTTATTTTAACACTTATTTATTTTAAAAATTTTTATTTTAAAATTATTTTATTTTAAAAATTATTCAATTAAAACGTATTTATTCAAACAATTATCTATTTTTAACAATTATTTATTAAAAATATTTATTTAAAAATCATCTATTTTAACAATTATTTATTTTAAAATTATTTATTTTCAGAATTATTTATTTTAAAAATGATTTATTTTAAGAATTATTTATTTTAAAGATCATATATTTAAAAATCATTTATTTTAAAAAGTATTTATTTAAACACTTATATATTTTAAAAAATTATTCATTTAAAAATTATTTATTTTCTAAAGTATTTATTTAAAAATTATTTATTTTAAAAATTATTTATTTAAAAATTATTTATTTTAAAAAGTATTTATTCAAAAATTGTTTATTTAAAAAAATTATTTATTCAAAAATTATTTATTTTAAAAATAATTGTAATTATGGATAATTATAGGTAATTAATTGAAATGTTACATTTTATTTGTAAATTAACAACTCATTTTGAAGCAATTTTGCTAAGTTTTTAAAACGCGAAAATGTATGTTAAGTTTTATGCTATTAAAGACATATATTAGAAAAAAAACACTGAAAATATCCCTCTTTGCGTGTTACATTTTAAATCTTTTTTTTTTTTTACAATTCAAATTAATTCAATAAATGTTTCGGAAAGTAATGTTTTTGTGTTTTGTTATTTCATTACTTTATTAAACTTTTTTAAAAAATTACATGAAAAGTTTGGGTAAAATAAAGCATTAATTTTGGATTTTCTTCCCATTTTGTTAGTATAACTGTTCCAAAAAAAAAAAAAAAAAACAACAAAAAAAATACTCCTGGTGAGGTAAAAGGCACTTGTGCCATTAGGGCAGGTTGATTTGCAACTTTTTTCAGAAAATCAACATGGCACTGGTAATGATAGTTGGGATTGGATGTAATAAGTACAGATACCAAAAAATTAGATTCCCATCTTGAATAGAAATTTGAGCACTTATAAAACAGTTATATCTCATAGGATTAGCAAATCTCTCGACGGAGGCAACCTTTCTAGGGCAATTGCTCTTGACATATCTAAGGCCTTTGATAGGGTATGGCATAAAGGTTTACTTCATAAGATCTCTAGCTATGGTATTGCTGGAAATGTCTTCTCAATTATTAAATCATTTCTTTCTGATAGGTTCATAAGAGTAGTAGTTGAGGGGCAAAAATCAGAAGCTCACAGTTTTAATGCCGGTGTCCCTCAGGGGTCCATCCTGGGCCCAACTCTTTTCCTGATCTACATTAATGATCTTCCAAATCACATCCTTACATCATTTGTAGACATTTATGCTGACGACACTCCCATTTATGGTAGCACATCTAAGACAGAAGACAGTAAACGACCAAGTTCTCTCCAATTCTCTCTCCTCTGATCTTGAGCACGTAGTACAATGGGGTAAGGAGTGGCTGGTTACTTTTAATGCATCTAAAACCAAGCTTCTCTCTTTACATCATCAACATTCTGATCCACATCTGGCATCAATTGAAATGAATGGCTCTCGTCTTCAGGAGGCCTCATGTTTTGACAATCTTCTTGGCTTGACCATTACTCCTGATCTTAAATGGAACACGTACATCAAATCTGTTGCCAAGGCCGCTGGAAAAATGGTGGGATTTTTCTATCGATCCGGTAGATATCTCACTGCTGATGCTATTCTCTATCTATATAAGAGCCAGGTACGTCCAAGGATGGAATACTGTTGCCACATCTGGGCAGGAGCTGCTAGAAAGGACTTGGCCTGCCTTGATAGAGTTCAAAATAGACTTCGTAGCCTCGTAGGAGATGCCCTTTTCTCTTCCTTGCAACCTCTATCTCACAGAAGAGATGTTGCGAGTTTGTCTCTGATGTATCGTTATTTTCATGGAAAGTGTTCGACTGAGCTTCAATCTATGGTCCCCCCTCGCCAAACTTTCACAAGAAACACTCGTCTAGCTGTAAACACTATCAATAATTCCCCCCACTTTTTATCTGTGCCTAAACCTAAACGTAGATTCCATGAACAAAGCTTCTTTCTTCGAACTGCACGCCTGTGGAATTGTCTTCCGTTTTCCTGCTTTCCGGCTGACTACAATATGGTTGTCTTCAAGTCTAACGTAAATAAGTTCTTGATGAGCCGTTCCATATAAGTTATCAAATTTACCAAATTTTCATTACTAATGATTACTATATTGTCCAATTTCTACTGTACACTCTTTAACCCTTATCCTTGAGTGGCCTCTTGGCCTTGATAATGTGGTGATGCCTATGTAAAAAAAAAAACTTACCTTTTTTAAATCGTGTGGAAAAATGTTGAAAAATCCTTCATTTTCATAGAATTTTACACAACACTGACTTTTTAAACTTCACTATCTTTATAAAAAAAATTCAGTTAAAATTAATATATTTATATGAAATACATTGAAAGAAAAATAAATACATGAATTATAATTTTAATTATAAATCACAACTAGCAAAATATCTCAACTTTTACTGCATTGATTAAAGAAAAATTGTAAAATAAATGTCTAATTAGCAACTAAATCTTTTAAATTTCACGATTCAAAAAGATATGTGAAGATGTATTACACAATATAACAACTTGATACAAGTTACAGAACCATGTATTTTATTTTTTTTATTAAACGCAATAATAAAAACTATGTTATAATAGAACTAAATTGTTCTGTGTAATTTCCTTTTGAGGAAAATGAAGATCTAATTTGGTGGCACAACGACTTTGTAATAATATGTCTATGCCTTGCTTCCTGTCCATATACAACTTGTGAAGCTTCTGTTGTTAGTTCATAGCCTTTTCCACTCCGTGTGAGTGGGCAGGTAATTTAGGAAGTTCTTGTTTAGTTCCTGTCCTAGAAGATTTAAAAAATGTTTTTCATATGTAAAACACTCTCTACGTGAAGGTTTACAAACTCCACTTCGAGAAAAATCAATCAAATTTATCAGTGTGTCGCTGCAAAATTGATAGCAGTAATCGTTTTAGTCATTTGTTTTTTGGTTGTTCACTATTTCTGAAAAACAAAGCAAAACAAAACAAAACAAAAACAAGACACACACACACACACACACACACACACACACACACACACACACACACACACACACACACACACACACATACACACACACACACACACACACACACACACACACACACACACACACAAACACAAATAACAATTATTTGAAAACATTTATTTTTATTTATATTTTATGGTGTAATATGAATAAAACTGACTATTGTTAGGTAAATTAAGAAAACTAATAAAATTTAATGGATAAATATATTTACCTAATGAACAAAATCGTTTAAATACCCTCTTCTCTCACATCCAATTCATCTGCGTTTATCATCGATATTATGATATTTTCCGGAAGTAGTGCAAAATCATTATATTTTAAACTGTTTAAAACAGTAATTTGGATTTCAGTTAACTGTTTTGTTCTCTGAATCATATTAAAATATACTGTTGTTGGTTAAAAAAATTATTGTCAGTTTTGATCTCAAACCAATTTACTGCATACACTTGAGTGATAAATTTGACCAGAATTTTTAATTCATCATAGTGTTTGAGGATAGACACCTCTGGTTCATAAACACATTAACCTTGTGGCTAATGTTAGCCATCTTGCTTGATTCAAGGGCCCAATTTTCTAAGCTCCATATCTTAGATTAATTTCTCGGGAAATGCCAACAGCATACTCAAAATGTAACCTCTGGCCTTCACATAAATTATTTGTTTCTTCTGCTGTCAGATAATGATTATCGAGATGGGCACTAATTTTTTAGAATTCTACTTGAGGCAAATCTTGATAATTATTGATACAAAGTTTCCCTAAAGAACCAGTAAATGTTGTTAGGCTTCTTGTTGTTCTATCAATTAATTTAAAAATTGCTCTAAATGGCAGTTCTACTCGTGGAACCCGAAAATTGCAAAATTTGTATGTTTAATAATAGTGTCAGAATACAAAATAAATACCAATATATTATTTTATTTTTCAGAAAAAGGAACATAATCCCAGGTTGATCTATAGAATTAATTTTACCGCCTTGCTAAGAGGACAAGTGCAGACTATGTGCTTTGTTTGACAATTTTCTGTCTCGCCCTTTACTGCAAAGTCATCACATCTCAAGACAGGAAGTTTACAGCTACAAGAAAATATATCAAACAGTCTGTCTCGCAGTTCCTTCATTCTTTTCACTTTGATTGCTGAAAGAGATTTCCTGTCAATCTGTTTGGCCCTCTTATAACAAAATATATTGACCATCTGTTCTATATAACGTTCCCTTAACAAGAGCAATTGTAGATTGACTGCTTGCCAAATACTAATTATTATTTATTATATAATAATTATTTATTAACTTAGAAATCTCACTATTTTTTAAGTGGGGATAACTGTAATCGAGGAAATAACTAAACTGGGCGACTTGTCGCAAAGTTTGGTGTGCTGTTTCATCCAAACGCCAAGGTGGATCAGCAAATATTTGTGAACCATGGGTTACAACTGAACGTTGTGCTTTTACTGACATTTTAACTTGAAAAGTAAAATAAATAAATGATAACTAACGGAAACTGTTTTAGGCTATCTTCTGGTTTCATATATAAAAAAATAAGCGCTAGTTATGATAAGAAATAATAAAAAAAAACTTTGTAAAGTTAAATTTAATGTATTGAAGAGAGAGAACCAGAAAAAAAATCAGAGGCATAGTAGTGTTTAGTTTACACATTTTTAGTCGCGTGCAAGCGACTCTATAAGTCACTCCGTCAGTCAGTCAGTCAGTCGGTCGGTGTGCCGGTCGGTCTGTCAGTCTGTTCGTAACACTTTTGTGCTTGGCCTTTTGGCCAAGATCAAAGTGTAGTATCTGATCCGGCAGATACTGCAAGCAAAGACCATATGTGGGAGCAATCCCACATATAAGACCTTGGCCAATGTAGGGGCAACCCTTCATAGTAATTGTCACTATCCAGCTCCCCTACTCTCCGAGGAGTTGATCACCATTTCCCCTTCACTCCTCAAATTAAAAATCGGCCTTGTGCCTAATTTGCTCGGTGGGGGAGCAAATAAATACAGCTTTTCTTAGCCTTTCGGCCAAGATCAACGTGTAGTATCTGTTCTTACTACATGCTGTACTTATTGTGATATAAAGTGGGGGATCACTTTGCTACCCAATTTACAACCAGTCAGTCTCAAAGCCATTCAAGTCAATTCTCCAGGTCATGCAAGTTGTTTTTCAAGGATTCCAGTTATTTTTTAAGCATTCAAGTCATTCTTAAGGTCATTCAATTCATCCTTAAGTTCATTAAAGTCATTCTAAGTCATTTACTTTTTATTTATTTAAGTCATTTCAGCCCATTTTTTCGGTCATTTTAGTTTATCTTTAAGAATTTCATGTCAATCCTACATTCACGCATTCATTCATTACACGAGAGCACACGACTAATGGCTATCGGCCTTGTTTAGTAAACATCAGCTCCTCCTTTGAATATATGAATCCATCCATTAAGAGATTCATTTTTGCTGTAGCTGTGTAATTTTAAACGAGTGTTTAGAGTTTGAAACTTAAATTTTTACGCCATTATATTTGTTTATTAAATTGTTAGGTGAAAATACAGAATAGTTACAACACACTCTCCCATTCTCCTCATGTTAAGAATGGCTTTCTAAATAAGAAAGTTGGTTTAGCACACTAATATTGATGTACAAGTACCGAAAAAAACTTTAAAGCCGTTTCCTTATTTACTCGTATTAAACATTATGGGTTACCTGATGTTAAAACTATAATTTTAGAACACAAAATACCACTTAAAAACAATTACCCCCTGAAAATAAAAGAAATAAAAAAAAAATTGCCACTAATTTTCTGCAAAGTATTTTTATCAAGTAGAAAAACTTGAAAATTTGGTTATGTTTCGTAAAGATTGTGTAGAATAAAATTGTATGGATTATTTTTTTTTAATATAAAACTGGAGCATTACCATATATTAATAAAAATTTCAAATAGAATTCGATGTGAAATATTAGGTTTGTGCTAAAATAATGTTTTTGACGTTGGCTTGAATGTCAAGAATGACATTATTTTTGCACCAACCTAATAAAAAAAAAAAAATTTAAAAAAAAGATAAAACAAATATGTTTAAATTCACTGCAGACAATTGAAATATAATAATATATATTTTAAACAAGTCTTTTTCGTTTCTCCTTTCGAAAAAATTAAGCCTAAATCATAATGATTTTAAATTAAATAATAAACAAACGTTAATTTTCAATATCAATAACGAGCGTGTTTTGAAACGGTGAAATCTAAAATGTTCCCACCCAAAAAAGTTCCTGAAATGAAAAAGCGAACTTTGGTCGTTATTATTTAAAAAACATAATTTTGCCTTTACACTTAATATTTGTTTTATTAATTCATCATCCTCACTCATTTTATTTAAAAATGTAGTTTAAAGCATATTCTAAATAATGATTCCGTTTTCTTAACAGTTCGGATTGTTTTGATGACGGGAGGTTCTCTACAATTCACCGAAAAACTTTTAATAGCTGCACTTTTTAAAAAAAAACTTGTAATCCCATTTCATCAAGCAAAGATAACGATTTTGTAAAAAAAAAAAAAAAAAAAAAAAAAAATCGTGTAGGTCTTTTCTATGACAAACCCCCTATTATTATCACTATTGCAATGCATCACCGGGGTTCCAAAATCAACCTATCCTGTTGTGTGTTCTTTTGTTTCCTTCTTTCATGAAAACTTTCTACGCTTTTTCTTTCTTGTTTTTCCTAACTTTACTGACTGAGACGTTATTTTATGAACACTATTAAGCCTGTCTACATATCTCTTTGTCGGCAGAAGAGGTTTTGGTGTACTGAGGTTAATAGTCCGTTTACAGAACTGCAATATGTTTATTGAATTATTTATAGTATGTAATAAACTCTCACCGACACATCCGCGCAAACACACGACGCATTAATACCTGATATCATTTGGCGCCACCCAAAAGAACAGTACGCACATCTATATAATAACACTTAACGTCTGTGTGTCTGTACACGAGTAGGCTATTATAGGGTTTACTATTATACTGAACTGATCACATACAATGATAGAAGAGGGATGAAGGATCTGAAATGGGTATGATAAAGTTAGGCCCCAAGGGAGAGAGGTCATTTATAAGAGGGAACCCTGTGCACGCTCACTCCTTTTCACGTAGAGCTACAAAATTTAGCAGGATAGCTCACAATGGGATGGGGAAGTTTTGACGGGTTTCCCTGCTTACCCTCACTAACGTGGATAGGGACTCCAGTGGTGTCACTTATAATGGGAACTCTATGCACGCTAACACCGTTTGACGTAGAGCTACCGATCTGGCAATGATAACTCATTATGGGGAGTGGGAGGTACGTATTACATCGCTCTCTTCCACCAACGGAGGTGAGGCTCATATGGGGAACCCAAATTAGTGCTCGTACGTTTGTGTCAACAAGTATTCTCACTACTGTCCCCTCATGTTCGCTTGAGCAATTGTCCTCCAATAAAAATAATCCGTACAATGCCGGGTCTGTCTGTGTGTCTTTACATCCATAGGACGATATAATAAAGCGCAACACATGTGTTTGTCTGCCTAAAACGAAAGGGAATACAAAAAGTATGCAGAAAATAAATAGGAGTTTTATAGAATTTAGAAGTTATTTATATTGTTATATAAATCATGAGTTCATTTTTGAAGGCTTTAAAAAAATAGTCAACGACGGGTACTTCTGCTAGTTTATAAATTCGTGACAACACACGCAGTGATGAGTATGTAACTTAGTCAATTATTTACATACAATATAAAAACGAGTGCGTGGATTATACATACATGATAAAACACACATTGATACGCAAGGCTTTCAGTAGTTAGTTGGTTGTTTTTGTTTTACGGCATATCAACCCTTTCCAGGTTATTTAATGTCGAATCCAGTGATTTTGAAGAACAATTTTTAATAGAGTATATATATATATATATATATATATATATATATATATATATATATATATATATATATATATTTTTTTTTTAAGTCGGTTTCTATTTAACCCATAGTTGGGACCCTAACAGGTACTACCAGTCCGGGCCAGAGTGAACCTGGGAGCAATGTCAATTAAAGGGTGGCTCCACACTCCCCAAAGCCCGCAAGCTGGGGTCTCACCATCGGATATAGTTTAAGGTCATATCCAGGACCGCAAGGCTTTCAATGACTATAAATCACGTACTGTTATATATGCATTCATAACACGCATTGATGATATATAACATGTTGTTGTTTTATAGAGACATCAAAGGTTGATATGATAGTATGTAACACAGGGAGTACAACGTATTGTGCTTTGGTTTATATACTCCCCACCTTCCGGCCTTGTACCACATCTCTGCATGGGGAAAGGGAGGTAAATACCAAGGAGTAACACCAAGAGAAATAAAAGGGGAGGGAAGAAAGAAAGAAAGAAGAACGGAAGAAAACAACAAAAAATCATAATAATTGTTGTGGGATCAAGTGCGATGCGAAAACCCCTTTTGTGTTGGATATTCCACCGGCCTTTTCCCGGATTACACCACTTTATGATATAAAGTGTTTAGTCAGTAAACATGAAAGCGTCCTTAAACCATTCCTGTAATGACCCGGTCGTTGTTGATTTTGCGGTGGGAGTTGGTTGGTTTTGTATTACGGCATATCAACCCTTTTCGGGTTATTTAATGCCGAATCCAAAGATTTTGAAGAAAATTTTTTGGTCAGAGTGGACCTGGGAGCAATGGTAATTAAAGGGTGGCTCCACACTCCCTAAAGCCCACAAGCTGGAGCCTCACCACTGGATATAGTTTAAGGTCATATCCAGGACCTGCGGTGGGAGTAAAGTTCGATGTAGTTTTAGGAGGTTCACTCTCCCAAGCGTTACGTTCTCTCTTTGAGAATGGGTTAGCTTATTGCTAAGCGCCTGAGGCGCTCTCACCAGTAAATGCCAACAGGGCTGCCCCGGCTCTTTTTGCAGGCCAGAGTGCCCCCTCCTCTGGGGCGCTGACTTCTAAATCCCACTTTTCGAACCTGGTGTCAAAGTTCTTGTAGTGGAAGAGAACTTTAATATCTAACCTTTTTGAGTCTTTGATATGATTCGACCGAGGAGTACATAATACTAACTGTATATACCCGGCGTTGACCGGTCGAAACATATTGCCAGGCGGAGGGTCTAGTCACATACTATTTAAGATACACCGAATACCCTTACTCTTAATCCTGTTATCATTTTCCTGAAAGTGGACCACATGGAAGCAAAAAAAAAAAAAAAAAAAAATCTATATCCATCTATAAAATCAAACTCTCATTGGTTAAATAAATAAGATTACTTTCGGGTTTAAACGCAACTATTGTGGGCTATTAATAATTGAACACCAATTAAATTAAACATGAATTAAATGAAAAATAAATTAAATATATCAACGTTAAATAATATTTCTAAATAAAACAATTAAAACGATTCTATTGCAACAGACAATTAATGACATAGACCTAATTATTAAAATAGATTTTCTTTTATGTAATATGCAAGTGAGAGTGCTCGTTTAATGTATATTTCTTTGAATAGATAGTATATCTAGACATTACTCTGGAATAAAATTATACATATCCATTAGTATGAAAATTAGTTTAGTTAGTCACATTGTACCTTTTGTATTTAATTAAATTGTGAACAAACAAGCGTCCCGGATGAACCCACACCATTCACGACGGTCCGTAGCAGCAATATAATTAATAGTAACCAGTTCTGTAAGCAACGGCGAACACCATAGACCTATGGACTGGAACTACGTTCGACGTCGGCTTTAATGGTGTCTAACCACGTCTTCAGCTGAGCTTCCAGGCGTCTTTGCCAACCCTGGAGTGGTTCTATTGCTTTGTGGACGAACTCCCCTGTGTTGCGGCTGGTTAGGGTCACCGAACAAACGAAGTCTTTTCTTTGAAAGAGATTGGACCGATGAAGGATCATCCCTCAAGGATCAGATTTGTGTATTGGAGCTCAACGTGCTTTGGTAGAGAACCGATGTGCCAGATAAGTCGACTAGAAGTTAATATAAAAACACATTTTTTTTGCACAGGAATCACCACTTATCAAGGCCCGGAGGCCAATCGAGGATAAGAGTTAATGGGTATACATTAGTCAATATGATTATAGCGTAGTAAACATGAGTAATGGGAATTTTGTAAATTGGATTACTTGGGGGGACGGTTCATCAAGAACTTGTTTACATTGGACTTGAAGACAATCAGATTGTAGTCAGCTGGAAAGCAGGCAAACGGAAGAGAGTTCCATAGGTGTGCAGTTCTAAGAAAGAAGCTTTGTTCATGGAATCTACATTTAGGTTTAGGCACAGATAAAGAGTGTGGGAAATTATTGATAGTGGTTTTGGCTAGAGGAGTGTTTTTCGTGAAAGTTTGGTGAGGGGGGACCATAGATTGAAGTTCAGACGAGCACTTGCTATGAAAATAACGATAAAGCAGAGACAGGCTCGCAACGTCTCTTCTGTGGGAAAGAGGTTGCAGGGAAGAGAAAAAGGCATCCCCCACTAAGCTACAAAGTCTATTTTGAACTGTCAAGGCAGGATAAGCTGCTTCTAGCAGCCCCAGCCCAGATGTGGCAACAGTACTCCATCATTGGCCGCACCTGGATTTTATATAGGTACAGAATTGCATCAGGAGTGAGATATCTACTGGAGCGGTACTGACTTATTAATGTATTGGAGACCATTCACGTTTCAGAAATGGCACTTGGAGGAACGATGCGTGAGGATGCGAAAGTTGCGATAACGTCGCCACGACGTTATCGCATGGACATGTTCAAACGTGTAATTGCGTTAATCTCAAGTGAAGTCTCGTAAACTCTCGTTAACTTTTGCAAAATGCCATAATCAACGAGAAATAGAATTAATTGGTTGCATTGAAGACATGTTCTTTTATTTTTATTATCGACGCAAGAGGATTCTCCGTATGATTCTATCGCACGGAATCAAATGAGAAACTGATTGCGACTTGCCATTGTTTTGTGTATTCATTGTATTTTCGTGCATTTGAAGTACGTGCCCATCTCCACCATTATCAACATTGAAACTAAGATCATCATCATCTTCATCATCATCTTCATCATCGTCGTCGTCGTCTTTTCTCTCGCATGCATCTCTTACTTTCATACATAAGTCCAGTTTATCTCAAGGAATTTATTTGTACTTAAAAAAACAACTTTTAAAGGTCTGTATAAAATGCACTAGTTTCGAATTTTCTTTGTCCATCATCATCATCATCATCATCATCATCTTCCTCTTCTTCCTCTCCTCCTCGTTCTCCTCCTCCTCCTTGTCATCATCATCATCATCATCATCATCATCATCATCATCATCATCAATCGTCATCTTCCCCCTCCTCTTTTCCTCCTCCTCTTCTCCCTCTCCTCCTCGTTCTCCTCCTCGTTCTCTTCCTCCTCCTTGTCGTCGTCGTCGTCAACATCGTCATCATTAATCGTCATCTTCCCCCTCCTCTTCTCCTCTTCCTCCTCTTCCTCCTCCTCCTCTTCATCATCATCATCATCCTCTCCTCTTCTCCTTCTCCTCTTCTCCTTCTCCTCCTCGTTCTCATCCTCGTTCTCCTCCTCCTCCTCCTCATCATCATCATCATCAGTCGTCATCTTCCACCCTCCTCCTCTCCTCCTCCTCTTCTTCCTCTTCCTCACCACCACCACCACCACCACCACCACCACCACCACCATCATCATCATCATCATCATCATCATCATCATCATCATCATCATCATCATCATCATCAACAACAACAACAACAACAACAACAACCATAAGAACAAAATCCGTCCGTTCGCTTATCACGCTTTAGTTTGTAGTAACATTCTCATCGGTAATCCCGCAGATTAAATGGGCTCAACCTACGAATACCCCCTTGTTTTTATATTTCTTTCGTCACTTCATTTACTAGGAATCACAACTTATCAAGACGAAGATCAACTCGAGGAAAAGTGTTCTTAGATGGATAGATTGTCAGCTCGATAATGAACAATGTTATGAGCGGTTTGAAAATGATGAATGAGATAAAGCTAGGTAGCAGACTGAGTACACAGGAGAAAGTCAAGCATGGGAGGAAGAAATATAATTGAGATGAAGAGGGATAAATCAAAGTCTGATCCGTGACAGATTAGTTTTGAAGTCAATTTCCAAAAGCCGACCAATGAATGTCGGTGAGCAAGACAGACGTAAAACCGACGACGACGATGATGATGATGATGATGATGATCATGATGATTTTCTTTTTAACGTCAACCTCTTATTTGTTTGCTTATTTATTTACTTTTTCACCTTTTGTTTTCTACAGACGCAAAGGAACGGGTGAACAAGAGGTCAAGTAGGCCTTTGCCCTGTAAGTGCCTTCTCTTTGGCTGACTAGGAAGGGTGCAGTGGAAACCAGGAAGCTGATTGGCTTACTATATGTATATCAGCCGCCAATAGCGTAATGGTTAAGAGCCTTGACTGTCGTACAAACGGTTGGGTTTCAATCCAGGCTTGAGGTAGTTGCCTGTCTAGCCGCACTGATGAGCTGTGAAACAGCGAAACAGTACTGTATGTGGATGACTATATATATATATATATATATATATATATATATATATATATATATATACAGTGGCGCCAAAAAAAAGTCCGCACTCGTCATTTTTTCAAAAAGTGTAAGTTAAATTGAAAATAACTGTTTAAACAACCTATATCTCATTTTAATTCCCATTCTATTTCTCTATAATTTTACCTGTTCATATTAAAAAAAAAAAATCAAATTGAGTAGGCAAAAAGAAACCCAGCACAATGGAAAATTGTTATATTTAAATATAACTTTAGAACATTAATGCAACAAAAATGCACTAACATATCCCTTCTGCAATATGACATCCTGCAATCATTTTGCATTCTTTGAATACTCCAGTGAAAAGGCATCCCACTTCTCTGTAATTTTTGTCCAAAGTTCTTTAAGATTTGAAATTTTATTATTTCATAGTTGTTGTTTAATGTCATGCCATACGTTTTCAATAGGGTTGAGGTCTGAAGATTCGTCCAGGCCAATCCAAACACGGAATATCATGCTCTTCAAGGAACCTATTGACATTGCCAGCTGTGTGAATGGGAGCATTATCCTGCATGAAGATGGTATAATCATCCAAATTCCGTCCAAAATTGGGGAGAAATGCTCAGTCAACATATTAATGTACTTGGTCGAATTAATTCGACGTTGCAAGCGAACTACAGGCGTTGGATCAGTGACATTTATAACATCCCACATCAAAACTGAACCTCCACCCTCTTGCAGCGTTGAAACTGTGCACATAGGATTAAATTCCTTGTCCTTCCTTCGACGGACTTACTGTCTTCCATCACTGCCTAGCCCATTGAACTTGCTTTCGTCGCTAAATATCAATTTCAACCAATATAAAGAGTCATGATCTTTATTGCATCTGACGAAGTCTAGATGATACTCTCTGTTCTTTACAGAAATAATTTGCTTGCATCTTGCAACACAACCTCGCAAATTAAATTCCTTCAATCCGTTCTTAACCGTAGAAAGAGAGCACTTTTTAACAAGATTCCACTATTGTTGGATTTGGGGAGCCGTTCCAAATCTGTTTCTGAGGCTGCGGATCTTGCTAGCATTGTAATTGTATTCTCTGTAAGAAGTAACTTTAGGAAGACCAGAGTTAGGAGCATCACGAACTGCCGATATTTTGGTGTTTTGCAGTCATTTGTACCGTTTTCTCATCAGATTTCAATCGACGGCCGATTTTTCGATTGGATCAGCAAGAAAGTGAAGATTAATGAGTTCCTGACGATCACTAAAAGAAAGTCGAGGCATATGGACTGAATGTTACATTGGTCAACCGAGAGCAACAACAATTACGATTAGAGATGCTTTGTTGCCTAAAAGGTGGATATTTTAAGCTAGTTTTAAACTCATCTGTTGATGTGGAGTTTTTTTTTGCCTCCTCAATTTGAAGTTAATTTTTTTTTAAATTAACGGGAGCACTAAAATACTTTTATTAAAAGTCTAATATGAACAGGTAAAATTATAGAGGAATAAAAGGCGAATCAAATGAGGTATAGGTTATTTAAACAGTTACATTCAATTTAGCTTAGATTTGCAGTTTTTGAAAAAATGACAATATACCACTATCAGCCGGTCACTGCGTTGTTATATCTTATATTATATAAATGTCTTAAAGCGGTCTCGGGAAGATATGAAGATGGCCGTCATTAGGGTCTATAAGAAGAAAAGCATACCTGAGATGTTGGATGTGCTGTGTGGCTCCTTCTTCTCCCAGGAAACGTCTTGACTTCTTCACCCTTGGAGGCGTTCTGACTGGAATTTTCTTTCTTCATTTTCCGGACCGCTTCTTTGTTTCAATTAACGTACTTATGAAGGCATTTATGGCAGACACACGAAAAACGACAAGCGGCACAATTCTAATATATATAAAGCATAACTAACAATTTTATTTTACAAAATATATATTGCAAAAACTTTTACAAAACTGGACAATAGGCTTTTCAAAGCTAACTAACCTAACTAGTATTGAGGGTGGGGGTGCTCCCCGCCCCATTTACGAAGAGACAGAATATGCGTCTTCACTTAATGGTGGTCGTGCAGGAAAGAGACAGAAAGATAGCAAGGGAATTATGGGAAGGGATTTCTTTGTATCTCTACGCTCATGGCCAAATTACCACTCGGCCATGCTGTAGAGCGTGTTAGAAACAGTGGCACAGAAAATAGTGCCACACAAGTGCTGACTTTCTTTTGGGGCTTTTCTCTCTCTCTCTCTCTCTCTCTCTCTCTCTCTCTCTCTCTCTCTATATATATATATATATATATATATATATATATATATATATATATATATGTGTGTGTGTGTGTGTGTGTTTATATGTGTGTGTGTTTTGCATGTAACACCAGAGAATATATAAATAAACAATAGTTTGCTACATTTCAAAACATGAGGATTCTATCCATCTTTCTAAACATTTTTGTTCAAAACAAAAAATTCAATACCCAATACAATTACATATCCGTTTCGATCACAGAGAAACAATCGTTTTTTCTTTGTAAATACGAATCTTTGTTCAATAGACTCATCAAAAAATCAGAAAGTTCTCAAGCAAAAAGAACAATCTATAAAATTACAAAATAAAACTTACATCGTGCTGTAATTTTTTATTATGGACAAAAACATGAAAAGAAAAGCACAATAGTAACCAACCGCTTTAAGATTTAATAGCTAATAAAAAATGTAATAAAATACCTTTTATAAGATTTAATAGCTAATAAAAAATTAATAAAATACCTTTTATAAGATTTAATAGTTAATAAAAAAAATTAATGAAATACCTCATATAAGATTTAATAGTTAATAAAAAATGTAATAAAATGCCTCATATAAGATTTAATAGTTAATAAAAAAAAATAATAAAATACCTCATATAAGATTTAATAGTTAATAAAAAAAATTAATGAAATACCTCATATAAGATTTAATAGTTAATAAAAAAATTAATGAAATACCTCATATAAGATTTAATAGTTAATAAAAAAAATTAATGAAATACCTCATATAAGATTTAATAGTTAATAAAAAAATTAATGAAATACCTCATATAAGATTTAATAGTTAATAAAAAAAATTAATGAAATACCTCATATAAGATTTAATAGTTAATAAAATATTTAATTAAACACCTTTTATAAGATTTAATAGTTGATAAAAAATTAATAAAATACCTTTTATAAGATTTAATAGTTGATAAAAAATTAATAAAATACTTTCTATAAGATTTAATAGTTAATAAAAAATTTAATAAAATACCTTCTATAAGATTTAATAGTTAATAAAAAATTTAATAAAACGCTTTCTATAAAATTTAATAGTTAATAAAAATTTCATAAAACACATTCTATAAGATTTAATAGTAAATAAAAAAATCAATAAAATACCTTAATCAATTTATAAGTAATAATCATAATATAAGTTATTAATATCATATAATAGTATTTAACGTTGATTTTCTTATATACATTCGCATATATGTATAAAGACTTCTTTTTGTTATTGCAAACGTTATAATATCTATATATTAATACCGTAGTACCTTTAACATACGTACGTACGTACGTACGTACGTGTGTCATAATTTCCAGATTATAAATTATTTGATCGAGAGATCCTATCTATTAAAAAGGAGCATAGAAGTGATAACATACTACGAACATTAAATTAATATATAGATACGCTAATTTAATGTTCGTAGAATGTTATTAATTTCTATCGCTCCTTTTTAATAAATAGAATCTCCGATCACCGAAAACGCAACGTCAAAAATTAAATAAATAAATGAAGAAAACAAAATAAAAAAAAGTGGATTAGTACCAAACTACCCATTCGCGCTTAGACGGCGCTACCCACTGAACTGACAATACACACTCTCTACTTCGACCAACAAACTCTGCCAAACGACATCATGGCACGTAAGAAAAAAATATATATATTGTATTGTTTAAAAAGAAAATTCCTGATAAAGGCTTATAAGCCGAAAATTTGAAACTTTAAATAAATATTTTGTTTACTTAAAAAAAAATACAGATATGCACGTGGTTGTCTTTCTAATCTCATATTTCGAATTCCGTTTTCCCCGTGCTTCTAAAAAGTGGATCACTACCAAACTAAAATAAAAATGATTTCGCTTTTGGACTGTACATGGAACTAAAATATACCTTCTTGGTCTCCTAACTAGGATCCAAGCATACTATCTGTTCTGTTTAAAAATGGTACAATGATATTGTGTGGTTTCCGTTCGAGTCAGGAGTCCATAAAATGGAACTATGTCACAAATAAGGACATTGGAGATAAGCCGTGATAACCAGATATATTCTAACGTTACATTAGGTAGATTACTTAGATAAATACTTTTACAGTTTTTACAAAAAGGCTACAATAACATTACGGGGTCTCCATCCCCGCTGAACGTCCACAGAATGTCTAGCAGCAATATGTTACATATAAAAAATATGTTACATATAAAAATATGTTACATATGAAAATATGTTACATATAAAAAATATGTTACATATAAAAATGTGTTACATATAAAAAATATGTTACATATAAAAAATATGTTACATATAAAAAATATGTTACATATAAAAAATATGTTACATATAAAAAATATGTTACATATAAAAAATATGTTACATATAAAAATATGTTACATATAAAAAATATGTTACATATAAAAATGTGTTACATATAAAAAATATGTTACATATAAAAAATATGTTACATATAAAAAATATGTTACATATAAAAAATATGTTACATATAAAAAATATATTAAATATAAAAAATATGTTACATATAAAAAATATATTACATATAAAAAATATATTACATATAAAAAATATGTTACATATAAAAAATATGTTACATATAAAAAATATGTTACATATAAAAAATATATTACATATAAAAAATATGTTACATATAAAAATGTTACATATAAAAATATGTTATATATAAAAAATATGTTATATATAAAAAATATGTTACATATAAAAAATATGTTACATATAAAAAATATGTTACATATAAAAAATATATTAAATATAAAAAATATGTTACATATAAAAAATATGTTACATATAAAAAATATGTTACATATAAAAAATATATTAAATATAAAAAATATGTTACATATAAAAAATATATTACATATAAAAAATATATTACATATAAAAAATATGTTACATATAAAAAATATGTTACATATAAAAAATATGTTACATATAAAAAATATATTACATATAAAAAATATGTTACATATAAAAATGTTACATATAAAAATATGTTATATATAAAAAATATGTTATATATAAAAATATGTTACATATAAAAAATATGTTACATATAAAAAATATGTTACATATAAAAAATATATTAAATATAAAAAATATGTTACATATAAAAAATATGTTACATATAAAAAATATGTTACATATAAAAAATATGTTACATATAAAAATATGTTACACATAAAAAATATGTTACATATAAAAATGTTACATATAAAAATATGTTACATATAAAAAATATATTAAATATAAAAAATATGTTACATATAAAAAATATGTTACATATAAAAAATATATTACATATAAAAAATATATTACATATAAAAAATATGTTACATATAAAAAATATGTTACATATAAAAAATATGTTACATATAAAAATATGTTACATATAAAAAATATATTACATATAAAAAATATGTTACATATAAAAAATATGTTACATATAAAAAATATGTTACACATAAAAAATGCCGCTGTGAAATTTCCACAGGTCCTACCAGTTTTATGTAAAATATAATATATCATCGTCATCATTAGTTCTTGATAATTACTGGAATCGTCTACTAATCGTTTAACTATGCGCTAACCGCCAAAAATAAACTTTACAAACTAATATGAGCACGGCTATTGTGGGGTTAGAATAAAGTGTGATTGCCAACTCCTTTTTTTACGTCGTTGACTGCAATGAATTTCTCATTTCTCTCGATTCAAAGATTTTACGCAACAATAATCGTATTTTGCATCCAGCTTCCGGTTCTGTAAGTAAACAATCGAGCTATTTTCTGCAGTTTAATTGATGGACTTATCGCAATAAATATTCGAGACGCCATAGACACGTCTCTAAAAGTTAATAACAACACATATAACTGCTTGTCTGCATGCACATCTATCTATCTATCTATCTATCTATCTATCTATCTATCTATCTATCTATCTATCTATCTATCTATCTATATATATATATATATATATATATATATAAGTGAACGTGTCTGTGTGTGTGTATGTGTGTCTGTGTACATTTCCCTACGCAATAACTCTGTCAATTTTAAGCCTACAGATTCTAAATTTTCTATACAGGGTACTGAGATTTAGGAAAATAGATGTGATTGGTTTTCGGACAGAAATTTGGTGATTAAGGGGTCAGAGTTCAACGATTTGACCTTTGAGAACTCTACCAAACTCCTCCTACAATTTTGGGTCTAAACACGTGAAATTTTAAATATAGATTCTTTGGACATGGATCTAACTTAATAACTTGATTTGAGCACTAAACAATAAATTTTAAGGGGTCATAATAGGGGTCAAAGTTAAAAAAAATTGATCGCTGTGTTTTTGTGCTCAGCATACACCTCCAAATACTTGGGCAACGCAGAGCACCCATGCTAGTCTATATATATATAAGAGTGAAAGTGTGTGCGTGTGTGTGTCTGTGTGTCTGTGTACATTTCCCTACGCAATAACTCTGTCAATTTTAAACCTACAGATTCGAAATTTTCTATACAGGGTACTGAGATGTGGAAAAATCGACGTGATTGGTATTCGGACTAAAATTTGTCGATTAAGGGGTCAGAGTTCAACGATTTGACCTTTGAGAACTCTACCAAATTCCTCCTACAATTTTGGGTCTAAACTCGTGAAACTTTATATATAGGTTCATTGGACATGGATTTAACTTAACTTGATTTGAGCCCTAAACAATAAATATTAAGGGGTCATAATAGGGGTCAAAGTTTTAAAAAAATTGACCATTTTTTGTTTTGCTCAGCATAAACCTCAAAACACACCGGGCAACACCGAGCTGAAATGCTAGTATATATATATATAATTATTTCCACAGCCAAACAACGTCGCAGCTCACAAGTGTCATGACAGCCAACAAAGCGGAAGTCCTAGACTCGAGTTTCGCCCTCATTCGGGCTAATCAGTTATACGTATCCGAACTCGGGATTCGAAACCCAAGCCTCTTGTATGCAAGGCGAGCACTCTGGCACCTGAGAAAAACCGCCACACACACTGTGTGTTTGTGTGTCTGTCTGTCTGTGTACATTTCCCTGTGCAATAACTTTGTTAATTTTTAGTCTACAGACTCGAAATTAGATATACAGGGTACTGAGATTTGGGAAAATCGGTGTGATCGGTTTTCGGCCAGAAATTTCGCTGTTAAGGGGTCAAAGTTCAACGATTTGACCTTTGAGAACTCTACCAAACTCCTCCGACAATTTTGGGTCTACACACTTGAAATTTTATATATAGGTTCTTTGGACATGGATCTAACTTAATAACTTGATTTGAGCACAAAACAATAAATTTACAGGGGTCATAATAGGGGTCAAATTTTTAAAACATTAACTATTTTGTTTTTTTTGCTCAACATACACCTTCAAACACCCGGGCAACGCCGGGCTGAAATGCTAGTCTATACTCCTATAAATTCGTTTTACTTTTGTGTGTATTTATATTCATATTAAACCCCCTCTTTTCTATTTATTTAAAAAGAAAATACAATTTTCTTATATATGTGTTGTGGAATTGTATTCACTGGCAAAAGATCTAGCTAATTTGCATATTCTTTTCAACATTCATTTTAATTAATTCCCTATTAGTTTTTTTGGTTTTCTTATGGGATGATCATCTAGAGTTAACTATTACATGTAATTATATTCATGCAGATATTCTACATACTTGCATAATATTTGCGTAAAATCTTTACAGTAAACAAAAAATTGTTTCCATATATATTTGTGTATACGTATATATTGTTGTTTAATCTATCTATCTATCTATCTATCTATCTATCTATCAATCTATAAAAGTGAACGTGCCTGTGTGTGTGTGTGTGTCTGTCTGTCTGTCTGTGTACATTTCCCTACACAATAACTCTGTCAATTTTTAGTCTACAGACTCGAAATTAGATATACAGGGTACTGAGATTTGGGAAAATCGATGTGATCGGTTTTCAGCCAGAAATTTTGCTGTTAAAGGGTCAAAGTTCAACGATTTGACCTTTGAGAACTCTACCAAACTCCTCTGACAATTTGGGGTCTACACACTTGAAATGTTAAGTTGCCATAATAGAGGCCAAAGTTTTAAAAAATTGACTGCTTCGATCTCTACCAAATTACAATTTTTGGTCTAAACATTTGAAATTTTACATGAAGGGTATTCAGAGATAGGGCAAGCTTTTTAATCGGTTTGGGTCGAAAATTTGAGCTACCAATATATAAATGTATGTATGTATGTATGTTTGCGTGTCTGTCTAAACTTTCGGCAGAAGCGACGGATTTTTACAAGATGAGTATCGTTTTGAAGCGCGACTATTTAGACGACAAATACCGAAAAATTGGCTAAAAACATGAATTTCTTCACTCTCAACTGGGCACTTTTCTACAGGGAGGGGTCGCTATTTTCACCGATATTTTCGAAAGTCATCCCCTCTTTTCAGTTGTCTAGCCTTAATTTAACCCTAAGTCACTTCCGGTTTGGCGGTGATCGTAACAGCAAAGATGTCAGTTTTTTCCCGTTCTTTTCCTCCTTCGCAGTACGGGTTCGAGCTTGCCTTCCTACTTCCACTTTTTTTTGCTCAACATACACCTCCAAACACCCGGGCAACGCCGGTCAGCCATGCTAGTATATATATATATATATATATATATATATATATATATATATATATATATATATATATACAGCGGTTGACACACTGGTTCCCGCTAAATCACCGAAGTTAAGCAACGTTGAACCTGGTCAGTACTAAATGGGTGACTATTTGGGGCTTCCAGTTGCTGTATGTGCTCTCCGCTTATATCGGCATTTTTCCAGTCGTCCTGGACCTCTCCTTGCAACTGGACTTAAACAGTGCCGATTCAGGATATGTGTGGTTAGAAATTGCGCAATATTTGCTTCACAATTACACACGCACCTGCCCCTACATGGGTTACCCTTTGTCTTTAGAGACTGAACGGCGGTATCATCATAAACATATACACACAGCTAATTTGAAGAAAAATACGATTTAAAAAAAAGTCATGAATATGGCGGGGTGGGGGTGGGGAAACGAAAAATAAACGGGGGAAAAATTACATAGAGACTAAATGAAGTCCTAAAAGATTTTCTCTTTGCTTGTAAAGAGAAGGCCTCAAAGACCGGTAAAGGTTGCATAAATCAGACATTTATTTTTCTTACATTGATGACACTTTTTGCTTATTTGACGAGACGAATGCGGATGCTTTTTTTGTGTCACTCAATAACGTTCATCCAGCCCTTAAGTTTACGGTTGTCAAGGAAACGAATTCTACTCTTCCGTTTTTGGATGTTCTTGTGTCCAAGACATCCTCGTGTTTTCTTACTTCTGATAATCGTAAACCAACCTTTACCGGTCTCTACACGCGTTGGGACTCTTTTTGCCCTACAAACCAAAAATACAATTTAATCAAGACTTTAGCACATAGGGCCTTGATGATTTGTTCTGAAGTTAATCTGGATGACGAGATTAAATTTATTACTAAGACCCTTTGTAATAATGGTTACGCCTTAGATATTGTTGAAACTACTATTAATAAGAAAGTTTCCAATATTTATAAACCTAAAGAAATCATAGTTAATAAATGTCCTGTTTACCTACGTCTACCTTGGCTAGGTAACATCAATTTCTTTGTCTTTGCATCGAACCCACGTGTTGTTTTTTCAACCAGACATATGTTGCTGTTCATTTGCAAAGTTATTTTCCCCCCATTATAGTTCTATTATTTATTTATTTAAATGTAGTTGCAGTGCGCACTATGTTGGGCGAACATCGCAAAGATTAGATTTTCGATTGAAACAACATGTACCATCAAAGATTCGTTATGCAAATTATTCACTCTGGGATCTTCTGAATAATACGTATGGTTCTGCGATTTGCGACCACCTTATGAATAAGCCACGAATTTCAGTGCTGACATGTTTATGATATTGAGTAAGTCACACTCGCCCTTTCATTTAAAAATTCTAGAGACTATTTTTATTAAGTCTTTGAGACCTTCTCTTTGCAAGCAAAAAGAAAATCTTTTAGGACTTAATTTAATCTCTATGTAATTTTTCTCCCGTTTATTTTTCGTTTATCCCCCCCCCCCGATATATTCATGACTTTTTTAAAATCGCATTTTTCCTCGATTTAGCTCTGTTGAGTGAGGAACGAAACCGGGTTAGCTAACCTATATTTTCATTTTTTAAATCATTATGTTGATTGGTCTGTATTTAGCCATTATTAAATTCTGTACCCCTCAAAAAATTTTCGTCCATATATATATATATATATATATATATATATATATATATATATATATATATATAACCTGGGGCTTTTGAACCTCATATGAGATACAAATGTCTAATCAAGTTTCTCCTTTACTTCTCACGACTGAGCTACTAAGGAATTGAAACAAATTAATTTTCTCCACCCATTAAAACACAATCACATTGGCACACTGCTTCTCATTGAATCACCGATAAGTTAAGCAACGTTGAGTTTGGTAAGTACCAGATGACCATTTGAGAGACGATGCATGTAGGTAGATGCCGACACCTCTCTGCAAGAAATGCAAAAATCTCTGATCGTGATATACAAGCGACTGTAGACCCCTTATGAAGTTCATATTTTCATGCCATTTCTTCTTCTTCAGAAGAAAGCCGGTTCAACCCTTCTACTACTACTACTACTACTACTACTATTTAAACATGTAACTATGTTATTGTCTTGCTGAATTCCAGGACAAGAATTCATGTAAGGTTTCATGTAAGGGCCACATCATGCCAACTCACATCTTCAAAGTCGATTGCAAAATCAACACCAAAGTGTATCTGGATGTGCCGAAGAGTGTGGTGATCCCCTGATGTAATCAGGTGGCCGCTGGCAGACCCTGGGTGTGACAGCAGGACTCGGTGGTGGTCCACATCCAAAGAGACCCAGGCTTCAGAAGGAGTGCTACGACTTTGTACCCTTCTCTTACTGCCCCCCTCCCCCGACCTGAACCCACTGGCCTATTTTGATTGGTCATACATCATCACCAACATGATTTCCAACAACACCAAAGCCAGCCTGATTGCCGCTATTCGCCGGCGCTTTTATAAAAGACATGCTCCCAGTTCCGGACTCATATCGAGGCGGTGATTGAGACTGAAGGTGGCTACAATGAATAGATGTCAGCTATACTACATAATAAAGTTAATTTTTTCATTAAATTCTATTAACTGTGTATCGAACAGATACTTAGTCCGCTGAAGCCTATCAAGACAAAGATCCATGGACAATTTCAGCCGAATCTGTCCAGTAGTTTCCGAGAAAACTACTAGATTAAATGGGATATTGTGGTGAGATTTTTTTTTACAAGGTGGTCACCACTTATCAAGGCCCGGAAGCCACTCAGTGATAAGGGTTATTCTGAGTACAGTACGTTAGTGTGGAGATTTAATAAGGTGTCTGCTTAAGGGGGCCGTTCATCAGGAATTTGTTTGCGTTAGACTTGAAGACATCCAAGTTGTAGTCAGGTAGGATGCAGGCAGACAAAACAGAGTTCCACAGACGTGCAGTTCTAAGAAAGAAGCTTTGTTCATGGAATCTACGTTTTGATTTAGACATAGATAAAGAGTGGGGAAAGTTTTTGACAGTGGATTCAGCTAGACGGGTGTTTTTCGTAAAAGATTAGCGAGGAGGGACCAGAGATTAGAGTTCAGACGAGCACCTGCCATGGAAATAACGATAAAACAAAGATAGGCTTGCCACGTCTCTTCTGTGGGAGAGAGGTTGCAGGGAAGAGAAAAGGGCATCCCCACGAAACCACAAAGTCTATTTTGTACTCTGTCAAGGCAGGATAGGCTGTTTTTAGCAGCTCCTGCCCAGATATGGCAACAGTATTCCATCCTTGGACGTACTTTGCTTTTATATAGATAGAGAATTGCATCAGTAGTGAGATATCTTCTGGAGCGGTAGAAGGATCCCACCATCTTTCCAGCGACCTTAGCAACAGACTTGATGTACGTGTTCCATTTCAGATCAGGAGTGAAGGTCAAGCCCAGAAGCTTGTCTAAACATGGGGCTTCTCCTAGACGAGAGCCATCCATTTCAATTGATGCCAGATGGGGATCAGAGCGTTTTGTATCTATCTATATATCTGTAAAAGCGAGAATGTGTGTGTGTGTGTGTGTGTGAGGACACTTCTCAACCTATATACTCAAAGAATTTATGATCCGTAGATTGAAATTTGGTATATAGGGTATTCAGACATGTGGAAACTTTTTAATCGGTTTTCATCTGGAAGGAAGGCTGCTGAGACGTAAAAATTGAAAAATTAGTATGTCGGGAGTGTCATCAGATTTTTATCTGTTTGTCAACTGTTTCACGAATGCGCATGCCTGAATCGTTCACGTGACAGATTCCTTATGCTAATGATTAGTACATTTGGAACCTCATTTTAAATTCGTGTCAAGCTAGCCTAATGGTTATCGTATTTGATTCACTTGCTTTAGGTTTTGGTTTCGATCTCAGCTCGAGTATTTTTTATACTTACAAGAAGTGAACTGTTTAGAAGAAAAAATACTTGTATGCACATGTCTCATATGTCTGTATAAATTAAAATATAATATTTATACGTCTTGTACGACCGAGAAACGTCGGACGGCTTGCTAGTAAGCTATAAAAATATTTTCTTATTTCGATTTTTCATTTTTGCGATTTCATCTTCCGCCTGTTCAAGACGAGTGAAAGCTTGCTAAAAAAATGAAAATTTCGATTATCTTATGAAATCTAAAATTCAAATTAGTCATTGTTCAATGCTCCTGCAGGTACGGGAACATTGCGGAAAACATTGTGTCGCCTCTAATTATCTTTTCGTGGTATCACACCTCTTTTAAACTAAATTATTTACATACAATTTTGTAATTCTTTTGTTTACGTGTTTAACTTATTAATAACTAGCGGTACTCTTAAAAAAAAAAAATGAATGATCCAAGAAACTTCTTCTCTCAATCCTGAACCCCTAATTACTTTTTAATTTCTATAATTAGCAATGTTTAATGTGAGAACAAAAGCAAAACGATCCGGTCCATCTTTATAATCTTATTCGGTAAATATTATTGCTTAATTTATCATTAGCCTCTTGCGTAGATAAATTAGATTATTATTCGACATTGAGCCCGTTTAAAAAAAAAGCAATCGTTATAGACAGTTCCCTTATGCCAAATAAATGATTGAATGTGGTTAAATTTAAGATCATTTTTTGCATTAAAGGCATGTATGCAGCGGCCCTGCATTGAGGCGTTTTTGTAACAGCGGTTTTTTGACAGCGTCATTAAAGCGCTTGGGGGTTGGGCGATAGCGCAGGGCCTATTCGATTTGAGACTCTTTTTTGGACACTGTCTAAAACGAAGAGACTAGTGGTAGATGAGCCAACCGAGATGTGACAAAAATGTTCCAAGCATAGGCGAATGGTTGCTTTGTAGAGGTGTAGGATACTGTCTCGTATGAGTAATTCTTTTTGCACGCCCAATTTTCTCTCAATTGTTTACGTAATTTAGCACAATATATATATATATATATATATATATATATATATATATATATATATATATATATATATATATATATTAGGCACCGCCAAAAATGGCCGCAAAATCAAGTTGTTGTTGTTTTTTAAAACTAAATTACATTTATTAAAATCCATTATTTCTGAGTAACTTTTTTTTTTCAGAAAGATAAAACCCTGAATTTTATCATATAGAAAACAGAATAATGTAAAACTTTTTCTACTATTTTTAATTCAATTTTAAATGTTAAATTTTCCCCAAAAGTTAACAATTGACATTTTTTGTCTTGCACAAAAAACGTACTTAAATATTTAAAAAAAAAAGGGTTTTTGAAATAATTAATTTATTTATTTATTGTCTAACTAAGATTTAGGATGATTTTCTAAGAGAATATGCAAAAATATTATAATATAAGTACCTGAATTTCAAATAATTCCACTTATTCATATAGGTAACCAAATATTTCGCGTCGACGTAGAGTTCAGATCGACTCTGTTTACGTTTTCTTTTGATGATAAGAAAACTATGGAAGACCAAACAGGCCAAAAAAACTTATTTTTCAGTGACGAAAATTTCAATGTATTATTAAACTGAGGCTGGCCAGTACCAGATGGGTGACCATTTGTATGAGTTTGGTTTTTAATGTGTATGTGTGTGGGGGCCAGGCTCCCCAAAATGGGGGGGGCAATTTAAAGCAGAATAAAAAAAAATTATTTCAGCGCGTTTGGTCCACCGTAGTCGAAAGGCGGCAAACGTTTTCAAACGAGATCGAAAAAAATGATGCTATTTTTAACACAAAGGGCACAATATTTATCGAATTTTTTTTTGTATCGATTATTCAAAGCATGCCCTGTTTAATAATGGTCATGCATTATTCGGCTCGCTAAAAAAAAATTGTTAATTTATTTATCAAAAATTTTAAAATGGCTTTTTTCGTATAAATATTAAAAAATTTTTTTTTTGTTTTGCTTAACTTAAATTAATTATTTTACTTAACATATTCACCGAATTTCACACTTCAAAACTCAAAAGCGGGATAATTAAACACCATCGAAGTTCTGATATTCAGACGTCAAGATAAGGTATGCAAACAATTTTTTTTTTTTTTTAAATCTATAATTCTGTCCCTTACAACAACACAATATGTTTTGTTCAGTTTCAGATGATTATTTTAAGCATATTTGTTCCCACTTCAAAACAAGGGGGGGTTGTAAGCAAAAAAAAATATATATATAAATATCGTTTATGAAAAATAAGTACACTGTTATAAAGTTCATTCTTCTCCTAATAAACGCTGAAAATTTCGTATTGATCGGATAATTACCTGATTTTTGGTAGATTTTTAAAAAGACGGTCCGTCAAAAAGTACTGACCTGCCCCCCCCCCAGTTTTGGCGGTGCCTAATATATATATATATATATATATATATATATATATATATATATATATATATGTTCGTCAATCGTTAAGCTAAAAATACGAAAAAATCATATTTTCTTACTTTCATGCACGTCTCAATCTGAAAATTAACAAAGCAATCAAATTGTTGCTACGTTTAGGCTAACCTTTAAATTTTAGAGCCATGGTAATCTCGGGAAGGCAAGTAAAGACGGTAGTTTCCTGTTGGTTTCCGTCTTGATTCGAGGGTGTATCTCCCACCGTGAGTTAAACGCGTCCCCAGATACCAACCTGGAAATTTCTACGATTCGATGCAATACATACAGCGCATAGCCTTCACAAATGGTCACCCATCCGATACTGGTCAGGTTCATCGTTGCTTAACTTCGGTGATCTGGCGAGAACCAGTGATTAACATAATTGTGCTGTATATTAAATACTAATCCTTATTAATACTTAACTATGCACATCACACAGGTCCACCGACCCAGTAGTTTCTTAAAAAGCAAGTGGAACAGACAGACAGACTAAGATAAATATAATATAGATGGAGATTTTCTGCCGACACAGCAGCAGAAACTTGTAATGAAGCAAGCGAACAACAGAAAGAAGCAGCTTCATTTTTAGATTTGTTTATCGGCTGTTTTTAATTGAAGAGTTATTTTGATTTCCAGATAATGTCCGGCCACCAGAAGAAAAAAGAATATTCACATTTCAGGGCTTTTGTCTGGACGGCTTTTCCGCGTAACGATCCCTTACTAATATGAAGCCATGTTATCTGAATGGCATTGAAATTAAATGAACTCTTCAATATAATCAAACTTGATGTTTAACGGTTTAGCGTCTTACCTGTTGTTTAACGGTTGAACACAAACGGAAATCTTATACCTTCTTCTCTTTTTTTTTTTTTAATTTCTAATGATCTTTGCTGTGTTAAAATTATAAAAAAAAAATATGTTCCATATATTTTCGATCCTTCGTCATCATGTGTAAAAAAGCAAATGAACGAAAAAAGCTGGAGAAAAGAAGAGACTTTTATAATGTAAATGACGATGATTCGACAAAGAATCGAAAACATTAATTATTCGTATGCAAATATTTTTTATGGTAAAACCAGAAAAATCCTAAGGAAAATCGAAAGAAGAAAAAAGGAATAATGAAGCGCAGATTTCTGTCATTTTTAGAAAGTGTTTGCTTAAATGAAAAATACTTCCTAAATAATCTCACTCACAGACACATACAAACACATTATATATATATATATATATATATATATATATATATATACCCCAAAAGGGGCTGGTAATAAAATATCTAAAGCCTATCGAAGCTAAAGTACTTTTACAGCCAATGAAGCAGTTTTATTTTTTGCGGGAACACAGAATTACCGGCGCGTTTTCAGGCAACAGCGGACACCATTTTTTTTTTCGCTCGTTCTGGCCTGCAGCATCTCGAAATCCACTCGCAATAAAATCGCTCGGGCTAATGGATATTTTTTCTCTCCCTTTTATTCCCTCACCGAACCCTCGGGCACGTTCGAATGCCCTCGATGATAATCTTCTTTGCGTGCATATTTTCCTTAGCCCTTTTTAATTTTTTTAAAAAATCTATATCACTTTTTTCTTTTTTTTTTTTTTTTTTTTTACCTCACAGCTTATTCCTGCGTAGTTATTTCGATAAGGTTTATGGCATTTATCGGTTGATAAAGAATTCGCCATTTTTAATAAAAAGGAAATAGGGAGGTGTGGTAATGTTTCGAGCTGGTCTGTTTAGAACAATTGGTTTTCGATACGTATACCTACATCTAGATAGAAACCCCCATTTTTAAAACCACCTCCACATCTGTGAATATTAAGTACCCATTATACTTTCATGCAAATGCATATATATAACTATTTAGAACAAGTAAATCTCCCCCTCTCCCTCTCCCTCTCTCTCTCTCGATATATGCCTATATATGCCTACACACACACACACACACACACACACACACACACACATATATATAAATCATTATGCACTAACTGTTGCTTCTGCAGCAGCATTGCTTCCAACAATGTCTTCATCAGAGAATGACACTAGGTTCAAATATGGTTTCGGGGCCAAATCATCATTACCACTAGCCCAGAGCGCCTCAGCATTATCTCAGAATACCACCAGATTTTGTTGAATTGTTGTCATCCTGTGGGATTGCCATATACACGCTGATGCAGATAGAGCCTTGTCTTGCATTTTCTTTCTTTCTTTTTTTATTGTCTGATGGAGAAAGGTTAAGATTATTCAAGAAATATATTTATAAACTAGACTACCCGTGACCCGTTGGGTCAGTATGTTATATTAGCTATGGAATTCATGTATGAGCGTAACACTTGTGACGTAAAGAAAATAGTGTTTTTTTTTTTTTACATAACAGAAACATTTCTATGAAAGTATATTAAAATGAAAAAAGAATATAGATAGATTTCTATGAGTCGTTCTGTTTATTATAATTGATTATTTTTGAAAAAAAAAATACTTATTTGATTCGCCTTTTAATCCCATATAGTTTTACCTTGTCATATTTGACTTTTAATTGAAGTATCCTAGTGTTCACGTCAATTTAAAAAAATAATTTCAAATTGAGAAGGGGTGGGGGAAACTCCGCACAATGGGAAATTGTTATTAAAATGTAAGTTTAGAACATTAATGCAACACAAATGCAACAGGAACACGATGAACTAGGTATTATTTAGTAGCATAGCCCTTCTTCAATTTGACACCCTGCAATCTTTTGAGCATTCTTTAAACTAGTCTGCGACAATGCTGCAGTGAAAGGGTATCTCATTTCTCTTTAATTTTTGTCCATAGTTCTTCCAGATTTGAAATTTTATCATAGTGTAACTGTTGCTTGATGTAATTCCATACGTTTTCGATAGGATTGAAGTTTGGAGATTGAGCAGGCCAATCAAAAGACGGAATATTATGTTTTTCAAAGAACCTCTTGACATTGCCAGCTATGTGAATGGGAGCACACACACACACACACACACACACACACACACACACACACACACACACACACACACACACACACACACACACACACACACACATATATATATGGAGGGGGAGAGATTGAAAGGCATATGGAATGAATATTTACATATGTTCAATGGAATGAAAAACTGGAATAATTAACGATCATTTCAAAGACGATATCAAGTTTATCTAAATATAGTGTCCACATCAGTGTGTTTGTGTGTGTGTGTGTGTGTGTGTGTGAGAGAGAGAGAGAGAGAGAGAGAGGAGAGAGATAGAGAGAGAGAGGGGAATGCTATCAAATTATCGATCAATCAGCAGCATAAAGAGGATTAGGGTTTCACATCATATCGATGAGTAACTGGAAAAATAACTCTCAATCCTTTCGATGGTCATATAGACCTTAAACAATTTGTTTTAACATTAATACATTTATTTTTATCTGATTTTATTTTTCTGCCCTGATTTCACACGTGAAATAACCGAACAGCATGTACGTTCAACTTCTTTACTTCTCCGAGGAATCATCTCCTCCATAATCACAAAATGAAAAAATAAATAAATAAAAAACTACGGACCGGACTTATTACCCTGATGAGGCTATTTTTAGCGAAATATTGAACTTACTACTACTACTACTACTACTACTACTACTACTACTACTACTACTACTGCTACTGCTATTACAGCAACACAACAACAACAACAAAGTAAATAAAAAATGATTTTATAATTTTCTGACATTTAAAGTTTTAAAATGTATCTTTTAAATTTAATCTCAAAATAAATGTATTCTAAAAGCGTGTGACTTTCTTTTTACGTTAAGCTAAATATTTATATGAACCATATAAGCTAAATATTTATATGAACCATATAAGCTAAATATTTATATGAACCATATAAGCTAAATATTTATATGAACCATATAAGCTAAATATTTATATGAACCATATGAGCTAAATATTTATATGAACCATATAAGCTAAATATTTATATGAACCATATAAGCTAAATATTTATATGAACCATATAAGCTAAATATTTATATGAACCATATAAGCTAAATATTTATATGAACCATATAAGCTAAATATTTATATGAACCATATAAGCTAAATATTTATATGAACCATATAAGCTAAATATTTATATGAACCATATAAGCTAAATATTTATATGAACCATATAAGCTAAATATTTATATGAACCATATAAGCTAAATATTATAGGAACCATATAAGCTAAATATTTATATGAACCATATAAGCTAAATATTTATATGAACCATATAAGTTAAATATTTATATGAACCATATAAGCTAAATATTATATGAACCATATAAGCTAAATATTTATATGAACCATATAAGCTAAATATTTATATGAACCATATAAGCTAAATATTTATATGAACCATATAAGCTAAATATTTATATGAACCATATAAGCTAAATATTATAGGAACCATATAAGCTAAATAGTAGGTTGAGAAGAAAGTTATTACGCAATTTTGTAATTTTGATTTCAGATGATGTATTTTCAAATAAGTTTTCGTTATAATACCTTTACTTTATATGTCATTTTAAAGAACGTTTTTCGTTCTATTTGATCGTTTAAATTAATTATCGTTTTAAAACAATTATGTCTTTTTTTTCAGAACGTTGAATACAAGACGAAAAAGAATTAAATTCACAATTTTCTTATTTCAATTCAAGCTAGGCCAAAAAACTGCTGCAACAGCTCGCGATATCAAAGAATCAACCAGGAACCACTACTAAACACACAGTACCATGGTGGTTTAATAAATTTCGTGGCGGCAACGAAACTCTTAAAGATGATGGGCGTAGTGGTCGGCCATCGGATGTTAACAACGATCAATTAAGAGCCGTAGTCCAAGCCAATCCACGCACAACTGTTCGAGAACTTCTGAATTAAACAAAACGCATCCAACCACTTGAGAGATTGGAAAGACAAAAAAAAATTGATCAATGGGTGCCTCACGAATTGAACAACAACTAAAAAACACACACACAAAAAAACGCCAAAAAAAACACACAAAAAACACAAAAAAACACAAAAAAACACAAAAAACACACACAAAAA
>NC_136514.1:31541614-31601614 GCF_053919585.1 Euprymna scolopes | reverse complement strand
ATATATATATATATATATATATATATATATATATATATATATATATATATATATATATATATATATATATTAATGTTTGTCTGTACACGAATAGGCTCCGATATGGTTTAATAAACTGACCACATACATGGTAGGGAACGTACCAGGGATCTGAAATGGTTATGATAAAGTATTGGAGGAAATCACTTATAAGCGGGAACCCCATGCACGCTCATACCGTTTCACGTAGAGCTACCACATTTGTCAGGATAACCCACCATGTGGAAAGTAAAATTTTGACGAATTGCACGGCTCACTTCCACCAAAAACTCGAAACCGTGTGTACACTCACAGCGTTTAATGTACACTTGTAGAGTTGCCAAATATGGCAGGATATACCACCATTTGATTTCTTTGCGTGGTAATATTGATCGCCTGATTTAAACCCCTGCGACTTTTTCTTATGTCGATATTTGAAATCAACGCATTTAGCCATCACCATCAATCTCCTGAAGAATTAGACTATTCGTTCTGATGACTTCTACAGGAAAGAGCGTACAGTAGACCGCAGTTTTTACATTATATATATATATATATATATATATCGAGACACAGGAATGGGTATGCTTGATCGGGCAGAACGGTGGTTCATTAAAATTGTGGGGTCTGCGTTCGCGCCTGGTCCACAAAGTATGGAAATAAAAAAATTAAAATAAAAAAAAAAGTTTACAATGTTTTTGATATAGATGTTTTAATATAATATTTTGATAAGTATGTTTTAGCTTAAACAGGGATGGTATAATAAAATTGTGGGGTCTACGTTCACGCCTTGCCTTCATAGAATGGAAATAGGCACAAACTTTAATAAAGACTTTTCATATCTATCTGCGTAAGTATACTTTGATAATTATGTTTCAGTTTGAAGAAATATGGTATAATAAAATTATGGGGTGTTCGTTCGCACCGGACCTCCATAGAATGGAAATATGTCACAAAGTTTAACAAGGTTTTTAAATATAGATCCACAGAATATTGTGATAAGCGTTTCAGTGTGAACAGGTATGGTATAATAAATTATGGGGTTTATCTATTTTATTTTTACTTTCATCATATTTTGCTTTGGTTTTGATACCCCCAAATAAATCAAAGTCCATTTTCTGTAGGCTATTTTTGAACCCAGTCAGCGACGGATACTTTTGCTAGTATATATATATATATATATATATATATATATATATATATATATATATATATATATCGTGTAGTGAGTTCAATCTCGGCTGCGCTGGATGGATGGATATATATATATATATATATATATATATATATATATATATATATATATATATATCCATCCATCCATCCAGCGCAGCCGAGATTGAACTCACTACACGAGTTTGTAGTGTAAGTCAAATCTTATCTAATACGACACAATCACGTTGGCATACCGGTTCTCGCCAGATCACCGAAGTTAAGCAACGTTGACCCTGGCCAGTACCAGATGGATGACCATTTGGGAAGGCTAGGCGCTGTATGTACTGCGAGGTAAAATACCAGGTTGAGAAACTGGCATGGTCTATCCTTCTCTCTTAAGCCGTGGTAAGTACTCCATTTAGCGATGGCGTCACGATAAAAATACCCTTGCCTGCCGAAGTATCAAGTATTCAGTGACATATCAGTATTCAGTAACAGATATATATATATATATATATATATATATATATATATATATATATATATATATATGTAGTCTTTAACTATCTGTTGTTAGATAGGTGCTAGGTCTTTCCATTATAACACAGATGTATTTGTGTGGTCATGTAAATTATTGTATTTCACATGCATGACAAAACCTTCATTAAATGGTTTTTATATTTTTAAAACTAGCGTTGTCTCGTTCTCTTTATATACATTATTCTATTTCTCTCTAATGCCTTTGATCAACTCACCCCTCTTCAGTCGATCATTCTTTTGTGATAATATGCCTCATTCACTCTTTCTTTTCTCCCCCCTCCATTACAAATTTAAACTAGAAACCTTTATGTCCAAAAAAAAGAAGAAAAAAAAGAAAAAAAGAAAAAACAGTAAAAATAATAAGTAAACATCAAAAGAACATTGAAATCAGGAATCAATTTCGTCACGGATGTAATAAAAATGAACTCAACCTGTACAGACGTGTTGCAATGCGTTTGATGTCCTCCTCTTCTATTCCGTTGCTCACTCTGTTCTCGTTTCACACTTTAAAAAAAACTTTCTTTATACCATTACAAATCAGATATAAACTGTACACTTAATGTTACAGGAGAAATAAGTAGGCAAACATATAAATGACAATCTAAAAGAGAAAAAAAATCATAAATTTGTAACACTAAAGGCCGCTTGTGTAATTTAACTAAGCATATATATTAAATAATTTGTGTTAATCAAATCAGTATACTAATTAATTAAAAAAAATGAATGGCTTAATATTTTATTTAAAAACGTACAAATTTTTTTCTGGTAGCCAAAATATATTGGGTAATGATGGAATTCTTTTTATTAATATCGTCGTCTGATTTTTCTTTTGTGCGTAATTATTAACACTATCTTAATTTTTCTTAATTTTTATCTTGAGTCTTGCGGGTCGTATAAGGATTTTTAAAGAACATAGTGAAACAAGAATAAATCAAAATGAGC
This sequence comes from Euprymna scolopes, assembly GCF_053919585.1. Classification (NCBI taxonomy): domain Eukaryota; kingdom Metazoa; phylum Mollusca; class Cephalopoda; order Sepiida; family Sepiolidae; genus Euprymna; species Euprymna scolopes. The sequence goes on along the minus strand of NC_136514.1, from coordinate 31,598,959 downwards.
TATTCAGAATCAAATATGATGGAAGTTTACTTGAAATCAGGTTTTTGCTTACTTTCCTGGACGCTGTTTCACATTTCCTTAATACAAAAAGAAGAAATGAAACTGTATGGGATATTTAGTTCTCTCCCATTCCAAGGACAGTGACACCAGGGTCAGAAAGTGAATTTTAAAAGTCAGCGCCACCCACACCCCGAGGAGATGCACTTTGCACTGCAAATAATGCCTGGGCTGCTCCGTCGGCATTCATCATTAAGGGCGCCTCAGTCCTTTCTCAAAGAGAGAAGGCAAAACATGGGAGGGCGGACCTCATAGAACTGCACAGAACCACCATTACACTGCAATCAACAGGGAACAGACTATTAGAGGAGTAGTTAAAGAAAGTATCCTTATACAACTTTCATATCGCATCTCTCCCTCACCACCTATACATCTCTTTAAACTTACAAAATTAATTCTGAAATAAACTTTTACTAAGATTTCAAATTTATTCGCATTTCTTCTGTTGAATGATTCCCGAAAGGACGAAACTCTAGTGTCTGTAGGTATTTAATAATTCTTATTATTAGAGAGAGAGAGAAAGAGAGAGAGAGAGAGAGAGAGAGAGAGAGAGTGCGTATGTGTGTGTGTGTCTATATATATATATATATATATATATATATATATATATATATATATATATATAGTAATTTATAAAATATATATGGCGATTAAGCTACACCGAATATTCTGCGTTTCATCCACTGTAGGATTCGTCAGGCTTATGCGCGAATTCTGTGGTTGCTTCTTGTTTTTATATATGTTGAGGATTTCTAGTTAGCCAATCAGCTTTCTAGTATCCACCGTGCCCCTTCCTATCAGCCAATGGGCATGCATTTTATCGAACAAAGGATCTGTTTTTGAACTAGGTTAGTGGTTTTTAGGTAGATCGTTTCCCTCCTTTCTTTTTTATATATAAATATACCTATGTGTACACACATACATGCACACACATATATATATATATATATATGTGTGTGTGTGTGTGTGTGTGTGATCGTTTATGTATATTCATGTTTATTTAATTTATTTATTTGTTTGTTTTCTATTTTTATTGTTAGTTTTAAAGCTATTTTGTATCGCTATCCTAGAGTAAGTTTTATTTTGTGAACACAGTTGTTTGCTATTTCTCGTCTACAGTTTAATAGATTTTGAGGTTCTTTAAAGTACAAGATAGCAAATTTTTCATGGAGGCATAATTTACATGGGTCGTCTAAATGTATGCACGTTGTAGCTTGTCTCATTATTTTCCATTCGACTACCGGCGAATGTCCGCTTTCTTTGAGTTCCCAGTATTTATTCGCTAGTGTTGTTTTTATACGGTGTTTTTTTATTTTTTAATGTACTTTTGTGGTCATAGTATCGGGTTTTGAAATCTAAGGAAGTCATGCCTATGTAATATTTCTTGTTATTCGGGTTTTTTTTCGCAAATATTGTTGCTTGATAAACTACACTTTTTGTTAGACATTTATTTTGGACTGGGCAAAGTGTGCGGTGTCTACAATTGCATTTATCTTGTTCGTTATTAGTATTTTTATTAATGGTATGGTTGTTCTTGTCCGGGGTTGGTTTGTTATTATTATTATTATTATTATTATTATTATTATTGTTATCATTATTATTATTATTATCATTATTATTATTATTATTATTTCTGCTAGTGTTGGTTTTATTTCTGTCATAGTGTCTACTTTTTTTTATTGTTTATTTTGTTGTTGTTTACATTGTTTTCATTTAGTATTTTGTTATTATGTGCTTTAATTATCATCTCTAAATTTTCGCAACAACTGTAAGATAACTTCAAGGTATTTTTATTGAAGATTTTGTGTAAGGGGTTGGTTGCGGGAAAGTGTTTTTGAATAAGATCTAGAAATTTCTTGCCAAGTTTTGTTTTTAACATTTGATTGTATGGGGCCGTATACCAAATTATAGTTCTTTTTCTTCTATTTTTAATTTTATTATAGTTGTTGGTGTTTTGTTGCTTATATTTGATATCGATATTTTTGTATCCACTATTTCTTAGGGCTGTTTCGTAGATATTGATTGACCTGTTAAATGCATTTTCATCGCTTGAGTTATTACTGAATCTACTTACGATCGATTTAGGAATGAGTTTTATAATTGATGGTGGGTGGTTGGACTTAAGGTTTACGTAAATTGGAGTATCGTTATCTTTTAAGAATGGTTCATATGTGTTTTTATCTAAGTTTAACATGACGTCCAGGAAGTTTGTTATTTTTATGTTAGCTGATACGTCCGCTTTTAGGCCTAATTTTTTCATTTCTTTGTGTATGATTTTCTTAAAGTTTTCTCCCTTGACTTTGTTGGAGTTTTTTAGTATAGATAGTCCGTCATCTCTATATAGGCCGATATCCGTAGTATCGAATATGCTTGTGAGGGTATATAGAATGAATAATCCCACAAGATCTGATGCCTCTGCAGAGTCTCTGGCACCCATCGCCAAATCGAACGAATTTTTCATTTTAGTTTTTATCCATTGGTTATTGTTATTATATATATATATATATATATATATATATATATATATATATGAGCAAACAGTTAATAAAATATGTTAAAAAACACTTTGAAATAAGTTAAAAACATATTTAATCTGAAAAGGAAACACTAGATAAGTGGATAGTCCTTAATCCGCGGAGTTTCGAAGAAATACTTTCCTTCTCACCAGAGGGTAGGAATTAGCAAAATGCGGGATCGGATTTTGCATGCAGAAGTATTTGATGAAACAACAAGTAAGTCAAAAATCTTACTTGAAAACAAAAAAAGTGAAGCAGAGGGAATATGGTGAAGAAAAAGGTTATTACACATGAATGGATAGTCTGGTGGAAGATAAAAAATCCAGTGACGGTAAAATCCAAATGTAAAACTTCAAGAAAGTTAAAAGAATTTCCATTTGTACAAGTAAAATCCAAGGAAATCCCGTAATTTGAAGAAGATGGTTCATAATAATCCAAAGATATGAATCCATGGAATAATTCACAAAAATGTGTACAAGGAAAAAAGAAAAGATTCCAATAATATTAATAAAAGAAAAATAAAATATGCTTTTCACTCTACTTCCGAGACATAAAAATAAATAAGAAAGATCAGGGAAGAGAAAGAGGAGAGAGAAAAAAAGAGGAGAGAGAGAAAAAAAAAAGATGATAAAGTTAAATATAAAATATAAAATAAAGGGGAAAAAAGTCAAAATGACCCAGACAGGAAATGTTAAAGGCGCGAAAAAAAATATATAGGGCAAAATAATATAGGTCAACTGAAATGTACAGGTCATCACTTAAAAAAATGTCAGCAAGAGTTGTTAGACGACACTAAATGGAATATGTGTGTGTGTGTATATATATATATATATATATATATATATATATATATATATATATATATCAGCATTTGTTTCCAGTCGTTCTGTGCATACACTTCACTTGTCACTGGTATTTAACAATGTCGAATCAGGAGAGGTATGGTTAAAGATTGCACCCTTCGTGGGTATCCATAGTCTCTCAAAGACTGAAGGAGCCATATATATATATACACTTGTGCCCGATATTATTCATACCCCTCGGATCTTTGAGATTTCTATAAGAATATTGGTCACACCAGAAAGTAGACAATATTAAAGGGATTTCAAACAATAACTCAAGCATAAGCATTTAATTTAAACTCAACAAATAAATAAATTATGCAAGTTTGAAACATTATACAAAGAAAAACAATAATGGCACTAGTTCAAAATTATTCATACCTCTCTTACTAATAGTCAATATCATGCCCTTTATTCTTAATAACTGCCTGTAACGGTTTTGGATATTTATCAACAAGGTTTTTACAAGCATCAACACTGATTTTTGACCATTCTTCAATGCAGTAGTTCTCCAAATCCCTCAAATTTCTAGGTTTCCGCTTTTTAACCTCAGTTTTCAATATGTGCCAGAGGTTTTCGATAGGGTTCAGGTCGGGACTCTGGCTAGGCCATTCCAAAACATTAATTTGATTATCCTCAAACCATTTCTTGACTATTTTGGCAGTATGTTTTGGATCATTATCCTGTTGAAGGACCCAGTTTGGTCCTAAATGGAGCTTCTCTGCATCCTGTCTAATGTTTTTCTGGAGTATCTCCAAATATTGCTCCTTCTTCATGGTTCCATCTATCTTGACCAAACTACCTGGACCACTAGCCGAAAAGGAGCTCCAAAACGTTAGGCTACCACCACCATGTTTCACCGTGGGTATGGTGTTCTTTGGGTTGTAAGCTTCTCCTTTCTTCCTCCAAACGTAAGAAGCATCCATATGGCCAAACAATTCAATTTTTGTTTCGTCAGTCCACAAAATACTTGAGAAAACGGACTCTGGAGAATTCACATGGGTCCTAGCAAACTTTAGACGTGCTGCAAGGTGTTTTCCGGTGTGCAATGGAGTCCTTCTTGGTCTTCTTCCTTTCAGACCATTTTCATGCAGAGTCCTTTGCAATGTTTGCCTTGATATTTTTATGCTAGAAGACTCCAGATTTTCTATAATGTCCTTAGTAGTGGTGGTTGGATTTGCATTAACACTTCTTACAATATTCCTGGTGGCTCTAGCAGACAGTTTCCTTTTCCTTCCTCTACCAATCAAGTTGTTTGTTGTGTGGTTGCTCTGGAATTTTTTTATGATGCTCTGTACTGTTGCTGTAGGGACCTCAAATTTCTTGGAAATTGACTTGTAACCTAAACCATCCTTATGTGAATTCACAATTTTAGTCCTAAGATCATTACTAAGCTCTTTTTCTTCCCCATTCTAATAATTTTTATTCTTTTATTGGTTTTCAGTTGATATCATTTTAATTTCTGAAAAATGCAAAAAACGAAATGAAATTAATCAAAGGTTGTATAAAAGCATTCAAAATAAGAATCAAACAGGAAACAAACAGTCAGAAACTCAATTAATACTGAAAAAATAAGGGGGTATGATTATTTTTGAACATTGCAGATTTTATAAATAGCTGTATATTTCTTTTATTACAAGTATCCCGAGATTTTAAAATGACGAAAATGATCAGAAGAGGTTTATTAAGAATATGTATCACTATGGACGTAAACAATAAATTCTTACAAAGTTACACCTAATAAACTCAATTTTCAAGGCGGGGTATGAATAATATCGGGCACAAGTGTATATATATATATATATATATATATATATATATATATATATATATATATGTATATATATAATTTTATATAATTTTACTACTTGGTATAGTAATTAGATATGAATGAATAACATAAGGTGATCGCTTAGATAGTACGATACCAAAGCTATAAATATTTTTCTTAAAGATACCACGTTAAAAGCAACAGACACGCAAGTTTTTACTCATTTACATTATGTTGGTTTTATTGGTAATACCTGGCATACAATTGTTTTAGCCTCCAAGTGTTGGCATATAAGTGTATATCAGTTTATCAATTATAATTTGAACAAAGTGGGTTTCATCAGCACGTAGAAAGTTCTTTTTTTAAGTTTTACAACTCACGAATAGGATTTTTCTTGTTAACACGACGGGTATTCATTTTTTTTTTGTTTTCTACAACATATGAATAAAGTATCAAACGAGCTTCATCTGCGTTTTTATATTTACCACACTTTGCAATGCATCAGTCGCTCGAATTAAGTAGTAATTAGTAATCGGCATTTAATTTCCTTCTATCATTTAATTTCCTTCTATCTATTTCCTTCAATTTATTTATCACGTATCTATTTTTTAGACTTCCGGTAGTCCGGGCTTAAATTGTTAGCTTCGCAGCAAATTTTTTAATAATTCAATTTACTATTTTTTATTGATTAATTTTTCAATACACACACTCACACACATACACACACACACACACAGACACACACACATATATATACACATATATATGTAGTATAGCATATATAGTATATATATACATATATATATATGTAGTATAGTATATATAGTATATCATACCTTATAATATTATACCTATATACATGAAACAATACATGTTATCTTATATATATATATACATACACACACACAGACACACACACACACATATATATATACATATATATATATATATATGTGCGCGCGTGTGTGTGTGTGTGTGTGTGTGTCTGTGTGTATGCATATATATATATAAGATAACATATGTATTGTTTCATGTATATACTTATAATATTATAAGGTATAGTATACTATCTGTAGATTTTTAGTATTTATTTCAACAGTGCGTATTACGTGAGTAAGGCTTAGTAGTAACGTATTAAAATATACTTATTGCAATTAATCTTAAAAGATTTAAAATTCCAACTGCCTAAATCATGGTTATCTTCAAATCTAATGTAAGCAAATACTTGTCGAACCGCCCTCTTGGAAAATCACATCTTCTTAAGTAGTTACCACTTCTCTGGTGACGGCGAACATCGTCTAACCAACATTCATTTTTATTCTTATTCTCGAGTTCTCCCACTCGGTATTGATAAACGATGACTTATCAGTAAAAAAATATCAACAAAAAGAAAAAAGCTCAGAATTTTAACCAAAAACAGGACAATAAAATCCAGATATTTTATAATCGATAAATGCTAATTTCCCCCACTCTTTATCTGTGCCTAAACCTAAACAGATTCCATGAGCAAAGCTTTTCTTAGAACTGCACGCCTATGGAATTATCTTCCGTTTTCCTGCTTTCCAGCTAACTACAATATGGTTGTCTTCAAGTCTAACGTAAACGAGTTTTTGACGAGCCGTTCCATATAAGTTAACAAATTTACCGAATTTCCATTACTAACGATTACTATATTGTCTAATTTCTACTGTACACTCTTTAACCTTTATCTTCGAGTGGCCTAATGGCCTTAATAAGTGGTAACACCTATGTAAAAAAAAAAAAAAAATGCTGTCCGTAATTAAGGCGTTCTACGATAATCATAGTAATTTACATGCAAATCCACTTGGAAATGTTGTTGCAATTTTTAGCAATAATTCGTAACTTTAAAACAATTAGTACAAGAAGTTTAGGTTCCTATTTACAATGCTTCGCCACGGGACAGAGTTAAAAACCAGGGTCGCTTTTTAATGTGGAGAAAAGGAACAAAAATAAAAATTGTCTCAGTTGTGAAGGATTTCTCCTCCACTGACAGAGAACAAGAAAGTGCAGATCTGAAGAACAAATACTACACTTTGATCTTGACCCGAAGGGCAAGAGTCTAGGTATTTATTTGCTCCCCCAGCGAGCAAATTAGGCACAAGGATTTTAATGTGAAGATTGAAGGGGAAATGGGGACCAGCTCCCTGGGGAGGAGGGGAGCGGGATAGTGACAATTGGTATGAAGGGTTGCCCCTACATTGACCAAGGTCTTATATGTGGGGTCGCCCCCACATATGGTCTTTGCTTGCAGTATCTTCCGGACAGATACTACACTTTGATCTCGTCCCGAAGGCCAAGAGTCTAGGTGGTATTTATTTGCTCCTCCAACGAGCAAATTAGCCACAAGGCCGATTTTTAAAGTGAGGAGTGAAGGGGAAATGGGGACCAACTCCCCGGGAAGTAGGGGAGCTGGATAGTGACAATTGGTATGAAGTATTTATTTGCTCCCCCACCGAGCAAATTAGGCACAAGGCCGATTTTTAAAGTGAGGAGTGAAGGGGAAATGGGGACAAACTCCCTGGGGAGTAGGGGAGCTGGATAGTGACAATTGGTATGAAGGGTTGCCCCTACATTGACCAAGGTCTTATATGTGAGGTGATATTTATTTGCTCCCCCACCGAGCAAATTAGGCACAAGGCCGATTTTTAAAGAAGAGGAGTGAAGGAAAGGGGGAAGGGAAAAGGGGGCCATCTCCCGAGAGGTGGGAAATGGGAGCTGGATAGTGACTTGCCAGCTGGCCCAAGTAGGGTTGCCCCTACATGGACCAGAAGATTGCCACAAGGGTAATGGTCTTTGCTTGTAGCATCTGCCGGAACAGATAGTATTTATTTGCTCCCCCACCGAGCAAATTAGGCACAAGGCCGATTTTTAATGTGAGGAGGGAAGGGAGGGGGGAGGGAAAAAGGGGACCAGCTCCCGAGAGGTGGGAAATGGGAGCTGGTTAAAGGTCAGGCATGTGGGGTTGCCCCCACATCTGGTCTTTGCTAGTCATAGCTAGTCATAGCTTGCAGTATCTGCCGGAACAGATGGTATTTATTTGCTCCCCCACCGAGCAAATTAGGCACAAGGCTGATTTTTTAAGTGAGGAGTGAAGGGGAAATGGGGACCAACTCCCCGGGGAGTAGAGGAGCTGGATAGTGACAATTGGTATGAAGGGTTGCCCCTACATTGACCAAGGTCTTATATGTGGGGTCGCCCTCACATATGGTCTTTGCTTGCAGTATCTGCCGGAACAGATACTACACTTTCATCTTGACCCGAAGGCCAAGAGTCTAGAAGAGAAGTCTAGGTTTGCAACTAAAAAATACGCCGAATAGAACTATACCCGCCCTTCGCGTTATAAAAAAGAAAAAAATGGTTCTAGAAAACCACATGACTTTTAAGGAAGAGGAGGAGAAAAAGAAGTAGAAGATTAAGAAGAAGAATAGAAGGACGAGAATAATAAGAAGAAGAAGAAGAAAAGGAGGAGAAAGAGGCGGAGAAGAAGAAGAAAAATAATAAGAAGAAAAATAGGAGGAGGAGAAAGAGGAGGAGAAGAGGAGGAGAAAGAGGAGGAGGAGGAGAAGAAGAAGAAAAAGAAGAAGAGGAGGAGGAGAAAAAGGAGGAGGAGGAGAAAGTGGAGGAAGAGGAGGAGAAAAAGTAGAAGATTAAGAAGAAGAATAGAAGGACGAGAATAATAATAATAAGAAGAAGAAGAAAAGGAGGAGAAAGAGGCGGAGAAGAAGAAAAATAATAAAAAGAAGAATAGGAGGAGGAGGAGAAAGAGGAGGAGAAGGAGAAGGAGGAGAAAAATAAGAGGAGGAGGAGGAGGAGGAGGAGGAGAAAGAGGAATAGGAGGAGAAGTAGAAGAAGAAAAAGAAGAAGAAGAATAGGAGGAGGAGGAGAAAGAGAAGGAGAAGAAAAAGAAGAGGTAGAAGAAGATGAAAAGTAAATGCACAGGAGGAGGGGGGGGGGAGAAGAAGAACAAAAAAGAAGGAGAAGGAGAAAAAAAAAACTAAAACAATGTGGGGAGAATGAGAAGATGGAGGAGAAAAAAATTAGGATGATGTTGATGAATATAAAATACAGTAAAAAACTGAGACTATTTAGTAGAGAGTAATGCTGAAAACAACCGAAATCTTAAGAAAAACCCTCAAATGCTGAAACCCACATAAACTAAAAACACAAAAGAAGTCACGTGGAAACTGTAAAATAATTAAAATAAGAAAATGAAAAGAAAACAAATGAACTAAAAAAAAATTGCAATTTCAAAAAATCTTATAAACTGTTCCCCTCGGAATCAGGAATCAGCATCGGCTGATACTATACAAATTAGGTATAAAGTGACAAGGAGGATAGAAAAACCGAGGAGGAAAAACACTGAACAGACTTCCACTGGATAAGTGCGGAGAGTACTCGGATCTTGAGGAACCTTATTGCAGCCCAAATTCCAGTGAAAACCAATTATTGTCGTTACCAGAAATAAATAAATGGCAAACACCTGTTGCGATAATGCAAAGTCATTTGCAAAAATTATCGAAACAGGTGGAAAGCATTAAAAATCTCGAGATTTTGAACTGGATTTTCTGTTTCGTGAGAGAAAAACGAATTTACGTATATCTAAGATTTCATGGGGACTCACCCATTCGCTCATAATGGACGTTGCCAACCATTATATAAACCAAAAAGTTAATGCGTCATTTATTTTTTGTGCAATTTATTCTTTCTACGTAAGACACTGTTTTTCGTGTCTTTCTTTAATGACCCTTTCCTAGGAACACAATACGAGGCAATGCCAGAAACCTTAGAAAATCACTTTTAATCTGTAATGGAATGAGACGGTAAATGAATGGCTTTATGTAACTAAAGCTAAGCTTCTGTCCTTTAACAATTGCAAGAAACCTTCTCAATCAACTCCACGGCTTAATATTCACAGGCAAAGGAAATTGGAACATTGAGGACATTGCCAAGGCTGCTGAAAAGAAGGTGGGCTTACTCTACCGTACTGGAAAATTACTAACACATGAGAGTATCCTATATCTCTACCAAGCCACCAATCGACAATGCCTGGCATAGTGTTTGCACATCTGGATTGGGACATCTGGATTGGTACATCCCGATTTGCATATCTGGATTGGTACATCTGGTTTTGTAGATCTGGATTCGTACATCTGTTACATGATAAGGGCTGTCCCCTGTTCATGTAAGTATAAAAATAAAGAGATTAGTTAAAATGAAAATAAGAGAAAGCAGAAATCGAACCCTGGACATAAGTTTTAAAGAACAATAGGTTTAAATGGAATGTCCAGTAAATTGTGCATTCTGATGAAATAAATAATAAATAAACTATTCAATTGTTAAAAGAATGTGGATAATAAAATATGGGTTAAATAAATTAGATATGTAGGTTAAATTCCTTTGTGGAAACAACACAAGGAAAATAGGTTATTGGGAAATCAATGTCGGAAACGTGCAAAGTCGCGCATGTTGAAACACGTGAATTTTGCTCACGTGGCCGGGATGCATGGATTTCTCAATATAGGAAGTGAGAGTTAGTTGGTCACGGAGACAGTCAGGGGAGACGGTCAGTGAGAAAACTCAGAGACAGGCGGACGTCTGAAGCGAGACGTCACTTCAGAAACTAAAATGTGAAACTTTGAATTCTTAATGAAAAAATCACGACCGGTCGTAAAGAAATAAATTCATTCATGTGTTTTGTGATAAAGCTCATCTTTGTGTTTGTGATTTCTACAAAAAGGTAAATTGTATTGTTATTATATGTCTGTGTTATAAAATGTCATTACATACACATCTCTCTCTCTCTAAAATACAACATCATATGTAATAAGACAAGAATTCTCTCTAAGACTCTCTCAATGAAACACCAATATAACAACTCTCAATTTGATGCCGTAAATGACCAGACCACCCAGCAAGGGTGGGTTTAAAGAAAATGAAACCGAACATGGGGTCGATACCACGAAAAAAAACAAAAAAAAACAAACACAACGTTTTAAAGGGGTCCAACATAATTTAAAAAAATAAATAAATAATACCACGGAAAAAAACAAAAAAACAAAAATTACACGATCACAAAATGCGAAAAGGAAAAAGATACACAACGTTTTAAAAGGGTCCAACATAATTTAAAAAATAAATAAATGATACCACGGAAAAAGAAAAAAAAATTACACGATCACAGAAATGCGAAAAAAAAGAACAAAAAAAAAAATTGAACACACACGCACACAGAGAACAAAAGATACAAGAAATAATAAAAAGAAAAAGAAGAAAAGGCCGATATGCCGTAAAAAAATTCGTAGTAATGGAAAAAATAGTAAACAAGTCACCATGAGTAATTCATTGATAAATAAATTGGGTTGTTAAAAAAAACACACACACACACATACACGCAAATGCAGAGAATGTGTAACCCATTATTGTTTTGAAATTTGTAGAAGTGTCATTAGAAAATCTGTGTCAATATGAAATCGTTTGGACGAATTGTTGAATTTAATCTGTCAATCAAAACAGGAATTTTTCAAAGGTCGCATGTACTCCCTGAAACAGCGTGTAAATTGTTTGGAAATGCATTTTGTTCATAGTTGAACTTTTCGGCTTTTGTGTGTTCATTTATTTTGTTTTTGAAAAAAAAAGGACAATTGTTTTGGACAGACTGTTGAATAGTTGTTTGTTACAGATGATTTTTTTTATTGTTGAAAAAAGTTATAACTGTTGCAAAATGTTTAAATGTATTAAGGTATTTTTTTTTGAAAATGTTTTTGTGATTTCTAACAAATATTGTAAATTGTCTTATGTATGTAATGTTATTGATTTTCACAGCAAGAATTCAAAGTCAGCAGTAAATATAAATTTGATTAAAATGATCTAGTAGAAAATAAGTTAAGACGTATGGTTGGTTTACAAATTCAGTTAGAATTTTAGAAGGGGGACAAGAATTAAAATTACGTAAACGGGTATTTGGAGAGTTTTTAGATGTGATAAGCCGTAAGAAAGATGTTTTGTTTTACCATTTGGTTTTGTTGTTTTTTTTTTAGAGATCCTAAAAATTTTTCTCCAAGAAAAGTGACTTGGTAGGGATTGATAAGCACAAGAAGTGCCCCTATACGAAAAATTTGGGAACCTGGTTAATTAAGTGCTTAAAATAAGCTGGTTGCACGTAACGACTCCAAGCAAAGTAGTAAGTAAGTCTTGGCTTAATTAATAAACAGGCGTTGGAAAGAATACGAAAATTCTTAAGGGGACCAGTAAACCGATGAGAGGTAGTCCCGAAGCAATCACATATAGCTTAATGAAGTAAGAGACAGGCAAAAATATGCCGTAGATTACGTAAGAAAGATATAACCTTGTATTTTTTTTTAGAGAAGCATGAATGTGGGATATATCTGCTGGATCTTGGAAGCCCTGGTGAGAGAAAAGAAAAATCACAAAAAAAAAAAAAATCAGGCAATTAGATAGAATTTAGGCGCAATTAAGTTGTTGGGCGTAGGAAAGGTGTTAGTTAGTTAGGGGTGATATTTCTAAATCCTCGTCGAATTTTCAAGAATCCAAGCAAGGAAATCCGAGTGAATCCGTATGAGAGAAAAAAAGGTATATCTTAAACTTCTGAAGCCAACCACAAAGACTTAAGTATATGAGCTTTGGTATGTCCCGTATAAGATAGTTATAGAATAAAAAACAAAGCCATACTTGATAAGACTAACCATGCGGAAAGAGAGATCAGATCACTTTTGAGACGAAGGAAGTCGTCCATTTCGAGAAAGGTGAAAACCTCTAGTCTGCGGCATATGGGTGGCTGGAAAATAGCTGATGTGAATCATAGGTAAATACCCTACACCCAAAAAGTAAATGCCACAAAGATCAGAAAGGTTCTGATCTTATAAAAAAATAAATAATTGTGAAGTCGGCCATGAAGGGCTGACTGAAAGAGATTTTTTTGTGTTTTTTTAGCCTGATCTTTCTAGCCGTGTGGTTGTGTAGATGTAAAAATAAAAAATGTACTAAAGTTAAAAATGCATACATTTTTTTTTGTGAAATATGGAAGGGAGGGATGTTACATGATAAGGGCTGTCCCCTGTTCATGTAAGTATAAAAATAAAGAGATTAGTTAAAATGAAAATAAGAGAAAGCAGAAATCGAACCCTGGACATAAGTTTTAAAGAACAATAGGTTTAAATGGAATGTCCAGTAAATTGTTAATTCGGATGAAATAAATAATAAATAAGCTATTCAATTGTTAAAAGAATGTGGATAATAAAATATGGGTTAAATAAATTAGATATGTAGGTTGAATTCCTTTGTGGAAACAACACAAGAAAAAATAGGTTATTGGGAAATCAATGTCGGAAACGTGCAAAGTCGCGCATGTTGAAACACGTGAATTTTGCTCACGTGGCCGGAATGCATGGATTTCTCAATATAGGAAGTGAGAGTTAGTTGGTCGCGGAGACAGTCAGGGGAGACGGTCAGTGAGAAAACTCAGAGACAGGCGGACGTCTGAAGCGAGACGTCACTTCAGAAACTAAAATGTGAAACTTTGAATTCTTAATGAGGAAATCACGACCGGTCGTAAAGAAATAAAATTCATTCATGTGTTTTGTGATAAAGCTCATCTTTGTGTTTGTGATTTCTACAAAAAGGTAAATTGTATTGTTATTATATGTCTGTGTTATAAAATGTCATTACATACACATCTCTCTCTCTAAGATACAGCATCATATGTAATAAGACAAGAACTCTCATTAAGACTCATATCTTAACTAATAAGAACTCACGTAACATACGCGCACAAGTGGTATCGTCTAATACTAATAATAATAACTATATAACACATCTGGGTTCGTACATCTGGATTCGTATATTTGGATTGGTACCTCTGGATTGGTACATCTAACACCACTGTCGTATTGCCGCAATGTTGCACCTTTTTGTATGTTTTACAAGTACTTTTATGGAATATGCCCCGATGAACCCACAGAACTTGTGCATTCTCGACGTACACATCCACAACTGATTCGTCAAGAAGCAAAATCCCAGCCGTTGAAATTTCGAGATGCCGGAAGGTATTCTACTCCATTTCTTTCCTCGTATTGCTAGAATTTATAATCCCCTTCCTGTTTCTTGCTTCTCTAATTATACTAACATGAAGAAGTTTAAATGAGATGGGAACAGATGTCTCGCCACGCATCTCCTCACGTAGCCAAGTTGCAATATCCATTGTTTAAGGCGAAAAAGACTAAAAAATATAACATAATGAGACTGTATATATAGTGAATGGAAAAGTTAAAAGAAATAAAGAAATAACGGTAGATATATGGAAGAAACGAACGAATAAACGAACGAATATAAGAATGCAAAGGAAATAAAAAAAAAATTAAAGGGCAGACAAAATTCCGGAAACGGAAATGAAGTTAAAATATTAAAGTTAAAAGAATGAATTAAGAAGAAGAAAATAATGAAACAAATCTATACATCTATAAAAATGAAAATGTGTGTGTGAGGACACTTTTCAGCCTATATACTCAACTTATTTTTATATCTACAGCCTTGAAATTTAGTATATAGGATATTCAGACACGTAGCAAGCTTTTCGATCGGTTTTCATCCGGCAAAACGGGCTGCTAAGAAGTAAAAATTGCAAAATTGGTACGTGACAGTCGTCGGATTTTTATCTGTTTGCTAACTGTTCCACGAATGCGCATGCGTGAATGGTTTGCATGACAGATTCATTATGTTAAAAATAAGTAGATTTGAAAACACTTTTCAAAAATCATATCAAGCCGGCCTAATGGTTATTGTACTTAACTCACTGTCTTTAGGTTTTGGTTTTGATCTCAGCCCGAGTATTTTTTACTTACAAGAAGTGGACTGTTAAAAAAAAAACATAATATTCGCATGCACGTGTCTCAGTTTTTGTATGAATTAAAATATAATATTTATGTATATTTTATAACCAGGCAACACCGGGTGATTTACTTGTAATTAAATGAAATGCAATGTAAACACATCTCCCCGCCTAACTTCCCACAAATCCTCTGTAGATATAATTCTAAGTAGTAGCCCCTTACGTCCAAATAGTAATATGCCTTGTTTAGTGTGAATAAGACTTGAAAAAATATCGAGGTTATTAACTCCCGTGGCACAAAACCTATTGTAAACGGTTCAGTCTACTCGAACAATAAACCACTTCCTCGTGAGATTACACTTTTGTACACGGCAAACTATTTAAGCTTTCCGACGCAAGAGAGACCCACCACAGACATCGAACATTTCGATCCAAAATAGGTCATTTCGAAACAATGGCACCAAATGAAAACGAGGAAATGGTAAGGAACGCATAACAATCGAAGACTATGGAAACAAGATAATTGTGGAGCAAAGAACTGGAAAACAAAAGACGCACGCACAAAGAGAATGTTGATTGGCTAGTCGAATGGAAGAAGAAATTGGAAAGAATTACTGAAAGGACGAAATATGGAGACGCTAAAGAGACAGCTGTAAAATAGAAAACCGCGAGACTAACCGGCAAAGTACTATCTATCTTCTATGAATTCGTTTTTCCTTTGTGTGTATTGATAGTCATATTAAAAACCCTCTTTTCTATTTAGTAAAAAGAAAATACAATTTTTTTATATATGGGTTGTGGAAATGCATTCGCTAGCAAAAGATCTAGCTAATTTGCATATTCTTTTAAACATTCATTTTTAATTAATTCCTATTAGTTTTTTCGGTTTTCTTTTGAGATGATCACGTTTAATTTATGTGTAATTATATTCATGCAGATATTCTACATGATTTATACTTGCATAATATTTGCGTAAAATGTTTACAGAAAACAAAAAATTGTTTCCATATATATTTATGTATACGCATATATTTTTGTTTAATCTATCTATCTATCTATCTATCTATCTATCTATCTATCTATCTATAAAAGTGAACGTGTCTGTGTGTCTGTGAACATTTTCCTTCGCAATAACTCTGTTAATTTTCAGTCTACAGACTCGAAATTTGATATACAGAGTACTGAGATTTGGGAAAATTTATCAGATCGGTTTTCGGACAGAAATTTGGCTGTTAAGAGGTCAAAGTTCAACGATGTGACCTTTGAGAACTCTATCAAACTCCTTCGCCAATTTTGGGTCTAAATACTTGAAATTTTAGATATAGATTCCGTGGACATGAATTTAACTTAATAACTTTATTTGAGCCCAAAACGATAAATGTTTAGGGGTCATAATAGGGGCCAAAGTTTAAAAAATTGACCGTTTTTTTTGCTCACCATATACCTCCAAACACCCGGGCAACGCCGGGCACCCATGCTAGTATATCTATAAAAGTGAAAGTGTCGGTGTGTCTGTCTGTCTGTGTACATTTCCCTACGCAATAACTCCGTCAATTTTTAGTTTACAGACTCGAAATTTGATATATAGGGTACTGAGATTTTTCGGACAGAAATTTGGCTGTTAAGGGGTCAAAGTTCAACGATTTGACCTTTGAGATCTCTACCAAACTACTTCGCCAATTTTGAAATTTTAGATATAGGTTCCTTGGACATGGATCTAACTTAATAACTTTATTTGAGCCCAAAACAATAAATGTTTAGGGGTCAAAGTTATAAAAATTTACCTTTTTTTAGCACAGCATACACCTCCAAACACCCGGGCAACGCCGGGTACCCATGCTAGTCTATCTATAAAGCTGTGTGTGTGTATATCTATTACAATATGTCGTATTTCTGTCTGTTTGTTCACAATTTGGTTATTATATACAAAAGGTACACTGTTTCACAACTAGATTTTAATACTGAAAACCGACTCATATAGATTTGTTCGTGTATGATTTCTATATATATTATGTATTCAAAAGCAATCAACATTCAAGAGGTTATTTATTTGCATATTACATTAAAGAAAATCTATTTTAATAATTAGTTATACCATTATTAATAGAAATTAGTAATATACTGGTTTTAAGCATTCTATTTAAAAATATTATATACAGTTGATTTAATTAATTTATTTTTAATTTAATTTATTGTTAATTATAAATATAAACATCAGTTTCGTATAAAAACGGAAGGAAGTTTTCATTTGACCTATGAGTTATTTCCCTTTAAGCTATGAGATTTCATTTCCCTGTTTGAATTACATAGATATTAGAGGCTTCCAAAAATCCAAAATATGTTCAACTTTCACGAAAATGGTAACAACTTAAGATATTTAGTGTATCTTATATAGTATGTGACTAAATCTTCCGCCCGGCAATATATTTTTACCTGGCAACACCGGCTATTTCTATCCATAAGACTCATTTTAAAACTAATTTACCGATCATTATGAATTTTACAATACAGCTACTAGACATAAGAGGCCCAGCCAATATGAGTTATATTTAATTTGATAAAGTTTTTTGGAAAGCTGGCAGTAAGGACATGGATACCATTCGTGAAAATACAGATAACCGACTTTTGTGAAATTTTAACAATAGGTATTAGACATAGATTAATAACTACTTCCCAACCTTTAGTTTCTTTGGAGTATTTTAAATAGTTTATGTAAGTCATTATATAGGCACATACTCCAATTAAAATAAAATTATATATTTCAGATTTGTATAAACTCTATCTGTAGTCATTAGACACTATTATTTTACGAAAATAACTCCAGACAAATCATGAAGCCATTTGATGTAAAAAGCTAAAACAATGCTACTCCAAGGTCAAAAACTAACCAACCATAAGTAATAAATGGATAGATTAAACAAGATTCCCAAATTTTAGTCTCATCTTTATACCCCTTAAGCTTGAGCCTTAAATTTTTAGGTATTTTCTATAGTAAGAAACATATATTGGATTTTCATACGGAAATAGCCCCCCAAAATTGCTAAAAATAGATCAA
Organism: Euprymna scolopes; assembly: GCF_053919585.1. Lineage (NCBI taxonomy): Eukaryota > Metazoa > Mollusca > Cephalopoda > Sepiida > Sepiolidae > Euprymna > Euprymna scolopes. The sequence goes on along the minus strand of NC_136514.1, from coordinate 31,580,853 downwards.
GACCTTCCATTGCAAAAAGCTGAAAGAATGAAGCAAGCAACATCGTGCCAAGTATTTTCTGGATCAATTGACCCAGGGATATATAGATAAGAACGTCTCTGTAGACTGGCTAAAAAAGTGATAGCTCCTCTGTAATCACGGGAGAATAATAATGGCTGCCAAATACTGTTTACTGACAAATTCTATTCAGAAGATAAGTGGTCTCAGCAATGACAGCAAGTGCAGATTCTGCTTACACAGAAGTAGAGTGTGATCCACCTGACATCCAGTCGTACGTTTCTGCTGGGGGACGACTACTATACCATGTGATACAATGGAGTGCTTAAATCTTATCATTGACTCATCTGTAAAACGTTGAATATTGAATATAACAGCAAGTCCTGGGTACATGTTTACCAGAAAGAACAGTTGGAAATAAGTCATACACCATCCACTATGCAATTCTTACAACTACGTACATAGAAAACGGAGATATTAGACTTGACGTACTGGTATGGGACAAGAAGGAGAAAGAAGCAACCTTAGGAGAAGTTCGTGTCCCAAATGATGATGGGTTAAACGGAGTTGAGAGGAGAAATATAACAAAAAAAAAACACAATGTTTCATGTACATGAAAATAAACTAATATGTCTCCATTCCAGTAATTATAGGAGAACCCGAACTCATGAAAATTAATTAAAAATTATCTAGTGAACCAAGTGCAAAAGCAATTCTAATAATTGCACTTAAAGGGATAGTTAGAATCTTAAACAGATCTTTCGGTTGGAATATATGAAATAGTGGGTGAATGTCTGGCATAGGGTGGAATGACTCGTCTCTATTCCAAACAAAAATTGTAAGAAAATTAAAAAATCCAAGATATATAAAGTAGAGTTATACGCTAAGAGTGACATAAAATTGTTTCAAAACTGTTCTTTCAAAAGTTGAGCGATGTTTCTGACAAAGGGGAAGAATTTCTGTTTTCTGGGTCGGAATCTATATATCTACAGCTTATTGTTGGCTGATTTGTTGACATTAAAGCAGTATTTTTTTTTCTCCTTACATCAATGGCCTTGTCTGCAGCGATTTTCATCAAAAATAGTTTTACCGATTTTACGATGGTTATTTTCTAGTTACCATATAAAATTAAAAACAAAACAAAAGAAATTGGAATAATGATTCTACACCTGACAGTTATAGCGGTCAATGTTCACACCTCAGCGTCCAAAATCAAAATGCGTAAACTCGTTTGTATGCACATCGTCTGTGCAGACATTACGCCGAATAAAAATAAATAATTATATTTTGGACTAATCAGAGAACTTTCTGAATTTATTTGGAATGGCTCCTAGAAACACCATTTCGAATGCCGCAATTTATGCCGCCTTATTTCTGTATTTATTTATTTGCTCTTGTTCGCCTCAAACAAGGCATATTGCCCTTGGACGTAATTTGAGATTGTGTCTACTTGGGACTATGTGAGGAGATTACGAGATGTCTGTTCATATTAAATTTAAACTTCTGCAGTTTATTACTGTCAAGGAAACAGGAAACAAAGAGCGTATTCCAAAGTCTAGCAATCGGCAGGGAGAAAATATTAGAGTATATGGCGTTCCGGCATCTAATGACTTCCACAGTGAAGAGACGGGATTTCTCTGCTTGACGAATTTCTTAGATGTAATGTGCGTTGAGAGAGTATAAGTACAATGAGTTCGTTGAGAACATTCCATTGCAGCGATGGGACAGAGGTTGGAAGTTGGCCAATAGTGTGAAACCTATAGAGTTGATACTCTATTTTAAACCCTGTAGAATTTTTTTTTACATAGGCATAACCACTTATCAAGGCCCAGAGACCCCTCGAGGATAAGGGGTAAGAGTGTACAGTAGTCAATTGGACAATATAGTAATCGTTGGAAATGGAAATTCGGTAAATTTGTTAACTTAAGTGGAACGACCCATCAAGAACGTGTTTACGTTGGACTTGAAGACAACCATATTATAGTCTGCTGGAAAGCAGGAAAACTGAAGACAATTCCACAGGCGTGCAGTTCTAAGAAAGAAGCTTTGTTCATGGAATCTACGTTTAAGTTTAGGCACAGAGAAAGAGTGGGGGAATTATTGATAGTGTTTTCAACTAGACGAGTGTTTCTTGTTAAAGTTTGGCGAGGGGGGACCATAGATTGAAGCTCAGTCAAAGACATTCCATGAAAATAACGATAAAGCATAAACAAACTCGCAACATCTCTTCTGTGAGAAAGAGGTTGCAGGGAAGAGAAAATAACATCTCCTACGAGGCTATGAAGTCTATTTTTAACTCTATCAAGGCAGGACAAGTCTTTTCTAGCAGCTCCTGCCCAGATGTGGTAACAATACTCCATCCATGGAAGTAGGGGAGAATAGTAGAGACTAGCGGTAGATCCACCTGCCCAGACGTGCCAACAATATCTAATACATGGGCAAATAGTGGATTCGTACAGATACAGGATACTGTCACGTGTGTGCAATTTTCTAACTCGGTTGCGACTCTGTTATACCACAAAAAGTTAACAATGAATACATTTCTTCATCTTATTTGCCGTTACAATACATACATCTCATTCATAATACAAATATTTCAAACATTTTTTTCTGTGTAATCGCGTGTGTGCTCGGCTTAGAGCGTTAAAGCTTAATCCAATAACGTGTCAAACTGAAATCTCCTTATAAAAAGAACGCCATCTTTAGCTTAAAATGTGTTTTTCCTTTCTGTAGAAATATAAAATATAGAAATATGTTATATGTTTTTTAGCCCGACAAAACTATAACCCGATAAGGAATCGGGTAAATGACTACATTGATCGAAAGTTGGTTTATAAAATCAGAATGGGATGCCGAAATATAAAATAGTAGAAAACTTCTGGAGTAAATGTAGTAATGCGAGTAATAATCCCTGTTAACATCTGTTTAAAAAAAAAAAATTCCATTTTCCCCCCAAACAAGGCACAGTCACATTGATGTAGGGGATTACTATCGGGAGAAATAGTTGCAGGGATGCTATGTAGGGAGTCGAATAGCAAGGTGTCTATTCACATTACACTTGAACTTCTGCATGTCAGTACAGATAAAAAAACAGAAACCCGGAAGGGAGTTTCTACTTAACATAAATCCATTGCCCCATCCCCAGCTTAGGGTAGTACTTGAAGATAACCTCCCCTCCCATGTTAATGCATAGTACTTTTTGCCTTTATCTCATACGAGAATGTTCGACCATTCTCGCTACATCCCTTAATAAATATGCTATAATGGAACTTTTATCAAATTGGAAGTCTGGTTATTTTTAACTCGTTTAAAAATCTGGTTAAGAAGCGATACCTTTAGGGTTATGTATTAACTTTAGCTAGAAGTAATGCATACTTTAGAGAAAAGAAAAAAAAGCCTTGATAAGTGGTGATCACTGTTTAAAAAAAAAAAAAAGAAAAAAAAAGAGTTCCAGAGTCTAGCAGTTCTGAGGAAGAAACTACTAGAGTAGAAGACCTTTTTATATCTAGGGATCTCTACTATGTAGGAGTGGGACTTGGCTGCTTGTCGAGTTTGTCGGAAGTATTTACGTCGAAGGGGTACAAGTGCTTGTAGTTCATCAGAGCATCCACCATTGAAATAGTTGTAAAACAGGCAGAGGGATGCAACATTTCGTCGATGGTACAGTGGTTAAAGCTTGGATGACAGTTCAGGACCTATCAGGTTAGCGACCCTCTTTTGAACCCTGTCCCGGAGCGAGGGACTAGTAGCAGGTGCATCAGCACAAATGTGACAACAGTACTCCATACATGGACGAATGGTGGCCTTGTAAAAATACAGGACACTTTCAGGTGTAAATAACTTTCTAGCAAAATTGTGCATTGAACGGATAACACAATACTTAATTCTCTGTACTGTATGATAACAAATGTATATACAAAAGTTCAGCTTGATTGGCCCAGTAGTTAGTGAGAAAAAGTACAACGGACAAACAGACAGACAGACTAAGAGAAATATAGTATAGATATAAACAAAATCCATTGTAATTAGGAAGGCGACATTAAGATAATAAATGAAATATAGGTATAAAAGTATATGGAATTATGTTGAATTAATAATGGAGTAATATACAGATAATAAGTTGGAACAAATATATTGAGGAGATTGCCAAGACTGCTGCAAAGAAGATGGGTTCTCTCTACCGTGCTTGAAAATCACTCACACTTGAGTATCCTATACCGCTACAAAGCCACCATTCGCCCATACATGGAGAATTTTTCCAACACCTGGGCTGGTGCATCTACCGCTAGTCTTCTTAGACAGGATGCAAAGAAGAGTCTCCATAGGTCCCACAATATCAGCCAAATTTCTAACCCATCGTCGCAGTGTTGTGTCCCTGTGCCTGTTTTATAAGAATTTTAATTGAATCTGCTCTGAAGAACTCATAGCACTTGTACCCCCCCCAGATGTACAACGCCTCCATTCACTGCGCCAGGAGGTCGGAGCGCAGCAGGAAGTTGTTGAGATGCTTGAAAAAGTGATAATCGGTGACGAGAGGTCCGGTGAATATGGCGGATGAGGCTGAGTCTCGTAGCCCGATTCATTCAGCTTCTGAAGGGTCAGTTGAGAATCATGCGACCGAGTGTTGTCATGAAGGAGAATTAATCCCTCCATATTGGCCAATCCCGGGCGCATAGGTTGAAGATTCTCGTGTATTTCGTCAATTTGTCGGCAGTACTTCTCCGCCGTAATCGTTTCGCCCGGATTCAAGAAGCTGTGATGGATGAGACCGATTGCAGACCAGCAAGCACTCACCATAACTTTTTTTGGTGCAATTTCGGCTTCGGGATGTGTTGTGGAGCTTCTCCAGCATCCAACCACTGTGCCGAACGTCACCGGTTGTCGTAGATGATCCACTTCTCACTACACGTCACAATCTGCTCGAGAAATGGCTCGTTTTTGTTGCACAGAAGAAGCGGAGAAGACACCTCAGAACTAAGCGTTTTTTGATTATCGTTCAATTCATGCGGCACCCATTTATCCAAATTTTTTGACTTCTCTGTTTGCTTTAAATAGCGAACGATTGTTAGATGGTCGACTACGAGTTCAACAGAAACTACTCGTGCGGTTTTGCGAGGATCAGCTTCAATTAAGGCTTTTAAATATTCGTTATAAACCGCAGTCAACCGGCCGCGACTGTCTTCATCTTCGAGACTCTCGTAACTATTGCGAATTTTTCTAACCACCGTTGTGCCACACGTTCGTTAGTGGTTCATTGGCCAAACGCATCATTGAAATCACGAGCTGTCTCGGCAGCTTTTCGGCCTAGTTTGAACTAGAACAAGAAAATCATGGGGATTTGAATTTTGTCCATGCTGTAAAAAAGCTTGCAAAAAAGGAATAAAGAGATTGAGAACGATAACTAATAACACGATTCGATAGAGCGAAAAACGCGATTCAAAGTGATATATAACATGGCTATATATATATATATATATATATATATATATATATATATATATATATATATCAATAAATTAATTCAGAAATCATGTATAAAATAACATGTGAGAAAACAGTATTTTTTTGCACCAACCTAATATATATATATATATATATATATATATATATATATATTCTTGTGAATGCCTCAAGGAAGATCTTCAGTGATGCGCTGTCTTTATTGCCGATGCCGATTTCATATTGGCTCAGACAGGAACCTTGACCTCACTCCGCAGGCACTAGATCGTCTCTTTAAAAGATATCAGCTATGTCTTCCGATATTGCAAAAAAAAGAAAAAAAAGTGTTCTAAAAATCTACAACCTTTCCTTGTAACAACACGGCAGCAAGTATCATGCTTGCGCATCATTAAAAAATGAGCTGAAATAAATGTGATGAATGGCACAAAATATCAAAGTTAATTTCCTTTGCATCGTCTCTTTGCCACGGCTCTGATCTTTTTAGCCAAATCCATTTGAACGCAGCTAACACTTCACTTTCCTTACTGTTTCCATTATGCCTATTTTTTTGTGCTTTGATATGCCCATAATAACCGGGCTAACACCATATGTTTAAAATAGCCATGCTGTAAATGCTTTGTGGGAACCCTTTAGTTCATGGTACAATCCTATGGAGAGATCTGCGCAAACACGGATCACTATATTTTTTACATTGTCTGTAAGCGAGGCTGATTCGCTATGTTCTACTTTCGATAATATTTCTACTTTCTCGAATGTGTTTAATTTGTCACCAGTTTGATTTAATTGCGTAAATGGAACATTAATTTTCGTTTTAAAAACTGATTTAATATTTTAAACAATTTCAAACATAACAGACTTTTTTCACCATCTAAGTCCACAATAAAAACTTGCGAAAAGCAGGAGACGAATGATATTAAAACAAGTCATTGTATAAAATGTCTACTTTTGTGATATCAGTTATATTGACTATTATAAAAAGTAAAGTAATCGACTACAGTCGAAAGTGACTGAAAGGCTCCCTTTTCATTAGCCACTGCATTAAAATGTAGGAGAGAAGGGCCCAACATTCCGAGGATTACTCCACTTACCCTTGATTTCTCACCTTACAATACTGAATGTTTAGCATCAGGTACTATATTTTAGGTCTTTGGTATGATTCGCTCGAGGATTGAACTATAGTCTACTGTCCTACTACCGAATATATTTATACCCAAAAGATCGCCTACTAGCATATAAGGGGAGACTTGATTCCAAATATTTTTCATATGTTATATATCTTTCCTCTTTATACACTGTGAAATTTATTTATGCATGAAAACCACAGAGGGGATATATGAGAAATATTTGGAATCAAGTCTCCTCTTGGTGTTATTCCAGATCCTTTGAAACCATAGCAGCAATTTTTTGTCTCCCGTTCATCAAGGTCAGAGATTATGGAGAAATATTAGATATTTTGTAATACATATTTAAAACTAGGAAAACAAATCACTATGATTGAAATATTGGTAACGGTGCAGTATCTTTCAACCTACAAAAAATCTACTATTATAGGTTTTCGAGGGGGGGGGCTGAAAACGAAAATAACAATAAAAATATCAGAAAACAAGTAGTTTCTTATATATGAACAAATTATAAAGTCGTGATAACTTTTCTTTTTTTAATTTAACGTAAAATATACATCCAATTTATAGCCAAGGTAGCCATAAAGTGGGTGCTCATTTTACGTTAAATTGATATAGGAAATGTATTCCCCAGTTCTTTAAACAGAAATGTGCAACTTTAAGGGCAAATGTCACATAGCTCACTAACCAATTCAGGGCATTAGCTTACTCAACGAGCCTTCATTTGTTAAATTGTGATCAGCAGTTGCCGAGATTTCAGAATTAAAAAAAAATTGCCCTCAAAAATTGTACATCTATATATGGATATATCTATACTCATCGCCAAATTAAATATTGAAATGCTCATATCTTTGGTTCTATGGATCAAATCTACATGAAAATTTGAAAGCTTTTTGAAAAATATAATACTATTCTATGGTTAAAATCTTATGACAATAGGTGAGAAAGAACCTATATTTTAAAACCAATAAAATATGCGTAAATTAGCATTATTTAAATATATAGTGCCATAGCAAGCTAGCTTGGGATGAATTTTGCTTTGGATTTTTTGCTTGGTTATCTCCCCTGCGGGCTTTCCAGACCACTAATATATATATATATATATATATATATATATATATATATATATATATATATATATATATATATATGTATGTATATATATATATATATATGTATGTATGTATGTATATATATATATATATATATATATATATATATATATATATAATACTACTTAATTTACTCACATAAAATTAATATACCAAAGTATAGATTTATGCGTAAACTTTAAGTATTTACTTCAAAAGTGCTCAATACGTAAGTAGAGCTAGTTAGTAAGTTATAAGCCTGAAGAATCCTAAAGTGAATGAAACGCGGAATATTCAGTCTAGCTTAATCGCCATATAACTTTTATAACTTACTATATATATATAGAGTTGTCCTTGTCCTGACGAAGCGATTCCCTTACTGGGTTTTCGCTGAAACATGTATGCTTATTGTAGCCATTTGTTTGGAAACTAAATTCACTTATATATATATATATATATATATATATATATATATATATATATATATGTTAGAGTTAGAGTTAGAGTGTTGTTTATTTAATGAAGTTATTTTGATTGGCTTCATTTCGTGTACCATTCCTTAAAAATTCAGTTTATTTATTTATTTTTTGAGTTCTTTGACTGGATATTGAACTTATGACCTCAATTTAGAATTCATCATTGCAATGGCGATAGTACAGAGGTTGGATGTTGGCCACTCATGCAGGACCTATTAGATGTAAGACTCGATTTTTTACTCTGTTCAAGAGTTAGAATTTTTTAGATTTCCCACGAGAAACAAAAAGTCTTTTAAATCGGGTTCTAGCACAGCAAGTTTCATGTTAATTGACAAATATCACTTTTTTTTTGTAACAGAAAAAAAAAAAATGAAATACGAGAAAGATAATAATGCTACCTGGTTCTTTGATTTATGGTATTTGTGCGAAGAAAAAAAAGACTCTTTTTTGTTTCGTATCTTCGGCGGACTATTTACATACATAGTCGTCATAACAATGGGGAATTATTTCAAAGATCGGTTCTTCATACAGAATTGCTCTCTGCACAGACGTGAAGTGATCGCTTATCTCCCTTGCAGCTCCTTTCTCACAGAAAAGATATTGCTATCTTTTCTATATTATATCAGTATTTTGATTATAGAGGCTGTCATATATCTTATTCTTGCAGCTACAAAGACGGGAGAAAATCGGTTCTTTTTCAGAGTAGGCAATAAAAAAAAAAAGGAAGGCTGGGAGGTGAAAAATAAATACGTAAGAAATGAATATTACCAAAGGCAAACTAAATTACTCTAGTACCTACCTAGATAAGTTTTTGTTTTACTTATAATTAAAGGTAATAAACAAAAAACAAAATGGTGGTCAAATTGAAGCCACAGTCGAACCTCGATAATCGCTCAAAAATCGAAAGTTAAACAAAATGCTGGTAGAACATTACATTTTCACACGATTAATTTTGAAGTTGGCTGGGAACAAACACGTTGTATGCAGTTTCAATCGCAAAGGAGACAAAGAATAGAAAATAACTTCAACTTCGTTTTTCTTTCTAGCAATGAGATTTATTTCCCTATTATTAAGGCTAGGATGTAACCCACGTGATCGTCTGCTGGAACGTGATCTCGAACGTTATTTCGTTCCATGCTTCAGGTCTATAACGTGATCTTCTCTTCCGCTTTTTTTTATAGTCTTTTTTTTTTCTTTACCGGTGACATTATTTCCCATGCAGTTTCATACATGCGTCAGTGCCGTGTTACATAGTGATATTTATCGAATGTGTTTCCATCATTATTTTGTACATATATTCGAATTTTGAGCGATTATCGAGACTCGACTATAACTCAGATTTGACCAGTATTTTAGTTTTTCGTTCTAACTCGATAGGCTTTACGTTACTTGTATTTCCAAGCAAAAAAGTCAAAATAAGTAAAGAAAAAAACAAAAACAAAACAAAACACAAAAAGCCTTAGCCAGATAGGTAAAAGTGTAAGCCAGATTGTCTTTTGTAACATTTATTTATTGTATATTTATTTTTAGCAATTTTTTAACTTTTTTAGCTATTCTCAAAAAATCAGATAATCTCTTCTCTCCCTTGCAAACCATCTCTCACAGAAGAGACATTGCTAGCCTTTCTTTGTTCTCTTGTTATTTTCAAAATAAAAAACTGCCATGCTTGGGAAGGTGCCACACACAGCACTTGTTTTACTTTGACAGAATATAAAGCCACCTTCACAATCTAGTGGGAATAGTCTCGTCTCTTTTCTACATCCTCTTTCGCACAGAATGTTGTATAGTTGATGGAGAACGCCGGGAAAATATCGAATGTATTGCATACGGAATTACAGATCCATACAAAACCAGATGTAAATCGGATTGCTGGCGATCCCGTCAGCCCTACATTCTGATCGAAGAATCAGGATCATGAACAATGAGAAAAAATATTTTAACTGGATTGGAATTGCTAAAAATGCGGAGCAATAAAACAATCGAAATTTCAAATCGGATGTCAAAATAAGCAAACAATCAGATTCCGATCGAGGAATGTGGGTAATGTCAGTATAAGACATAATCTAGTCAGTCAGTCAGAACAAGAGAGAAAGCCAGAGTGACACTTCTACCGTCGCCGCACCGACCAACCACACCAACCTACATACTGACTCGAACTCTCCACTGTCATACTATCACTGTAATGTAAATAAAACTTGATGCTGATTTAACAAGTGTCAGTTTGATATATATTAGTGTGGATATGTTGCATAGGTGATAGACAACGCCAGAAAATATCGGCTCCAAGCAAAACTAGATGTAAATGGGATTACTGAATGATGACGTCAAACCTACCCTCCGATCGAAGAATCGAGATCATGAAACAACGAGAGAAAAACATTTTTACTGCATTGGAATTTCTAAAAGTTCAGAACAATAAACGATTGAAATTTTAAATTGAATGTCAAAATAAGCGAACAATCAGATTCCGATTGAGGAATGTGGGCAATGTCAATATAAAACATAAACAAAGTCAGAGAGAGAGAGAGAGAGAGAGAGAGAGAGAGAGAGAGAGAAAGAGAGAGAGAGAATGCCAGAGTGACACTTCTCTCATCCCGCACTAAACAACTACACCAACCCACATACCGACTCGAACTCTATCTTGTCACGCCATCACGGTAACGTAAATAAAACTTGATGTTAATTAAACAAATGTCAGTTTGTTTAATGACAGAAACCAACGTGTATTTACTATTGGCACGCATATGCTAAAAGTGCGAAATATAAATTATTTAAACGACAATATTACGAGAAGAGATGTTATTATATTCCCTCTGCTGTATCATTATATAAATATATTGCTCGACTGAGCTCTAATCTCTGCCTCCCTGTAAGACATTCCCATCAAAAACTCACATAGCAAGGGACTTTCTCTTGCCTTCCCTGTACCAAAAACAAAAACAAAAAAACACTTCCATGAACAAAGTTTGTTTCCAAGAATATCCGATCGGTGGAACAAAATAGAACGATACTGTTTCCCAACCGACTACAAACGATAAACATCATTTTGAACAGATGCTTGTTAAGACGTTTTCTTGGATAATGAATTCTGCCTATTCAGTCTATTATTTCCAATCCCTTCTGGGTCACTGTCATCGTCTAACTGACAATCTCCTTGATTATTAAATTTAAGTTTCGCTCAGACTTAGATAAACGGTGGCCCATTAATAAAAAGAAACTTAAGGTTTTCCCTTGCGCTTTAATCATCTGTGCTTTAATCATCTGTGCTTTAATCATCTGCAGTTTAATCATCTGCGCTTTAATCATCTGTGCTTTAATCATCTGTGCTTTAATCATCTGCGCTTTAATCATCTGGGTTTTAATCATCTGTGCTTTAATCATCTGTGCTTTAATCATCTGCGCTTTAATCATCTGTGCTTTAATCATCTGCGCTTTAATCATCTGTGCTTTAATCATCTGCGCTTTAATCATCTGCGCTTTAATCATCTGTGCTTTAATCATCTGCGCTTTAATCATCTGGGTTTTAATCATCTGTGCTTTAATCATCTGTGCTTTAATCATCTGTGCTTTAATCATCTGTGCTTTAATCATCGGCGCTTTAATCATCTGGGTTTTAATCATCTGCGCTTTAATCATCTGTGCTTTAATCATCTGTGCTTTAATCATCTGTGCGTTAATCATCTGCGCTTTAATAATCTGTGCTTTAATCATCTGTGCTTTAATCATCTGCGCTTTAATCATCTGGGTTTTAATCATCTGTGCTTTAATCATCTGTGCTTTAATCATCTGCGCTTTAATCATCTGTGATTTAATCATCTGTGCTTTAATCATCTGCGCTTTAATCATCTGTGCTTTAATAATCTGGGTTTTAATCATCTGGGCTTTAATCATCTGTGCTTTAATCATCTGTGCTTTAATCATCTGCGCTTTAATCATCTCTGCTTTAATCACCTGCGATTTAATCATCTGCGCTTTAATCATCTGTGCTTTAATCATCTGTGCTTTAATCACCTGCGCTTTAATAATCTGTGCTTTAATCATCTGTGCTTTAATCATCTGTCCTTTAATCACCTGCGCTTTAATCATCTGTGCTTTAATCATCTGCGCTTTAATCATCTGCGCTTTAATCATCTGTGCTTTACTCATCTGTGCTTTAATCATCTGTGCTTTATTCATCTGGGTTTTAATCATCTGTGCTTTAATCATCAGTGCTTTAATCATCTGTGCTTTAATCATCTGGGTTTTAATCACCTGCGCTTTAATCATCTGTGCTTTGATCATCTGTGCTTTAATCATCTGCGCTTTAATCATCTGTGCTTTAATCATCTGCGCTTTAATCATCTGTGCTTTAATCATCTGTGCTTTAATCATCTGCGCTTTAATCATCTGTGCTTTAATCATCTGTGCTTTAATCACCTGCGCTTTAATCATCTGTGCTTTAATCATCTGCGCTTTAATCATCTGTGCTTTAATCATCTGCGCTTTAATCATCTGTGCTTTAATCATCTGTGCTTTAATCATCTGCGCTTTAATCATCTGGGTTTTAATCATCTGTGCTTTAATCATCTGTGCTTTAATCATCTGTGCTTTAATCACCTGCGCTTTAATCATCTGTGCTTTAATCATCTGCGCTTTAATCATCTGCGTTTTAATCATCATCGCTTTAATCATCTGTGCTTTAATCATCTGTGCTTTAATCATCTGTGCTTTACTCATCTGGGTTTTAATCATCTGCGCTTTAATCATCTGTGCTTTAATCATCTGTGCTTTAATCATCTGTGCTTTACTCATCTGGGTTTTAATCATCTGCGCTTTAATCATCTGTGCTTTAATCATCTGCGCTTTAATCACCTGCGCTTTAATCATCTGTGCTTTAATCATCTGTGCTTAAATCATCTGCGATTTAATCATCTGCGCTTTAATCATCTGTGCTTTAATCATCTGTGCTTTAATCATCTGCGCTTTAATCATCTGTGCTTTAATCATCTGCGCTTTAATCATCTGTGCTTTAATCATCTGGGTTTTAATCATCAGCGCTTATATCATCTGTGCTTTAATCATCTGTGCTTTAATCACCTGCGCTTTAATCATCTGGCCTTTAATCATCTGTGCTTTAATCATCTGCGCTTTAATTATCTGTGCTTTAATCATCTGTGCTTTAATCATCTGGGTTTTAATCATCTGCGCTTTAATCATCTGGGTTTTAATCATCTGTGCTTTAATCATCTGTGCTTTAATTATCTGTGCTTTAATCATCTGTGCTTTAATCATCTGCGCTTTAATCATCTGTGCTTTAATCATCTGTGCTTTAATCATCTGTGCTTTAATCATCTGCGCTTTAATAATCTGGGTTTTAATCATCTGCGCTTTAATCATCTGTGCTTTACTCATCTGTGCTTTAATCATCTGTGCTTTACTCATCTGGGTTTTAATCATCTGCGCTTTAATCATCTGTGCTTTTATCATCTGCGCTTTAATCACCTGCGCTTTAATCATCTGTGCTTTAATCATCTGTGCTTTAATCATCTGTGCTTTAATCATCTGCGCTTTAATCATCTGCGCTTTAATAATCTGTGCTTTAATCATCTGCGCTTTAATCATCTGTGCTTTAATCATCTGCGCTTTAATCATCTGTGCTTTAATCATCTGCGCTTTAATCATATGTGTTTTAATCATCTGTGCTTTAATCATCTGTGCTTTAATTATCTGTGCTTTAATCATCTGCGCTTTAATCATCTGTGCTTTAATCATCTGTGTTTTAATCATCTGTGCTTTAATCATCTGTGCTTTAATTATCTGTGCTTTAATCATCTGCGCTTTAATCATCTGTGCTTTAATCATCTGTGCTTTAATCACCTGCGCTTTAATCATCTGTGCTTTAATCATCTGCGCTTTAATCATCAGGGCTTTAATCATCTGGGCTTTAATCATCTGGGCTTTAATCATCTGTGCTTTAATCATCTGTGCTTTAATAACCTGCGCTTTAATTATCTGTGCTTTAATCATCTGTGCTTTAATCATCTGCGCTTTAATCATCTGGGTTTTATTCATCTGTGCTTTAATCATCTGTGCTTTAATTATCTGTGCTTTAATCATCTGTGCTTTAATCATCTGCGCTTTAATCATCTGTGCTTTAATCATCTGTGCTTTAATCATCTGCACTTTAATCATCTGGGTTTTAATCATCTGCGCTTTAATCATCTGTGCTTTAATCATCTGTGCTTTACTCATCTGGGTTTTAATCATCTGCGCTTTAATCATCTGTGCTTTAATCAAATGCGCTTTAATCACCTGCGCTTTAATCATCTGCGCTTTAATCATCTGTGCTTTAATCATCTGTGCTTTAATCATCTGCGCTTTAATCATCTGTGCTTTAATCATCTGCGCTTTAATCATCTGTGCTTTAATCATCTGTGCTTTAATCATCTGCGCTTTAATCATCTGCGCTTTAATCATCTGTGCTTTAATCTTCTGCGCTTTAATCATCTGTGTTTTAATCATCTGTGCTTTAATCATCTGCGCTTTAATCATCTGAGCTGTGCAGCAACTTGTCTAGCTACAACCACTTTAAAGAATCCACGTTTATTTTTCTGTGTATCTGTGTAAGATTGCGTGAGCATAATGTTACTATTCTTTCTCTACTTTATCGATATTTTCATGAGGTGCTCGACTGAGCTCCAGTATCTGTCATTCCCCTCCTATAAAACATTAAAAAACTTGTCTAATGTCAACCATTGCAAAGAATTTTCCTTTCTCCTTCTTGAAACCTTAAACTAAATTAATTTACCTTTGAGTGTAATTATTATGAATGATGACCCAGAAAATTAGCCAACAGGTATAAATAAAAACGAAAGAGATTATTTAGCAATAAAAATATTTATTTAAAAATATTCTTATTTAAAAAAAATGGGAAAACTTTTGATTGTCAAATTTCACTATTAGAGAAAACTTCCGAATTGGAAGTGCTTATAGATCTTAGATTATATACTCTAAGTCTGCTGATAGAATTAATTGCTTTTTTAAACTTAATTTCAAAGAATACAACAATTGAATGTTTTTGAATTTTGGAGATGTGGACTGGTAATTTGTATTATCTGGATTCTTCGGACTACTGTTCTCATCTTGCGTTTCATTTTGATAACGTTTCAATCGATGTAACATCTGACCTTCTTCATGTGTATCTTGTTGAGCTTGGGAATCTTTCTGTGGAACTCGAGAATCTTTCTGTCGAAATCGGCAATCAACACGGAATTTCAAACAGAACTCTTCATTTAATTCACGAGGGTATGATCTCTTGTTCCGCTATAAATGACCAGACAGAAGTCTTATGTAATTCGCAATTCTATTCTAAGTATTGCCTGCACTGAGAATTGAACCTTCAACTTTCATAAAGTGCCATTTGCAACTGAAACCTAGTACTTTATTCGTTACGCCGCGGTTCCTTACAAAGACACGTGGCGTAACTTCTACCTGGTTTATGGCTGTCAGAACAATAGCATGCTATCTCTGATCGTTACTTTTCTAACTGTATATTCAGTATATCATATAATAATTGAATAAAGTTAATGCTAAAAATTAATTTAACATGAAAATCCTGATCCAAAATTCATATTTTAACCATGTCACCCAGTTCTCTCTCGCTAAAAAATCAAAAGCTCCTTTTTTTTGCTGGTACGGGTCAACAGTGTTAATAAATATAATAAAAAAACTCCGGTCCTGGATATTACCGTAAACTATATCCAATGGTAAGGACCCAGATTGCGGGTTTTTGGGAGTGTGGAGCCATCCTTTAATTGCCATTGCTCCCAGGTCCACTCTAATCCGGAGTGGTAGTACCTGTTAGGGTCCTAACTACAGGTTAAATAGAAACTGACTAAAAAAACAAAAAAAAACAAAAAAAAAAACAAAACAAATATATTCTATTAAAAAATTTTCTTCAAATCTTTGGATTCGGCATTAAATAACCTGAAAAGGGTTGATATGCCGTAAAACAAACACAACCAAAAAAATCCTTTTTCAAATAAGAAATTCTTCCTTTATGCATTACGTAACGTGCCGAAGTAATAACGTTATTATATAGGTAGCCATTGTTAAACGAGTGTGGTCTTTTGCCAAATACAAAACGAACGAGGCAAAACGAAAAAGATTTCCAGCCATAAAAATAAAACAAATATAAAAAAAAAGTTACCAAAGGCGAGATAAGTTACTTTTCTACGTCCTGAATAACTTTATTTTTTTAAAAGTTTTAACTTATTTTAAAGTGTTTTATTTCTGTAAGAACAATTTCATGTAACCATAACTCCTAATGAAGAAATGTCCTACTTAGAAGAGTTCTTCCTATCGGGTTTGTGGTCCTGGATATGACTTTAAACTATATCCGATTGTAAGGTCCCAGCTTGCGGATTTTTGAGAGTGTAGAGCCACCCCTTTATCACCATTGCTCACAGGTCAACTCTGACCGGGAGTGGTAGTACCTGTTAGGGCCCGAACTATGGGTTAAATAGAAACCGATTCGAAATAAAAACAAAAACCAAATATATTCTATTAAATTTTTTTTTTTTCAAAATCACTGGATTCGGCCGGCATTAAATAACTTGAAAAAGGTTGATATGCCGTAAAACAAAGACAACCAACTTATCGTGTTTGTCTGGTTTTATGTTTCTAAAAATATAATAAACTCAAATACAGCAAAAACTTCCTTCAATATGAAATTCCCGTCAAGTAAAGAAAATAACCCGTCTGTTATCTGTATAAAAAATCGGTGCTTTCATCTAACAATGTACAAACCATAAATTCCGAGTGCAAACAAATTAACTGGAAAATCTTATCTAAAAAATGTAACGTTCCGTATTTCCTATTTTAGTCTCGTTACATAATGAAATTGTATCCCGGTATTTTTTTTTAAATGTTGTATCGAATTGTTCAAGATCAATGTTTTATTTGAGTTACCCTGCCAAGGTCAACTGTGAAATATGGCGGGGCACAACAAACAGAGAAAAAGGGAAAAAGAAAAACCAGAAAAATGAAAAGTATAAAATAGAAACCACATTAAGTCCTAAAAGATTTGTTCAAAGATAATGTTTCAAAGACTTAATGTAGAAAGTTTTTAGAATGTTCAAATTTAATAGTCTTGAAAGTTTCGTTAAAACCTTTAAAAAAAAAAAGATGCCCTTTATTGGAACGTTATTTTGTCAGCAAGTCAATTAATCTCCCGTATCGCTGAATAATTTTACTTGCATAAAACAAACAATAGTATCAATGTTCTTAAAGGGATCATCAGTTGTTTACCATGAAACACTGTTTCAGAGGATTTAAAAACAAAACAGTAAATAAAATTACGTTCTTACAAAAGAAAAGGAGGCGAATTATTACTTGTCCGATGTTCCTTGCGATGTACTCTGTATACAACGTGTTGGGTTTACGTGTGTATACGTATGTACAACGTTATAGAAATCCTGTGCAGATACTTATGAAGAAGGTCGGAGATTACATGGCTCGAAACGTTGTGATAATAACACTTAAGAATCGTAGGCTGAAGAATCCAAATAATACGAAAGATCACTCCATAGTTTAGTGTCCTATTTTTCGCCTTTGTGCATAACGTCGGCCATTTTGTGTAAACCCTTTTATTCATATTAATATCTGAACTTGGCAACCTCACCCCATCTCTAACCTTTGTAGATTTATTTTTTCTTCATATGAAGAAAAAAATGAATAAAAGAAAATTCCCCTTCCGATAGTTGACAGATGTTTCATCTTTTGAATTGAGCTACGTTTATTTGTGCAATCTGATACGTGTTTCTTTGTCTGCGCAGGTGATTGTGTCTTGTCATCATGAGTTCAACCATTTCCTTCCAAGGATCTTTACTTATTTTTCACCTGTTTCTAATATTTATATGGTTTAAGGGATAGCACAGCAAATTGTTTGAACTCAATAAATAAGATCACTTAAAAACAGCACAATATTAAAATGGTTCTTATATATATATATATATATATATATATATATATATATATATATATATGACAAAAGTCTATATTCCAGATTTCATGATGTTGGCCATCTTACAATTCACTCCTTTAATTTCGTTGACACTTACAATTATTGGCAGAAACTGTTTCGTAGCGCAAAATCATTCATTCAAATATTATATCAATCAATAAATCCATTTGGCCCTTAACTCATGACGGAATTAAAGAAATAAATTGTAAGATGGCCAACATCATGAAATTTGGAATATTGACTGTTGTCATTTATTCGTTATATGCTTTGTAAACACATTAACCTTCTTAAATTAAAGATTTGTATATATAAAAATTGAAATATAATTGAAAAATAAACATATTTCCACATACATATATATATATATATATATATATATATATATATATATATATATATACATATGCAGAAACTATTATATAAAAATCACTTTGTGTTTTTGTGTGAGTTCCTCATAAGTTCCAAAACTGATGAGACTTTTACAAATTTCGCACAAAGCTAATTTATATGTTTGGTAGTGTTCTTAGATATGTTTTGTACAGTAATTCATACGATAAGAATCGAAAATCGAAAACTCCGAATTTTAAAAATAGCATTTCTCGTGTCGTCTATTTGATGTGTATGACGTCTTCCAATAAGTTATATCTGGTGTATAAATGTATTTCTTGTTGATGTGTGCATAATGGTTATCTGAACGTGTCGACATACTAAACAGTTTATAGATGAAATTGATGATTATGTACATTTGTGATGGACAAAGAACAACATCAGAACCATTTTCATGAGTTCCGACGTGCTCCAGAAATATGGTCATGTCTCTCACGAACGATTCAAACAACCATTGTTTCAGATTTACATTTGTTTTGGTTGCGAGTTGTTTTGTTGGTTTCGAGGTGGCACGCCGTTTTCTTCTCCACAACTACATACGTTCATTTGACCAGCCCAGTGCTTCCATGATTGCTTTATTACCCAACACTCAGTTACTTTCTACTTTCTACTTTCTACGTGCAATCAAAAACTCACTTCTTTCCTGATGTCACTCTCTACGTAGCATCAAAACACATCACCCGTTTTTCTCCAAATGTATTTTGTTTATGAATTTTCTTTGTCCTAAATTCCTGCAACTGCCCGAAATAAGTTCTTGATGAACCGCCTCCCCTAAGTAATCCAATTTACAAAAAATCCACTACTTATGATTACTACGCTATAATCTCATTGACTAATGTATACCACTTAACCCTTATACTCGAGTGGCCACGGGCCTCGACAAGTGGTGACTTCTTTTGTAAAAGAATAAAAAATAACATAAAATGTAGTAGTAATGTCACAAACTCTAAAGAGACAAAGGGTTCTTTCTGATACTCTCACATGGAAAACAGATGAAAAAAGAGAAAACGCAAAACGTGTACCTGGTTTTATGCAAGAGGACGTGGAGAAAGTGACTGGACAAGATTAAAGGCTGTATTTATTTGCTTCCCCACTGCGCAAATTAATATATATATATATATATATATATGTGTGTGTGTGTGTGTGTGTGTGTGTGTGTGTAAAAACAAAATAAAAATACAAGCAATGTTATTTGAGAAGAAAAACCGAGAATTAATAAAATAGTAATCAACGTTTCGTCCCTATTTCAGAGTGCATCATCAGGATTTCGTTGGAAAAATGTAGAAGAAAACGATTACAGACCACATGCGAGTGAAAAAGGAAAAAAAAAATCCTAAAGTCCTTCCCATTCTGGGCAGATTCTATAAATGTGCGTGTGGAAAGGTTGGATTAATCTCTCTCTCTCTCTCTCTCTCTCTCTCTCTCTCTCTCTATATATATATATATATATATATATATATATATATATATATATATATATATATATATATATATATATATATATATACGAAGACAGGAACGCTACAGTTAAAAAGATCGGCGTTTTGTGCCCCAGAAGTTATTTTTCTACATAGTCATCAGTCATCATCAATCTCAATGCATTTTTGGCAGCAAAGAACGATGGCTAGAACGCGTAACCATACTTGAGTCGTTCTAAAAGTAAAACCTCCTATATTTTCTAACTAAAAAGCTTACGAAGACGGGAGTGATACTATTAGAATAGGCGTCATGTTGTGCTCGGGATTTCTTTTTCTACATAGTCACTATCATTCTCAATACACATTTGCCAGGAATTAAATGATGCATCTCTTCTTCAGATGCATGTTCATGGCAGTGGTTGCCTTCTTGGAGTTTCACTTTAGCAATATTTGCAACAACGTACAGACGTATAAGTTCAGTTATCATTATGCAATTTTCAATCCCCTCCGATCAATTCAGGTGAAATAAAAAGTATGAGGCATTACTTTTGAATAGTACTTCGTGTGTATCTCCTATTGGGTTTTATCGAGATTTTACATCTGGTTGAGATTACTTTATAAATATTAATTCCTTAATATTTATAATATTATTTAGTTTTACCATCTTGGATCATTTTGGTAAATTTAATTGTAATTTTTATTTTATATATATATATATATATATATATATATATATATATATATATATGTGTGTGTGTGTGTGTGTATGTGTGTGTATATATATGTGTGTGTGTATGTGTGTGTATGTGTGTGTATATATGTGTGTGTGTGTGCTGTTTGTTTATACATAAGCGTATTGAGCACTATAAAAGTGGTGGACAAATGTTTGTTTAAAATAGACATTTTGCGAGGTTATTTGCGGGAACCGCTCCCGTGGGTCGATTGGTAGAACTGCTGACTACCAACGCGATGGTTCTAGGTTCAATCTTCGGTTTGGGAGAGGTGCTAGTCTGGCAGCACTGATGAGTTGTGATACAACGAAACAGGACTGTACGTCGATGACTACATTATATATATATATATATATATATATATATATATATATATAATTGCCTACAACAAGTTTCCAGACTTTTTTCGTGGGGGGCACTTTTATTGATAGTGCACACATGAAACTCTAGTCCCCTTCGAAATAATCTCCTCCGGCTACAATTCATTTGTTGTACCGTTCCAACAAATTCTGGAAAGTCTCATGGAATTTCTCCCATCACAGCCTCTTTCATTTCCTCAATTGTCTTAGAACGGAAGCCTCTAAGTTTTTTTTAGCTTAGGAAATAACCAAACGTCAAAGAAAGCTAAAAGAATTTTCGAGGGAAATTCTTGGCCTGAAGACGTAGTCTCCCCAATAATGGGTGATTACATGTATGCACATATGTAGCCATTAATGTTTGTATAAATAAATTTATATATACACACATATATGTATATATATATATATATATATATATATATATATATATATATATATATATATATATATATATATAACTGTTTACAATTTTTGGCCTAGTACTGTTATCATCATTATTCTTATTTTAAGGTTTCGATGGATTTGTCTTTTGGTCTTCTTCAAGTCCAGAGAATTCTACGAAAACAGGTTGTTAATATTAGCGAAATTTCCCCATTCTTCAAAATAAGACTTTTTTTTTTTTTTTTTATTAAAGGCCAGGTATTCGCAGTTGGCAAACGAATCGAGAGCAGCGCCCGATTTTTCGCGCCATTATACATTTTCTTCTTCACCTTTGAAAGCGTTCTGGAGATTTGCAATTAATTTCAGATCCTAACAATATTGTCTTCTTCCACATGTCTCTCCCCCTCCCCCATCTCAACACACGCTGTGCACCTCCGAAGAATTTTGCAAATGTCAAATCTTTAAGCAGCCGCCTTCAAGCAAAGAGTTATTCTTCTTGCTCTTAAGAAATTGCTTTCCCCCTTTTTTTGTAATATTTACAGCACAATTTATTCGAATGCCATCGACACGGATGTTGACCTTTCAAACTCGCGACTCGATTAAAAAAACCCCCAAAAACACTGCTACCTTATATGACGTATAATTTGTAATGCAACTGCATTTTAGACGATTTATTATGTGTTCCTGACGATTCTTCCCTTTCTTGATCGCTGCAAGATTAAAAACGTTTCGGTCATCGATATATTAATAGGATAGCGTGTGTGTTCTTTATTTTGTGTTACATCCCAGTGAATATTGTTTATTCTATTTATTTGCGGACTATTATCCTCATTTTTTATTTATAGTTGCTGTTTCACGACGTGAAACAATAACTATACCATTGAGAATAATAGCCCGGAAATAAACAAATAAAATACACAGATTACTCATCTCAAAAAAGAATTCAAATAAGTATATAGGCTGTCGTCTAATTGTTATGGACTTCCATTTCTTGTAAAAAATAATTTTACCAAGAATTCTTTATAAGTTTTGGTTTCGGTTTTAGCTGATAGCACTTTAGTCATTTATTTTTTTATAAAATTTTACCACCAAGCATTCTTCGTAAGTTTTGGTTTCTGTTTCGATTATATCTGAAAGAACTCGAGTTATATATATATATATATATATATATATATATATATATATATATATATATATATACATATATATATGTATATATATATATGTATATATATATGTATATATATATGTATATATATATATATGTATATATATATGTATATATATATATATATATATATATATATATATATATATATATATATATATGAAACAATAAGACTGGAAAATGAAGTCACAAAAACTATATATTGGTGAATACAGAATGGTTCATTTATTTAATAAAGGTATACAAATATTTAGTTGGGGGATAGAGGGGACTCTTTATGCCAAGGTATTTCGAAGCCTAATGCTTCTCATCAGAAGAGTAGAGAAGATGGTAGGTAACATAATGGGGATGCGACATCTAGCGTGGGATTCATCAGGAATAAAATAAATCAATAAAAATATTGATGTTGTTAGGGGGAATTATAAGATAAAGGAGGTGCGTATTATATAAAGTATGATGTAAAAAGGTATACAGGGTTTCTATGATGGTCTAGTTTCATGCTATCATATATCATATAATGCTGTCATATATATATATATATATATATATATATATATATATATATATATATATAGTCTTTGAAATTTTTAACCTTTAAAACTATACAAACAAATATTTTTTATCATTCGTTAGAAAACCATCAAGTCAGTAAGTCATTTAATCACCTGCAATCACTGCATCAACTCGCTCTCGAATTTACTATAATAACAATAATTTATTTTTCAAGGGATCATCAGTTGTTTACCATGAAACACTGTTTCGGGGATTTAAAAATTATATATATATATATATATATATATATATATATATACCTCATAAATTAGTCTTCATCTTGTGTCGTTGAAGATTCAAAATACGAATTGGACTCCTTTACCTCACTGCTACCAAAGACTGTCACATCGGATTTTACCATACAATTTGGATACGAAATTCAATATCCTTTTCATTTTGAACAAACATATAATTTCCCTTACTCTATGTTTAAAACCTTTAAAATCTTTTAATTATGATTTTCTATGTTTATTGTATTTAGCAAATTAGGTATAACCCATTATAATTTGCTAATATTTTCTCCTCTGAAGAGATTGGAAGACATCGAAAACCTATAGGTTAAGGAGATAAAGTTTTTGAATTGTATCATTTGTCTTGCATATAATAAAAATTCTAGATTTGAAATTTAACCATTTCACATCATAGAATTTAAATTACTAATTCTTGATTTATTTGCTCTATCTGGTATATTGAGCATTTTTTTTTTATTTAGCTGGGATTGTCTTTATAAAATATTAAAGCCAATAGTATTTTGTAAGACCAATAATCACTGGATTTTCTAGCCATAGATCTATTGCATTACACTATTCTGGAGCATATATATATATTTATATATATATATATATATATATATATATATATATATATATATATATGTATTTTATATATATACTAGCGAAGGGTACCCGGCATTGCCCGGGTGTTTGTAGGTGTGTGTGGTGTTAAATAAAAAAGAAACCGGGGAGGTAGGATCAAAGCAGAAGCCCTGAGGCGAAGTTTGAAAATAAAATCGGCCAGCTAGAATGAAGCATTGTTATAAGCGAATAAGTGAAAGATTTTTGAAAGTCGTCGAGCGTTACGACGATGACGATGACGATGTAAGCATTGTTATAAGCGAAGTAAGAAAAGAAAACAACGCTTTAATTAAGCGGGGGAGGGGTAATCAAAACATCGAAAGAAAAAAAACACAAAAAAATAACGTAAGGCAAACGAACGATGAAAACAGAAATTAACACGTGAAAAATGGCTTAAATAAAATTTAAAAAATCGGTGGGTACCCGGGTGTTTTGGGGTGTCGCTAAGAATAAGCGAAGTAAAAAACAAACAAACAGGAAAACGAACGTTACGTGAAAAATGGCTTAAATAATACAGGGTTCAATATTTAAATTTAAAAAATCGAAAAAAAACCCATCTCACACCACGATTCGAAGGCAAAGGCCTTAACTACCTGAGCTAAAGCGACGTATATGAAATTTGTTCGGTTTTTCAGCTATTTAAAGTAAATCAGGTCACGACGTCATGACATCATCTGACGCATGCGTTGTTGAACCTCCCCCCCTGTCGAAAATTGTCGATTTCGGGGTGAAAAAGTTAACGTTTTTCTCTCTCTCTCCCTCTCTCTCCCTGTTTGCGTCTCTCTCTCTCTGTTTGCATATCTCTCTCTCTCTCACACACACACACTTCGTCTTCCTTACTCTAAAGAGTGTTACTAAAAAAGAAAATGGCGTCTGGGTTTGTTTTTTTGTAAAAACTTCGATTGTTAATATTTTTTGTAAGCGTATTTTTTTTTACTTCACATTTTTGGCTTGTTATTTTTCGTTTAACTATCGTATCTAACTATTTTTAGCGTGCTAATAACTTTGGTAACGTTGTCATAGC
Source organism: Euprymna scolopes (assembly GCF_053919585.1). Classification (NCBI taxonomy): domain Eukaryota; kingdom Metazoa; phylum Mollusca; class Cephalopoda; order Sepiida; family Sepiolidae; genus Euprymna; species Euprymna scolopes. The sequence goes on along the minus strand of NC_136514.1, from coordinate 31,555,831 downwards.
GTAGAAGTTCATAGTTTAGCTTGTGTGAGGGTTAAATTTGTTTTTTACCGATGAGAAAAATGTTTTTTAAATTCAGACTGCCATTAGAGCTTGCTGACGTCAAGATCACGTGACATGACTCAGCGGGTTTTAAATACAAGTTGACCCAAAATAAACGGTCCCGTGTATACCTTATGTAGAAGAGTTGGCGCCCGTATTTTCTGGGGCAGTTATAAATCGATTTAAAAATATGTAATGTTTCACATTAAAATGTCACTTTTTTGCCCCCCCCCGTAGATAATCGATCAGTTGACGTACTTCTGAGGGTCCTTTTGGGCCAATTTTTTGATATTTGTCGTCCGGAGGGTGGGGCTTTAATATAAGACCAAGTTTGTGAATTTTTGTTCCGTCAGTCAAAAGTTTTTAGCAGACACACAAACATAAATACATACATACATTTTCGCTTTTATATATATAGATTATATATATTATATATATATTATATATTATATATATAATATATATATTATATATTATATATATTATATATATTATATATATTATATATATATTATATGTTATATATATTATATATATTATATATATTATATATATATCATATATATATTATATATATCATATATATATTATATATTATATATGATATATATATTATATATATCATATATATATTATATATATGATATATATATTTTATATATATATTGTATATATTATATATATATTATATATATATTATATATTATATATATATTATATATATAGTATATATATAATATATATAATATATATAATATATATATTATATATATATTATATATATATTTTATATATATATTATATATATTATATATATATATTTTATATATATATGTATATATATATTTGATATATATATATATATATATATTATATATATATTATATATATGTATATATATTTATATATATATGCATATATATGTATGCATATATATATATATATTTAAAAGAGTGTAGCCATCAACAATTGTAAGTTGTTCAGACTTTTATCATTTTTTCAAATATTTTTATAACGCGTTCCAAGCCTTGTTCAGCTCTTCAGATATTTTTATATAAAGTTATTTTTTTAGGTGAAGTCTTTTTTGAAAGCATTTTATATCTGGCAACACTGATTTTGTTTTTCAGAGAAAATCAGTGTTTTGGCAGGTCTAATGTAAAATATTCCCCCGTATAATTCTTTTTTGTATCTATTAGCAAAGAAAGACTATTTTTAATATCGTCAAGTTCAAATATCACTTGACCTGATATTGTAAACAAACACATACAGAATTTGATGAACGACATTATCATTATTATTATTTTTTTAATTTTGCAAATTAGTCCCTCGGGTAAATTATTACTCGTAATATATAATATTCATAATATTCAATAGGAGATTTATTCTATAATAATACATATTAAATCTGCATAAATTAAAATATCATATTTAAGTGTATTGTACAACCAGGTAAGCCGGGTGTCTAGCTAATATATATATATATATATATATATATATATATATATTCGTCCATTATATATATATTCGTCCATTATATATATATTCGTGCATTTTATATATATGTTCGTGCATTACATATATATACATATATATATTTGTGCATTATATATATAAATGTATATATATATTCGTTCATTATATATATATTCGTGCATTTTATATATATGTTCGTGCATTATATATATATATATTTGTGCATTATATATATATAAATATATATATATTCGTGCATTATATATATAAACATATATATATATTCGTGATTTATATATATATATAGATATAAATATATATATATATTCGTGCATTATATACATATTTAAATATATATATATGTGTATATATATATATACGTTCGTGCATTATATTTATACATATGTTCGTGCATCATATATATATATATATATATATATATATATATATATATATATATATATATATATATATATAATGCACGAACACCTAATCAGTCATTAGAGACAAATTTACGTTTAATCTTAATTGGAATTTTATTGTAAAAACTCATTGCTTATATGTTTGTAGATAAAGTAAGCAATAAACGATGAGAAGCGAAATTAAAAAAAAAACATTATAAAACGGAACCTGATGAAACAAATAACAGGTGTTATATATACGCAAACATATTTACTTTAAAGGTACAATCAATGTTTTCACCTGAAATGCGTTCGTTTTAAAAAAAAGTTAACAAATCTACACAAGCACCAGAAAATGTTACTTCAGAAAATTTCAGATTCTTTGCTTATTCTTTTAGGCATCTTTAACGACAGATGTTGTTTTTGGAAAAGATAATGTCACGAAAAAAAAAAAAAAAAAAAACAACAAAAAAAAAACGTGTTCTGGTTGATTTTCGTTGAACACGGCAAACAGGTTCGTGAGAAGCAGATGACACGATTATTATACCACGCGCGTGCGGCCACGATCTCTCTGTTGATTAATGACGTCAAGACGTGCACATGCGCCCTTCAAATCACAACGACACCCTCGCCCCCATACATGGGTATATTCAACCCGACGCACATACAACACACCTTGATAGTCCTCATTTGTAATTACTGTTTTTGTGTTTTGCAAGTTTATTTTTCATTCGTAGCAAACAAAGCATTTAATAACAAGACAGACAACTTTAAAATGGAGACTTTGAATCGTACTTTTTTTTTTACAAGGTGGTCACTACTTATCAAGGCCGGAAGCTACTCGGAGATAAGGGTTATTGCGTGTACAGTACGTTAGTGTTGAGATTTGATAAAGTGTCTTACTTAAGGGGGCGGTTCATCAGGAATTTGTCTAAGAAAGAAGATTTGTTCATGGAATCTACGTTTTGGTTTTGGCACAGATAAAGTGTGCTGAAAATTTTTGACAGTGGTTTCAGCTAGACCGGTGTTTTTCGTGAAAGATTGGCGAGGGGGGGGTAGGGATTGGAGCTCAGTATTATTTTCATTCTTCTAACTATTGTTCTAACCATGAATCTCATCCGCAAAACATTTCGGCCTATGTAATCTGCGAGTTTTTCAGGTGTATCTTGTCGGATTCGGGAATCTTTCTATCGAACTCAGGAATCTGCTCGGAATTACTTATTTAATTCACAGGGCTAGCATACTATCGTTTCGTCAGCCATAAGTGGGACCACTATCAATAATTCCCCCCCACTCTTTATCTGTTCCTTAACCTAAATGTAGATTCCATGAACAAAGCTTATTTCTTACAACTGCACGCCCGTGGAGCTCTCTTCCGTTTGCCTGCTTTCCAGCTGACTACAATCTGATTGTCTTCAAGTCCAACGTAAACAAGTTCTTGATGAACCGTCCCCTAAGTAATCCAATTTACAAAATTTCCATTACTTATGTTTACTATGCTATAAGCACATTGGTTAATGTATACCCATAAACCCTTATCCTCGAGTTGCCTCCGGGCCTGGATAGGTGGTGATTCCTGTGTAAAAAAAGTCTCAATTGTATTTTAAGTGTCGCGCGCACTGAAGATGGAACCATCAACTCCCCAGAAGTGTGTAACTTTACAACTGAATTTTACCAAGCTTTTTATCTACTGTGCCACGGGTTCTTGCGGTTTTTATGTGTTCAACAGAAAGGTTGCCGAGTTCGACAAAACATATCTGAAAAAGGTTGGAGGTTACAACAACCAAAACCTTGTGAAAATGACATGTAAGATGAAAACAGTAGCCCGAAAATCTAAATTATACTAATAATCAATCCTTATCTTAAAAATCCTTAAACGAGACTTCTAAGGTTGAATAATGTTAGGACGTTGGGGGGGGGCAACTATTTCTTATTTCGTCAGTAATATCAGCAGAGGATTTTGCTTCAAAGAAAATAAAATAAAAATAATTTTGGCATCGGATTCTGACACCAATTTTAATACCCCCCCCCCCCAATTTCCCGATTCCGATTAATCGTCCGAATGTTATATATTAGCCTCCCAGAAAACGCCGGGATAGTATTTCTAATAGTCGATTATAAGAATGACTATTATCATTAAAAGTTAGATGTTTATTTAAAGAAGTCATCTATAATATAGATCTCACCTGTCTGTTGAAATGTATGCATGTATGTATGTATGTATGTATGTATGTATGTATGTCTCACAAAAACTTTCGGCAGAGGCGACGGATATTCACGAGATCCGTATCATGTTGAAGCTCGACCCTTCGGACGACAAATATCGCAAAATTGGCCAAAAACCTTAATTCCTTCACCCTCAACTGGTCACTTTTCTAGAGGAAGAGGTCACTGTTTTCGCCGATATTTTCGAAAATCATCTCCTCTTTTCGATTATCTTACCTTAATTTAAACCTACATTAGTTCCGGTTTGGCGACTGGCACAACACCTAACGCGTCACTTTTTTTTCATTTTCTTTTCCTCCTTCGCGGTACGGGTTCGAGCCTGCCTACTATCACTTTTTTTTCTTATTTTTGCTCAACACACACCTCCACCAAACACCCGGGTAACGCCGGACACTCAGGCTAGTTATTATGAAAGAACATTATTATGATTATCGGAATGAAAATTAGATTGTGTTACAAGGCAATTAATGTTTATAAGTTTTTGAATGTAGAAACAATAAACAGAGGAAGAGCTATGTAAAATACATAAAAATAGCTTTCCACATCATGCTATAAACAATAAATTTAGCTTGAAAAAAAAAAAAAACGAAACTGAGAAGTCACCTGTAAGGACTTTGTGTAGTCGAATGACGTAAGCACAAAGGATTAGTTTTATTTCCTAAGTTAAAGTTGGAAGGGAGTAGTTGAAGGAGGAGAATTGAAGAGATGACATCAGATAGTCCAGACAGGACATAAAAGTTGGAAGAAGAAGTCTCTCTTATGACTCTCGAAACGGCGTATTCAAAGATTTTTTTTTTTACACAGGGATCACCACTTATCAAGGCCCGGAGGCCACTCGAGGATAAGGGTTAATGGGTATACATTAGTGAATGTTATTATAGCGTAGTAAGCATAAATAGTATAAATTTTGTAAATTGAATTACTTAGGGACGGTTCATCAAGAACTTGTTTACGTTGGACTTGAACACAATCAGATTGTAGTCAGCTGAGAAAGATAAAATGTGAAAAAGACGTTGTAATCTCTAAAGATGTCCGGCTGGAACCAGAGAATAAATGTAGTTATATATATATATATATATATATATATATATATATATATATATATATATATATATATATATATAAATTTGACTATTGTGCCACGTTGTTTTAAAATGAACTGTTTTACATGTACTGCCAACAACTGTTCAACATACCATCATCATCCGACATCTTAAATGTACAGACGGCCTATTACATAGAATGCTATGATCTCCTCTCTCTTCATAATTCATCAAAGAACTCGTCTCCCTCTCGTCGTTATGTACAAGCATTCATTTGTACAAATAAGTATCCCCTCCCCCTCACATAAACATATTGTCTCTAGTCGACGTCATCGTTTCGTGTCAGTATCACAACACAAGTTATAGGTCTATAAGATTTGGCCTGCCACCGACGACGTATCATCTGCATAATTTGGTACAACCATTATGTACGTAACTAATATGTATATTCTGTATGCTACGTAGCACAAGCACATACATATGTGTGTATATATATATATATATATATATATATATATATATATATATATATATATATATACTAGCAAAAGTACCCGTCGTTGACTGGGTTCAAAAGCAGCTTACAGAAAATTAACTCTGATTTATGAAAGTACTAGCGGGGGGGGGGTACCAGGCGTTGTCCGATTGTTTGGAGGTGTGTGTGGCGGGAGGGGGTGCGGGTGTTAATCAAAACCTAAGAATAAGCGAAGTAAAAAATAGAAAACAGAAAAACGAACGTTAAAACTTCTGAAAAATACCCCCCCCCCAAAAAAAAAAAAACACGTAAAAAATGGCTTAAATAAGCCTCGGTGCGTACCCGGGTATTTTTGCGTGTGTGTGGGGATGGGGGTGGGGTGGGTAGGGATGTTAATGAAAACCTAAGAATAAGCCAAGTAAAAGAAAAAATAAAAACAGAAAAACGAACGTTACATGAAAAATGGCTTAAATAACCCTGCTTCAATATCAAAATTTAAAAAATCGAAAAAAAGAAAAAAGAAATCTCACACCACGATCCGAACCCAAAACGTTTAGATAATGACCCAACGTTCTAACCAACTGAGCTGACACGACGTACATAAGATTATGTTAGTTCTTTAAATATTTAAACAAAATCAGGTTATGACGTCATCTGACGCATGCGTAGAACCGAGCTCGTCATGAGAGGATGGTTTTTGTTGACCCCTCCCTGTAGAAAACTGTTGATTTCAGGATGAAAAAAATTAACATTTTTGGCCAATTTTTCGATATTTGTCGGGCGAAGGATGGGGCTTTCATGAGACCAAGTTTGTGAATTTTTGTTCAGTATGTCGAAAGTTTTTAGCAGACACACAAACATACACACATACATACATACATACACTTTCGCTTTTATATATATAGATGATAGGTTGTGAAAACGAAGGGTTGTAAATTTGGATTGAATTTGGGGGTATCAAAACCAAAGCAAAATATGATGAAAGTAAAAATAAAATAGATAAACCCCATAATTTATTATACCATACCTGTTCACACTGAAACACTTATCACAATATTCTGTGGATCTATATTAAAAAACCTTGTTAAACTTTGTGACATATTTCCATTCTATGGAGGTCAGGTGCGAACGAACACCCCACAATTTTATTATATCATATTTTTTCAAACTGAATCAAAGTATACTTACGCAGATAGATATGAAAAGTCTTTATTAAAATTTGTGCCTATTTCCATTCTATGGAGACCAGGCGCGAACGCAGACCCCACAATTTTATTATACCATCCCTATTTTAGTTAAAACATACTTACCAAAGTATTCTTATGTACATCTATATCAAAAACACTTGTAAACGTTTTTTTTTTAATTTTTTAATTTTTTATTTCCATACTTTTTGGACCAGGCGTGAACGCAGACCACACAATTTTAATGAACCACCGTTCTTCCAGATCAAACATACCCATTCCTGTGTCTCGCTACATCTTCTATCATTATATGTAATCAGTTTTTTAAAATAGTCAACCATATAGGAGTCTATTCGTGGCCAGACACACACACAGACATTCAGCTTATATATATATATATATATATATATATATATATATATATATATATATATATATATATATATGCCGTCATTTGGATTAACTAATATGCAGTTATTTGGATCAAATAAAACGCAGTTATTTGGATTAACAAAGACGCAGATTTTTAATTAATTAAAATGCAGTTATTTGGATTAACTAAAATACAATAATTCAGATTAACTAAACGCAGTTATTTATGCAGTTATTTTAATTAATTAAAATCCAGTTATTTGGATTAACTAATATGCAGTCATTTGGATTAACTAATATGTCGTTATTTGGATTAACTAATATGTCGTTATTTGGATTAACTAATATGTCGTTATTTGGATTAACTAAAACGTAGTAATTGGGCTTAACTAAATTTATGCAGTTATTTTAATTAACTAAAACGCAGTTATTTTAATTAACTGAAACGCAGCTATTTACCGACAATGAGTCCATTGTGATAAGCTACTGAAAAACGATTTTGATGGGTTAAAAACCGATTATTTCTAGAGGATAATTATCTAAATCAATTAAAAACTGTTATTTTATAGAGATTAGTTATTTAAATTTACTATTCGACCGTTAATAATCACCTCGACAGTTATTTAGATAGCCTTTTCTATAATCATTTTGATAACGTCCAATTTTTTTAGACTGAAATCTATATTGGCTGATTTGCACGAAAGTAGATATCTAGATATATTTATGGAGTTTGCGTATTTTTTCTGGGAAAACGTTAAAATTGGTGTGATCTATGAAATTGAATTTTCTTGGTGAAGTATATTAAATGTGGTTGTGTTTTGTGTTTATTAAAGTGGTCTGATATTAATTTTTAATATTGATGAAACGTGAAATTTTTTTTTTAAAAGTTGATTGTCGCAAATGGCAAATGTCGAAAAAAGGCGATGCAATTATTTAAAAACTATTTTATCTGAGGAAACTAATTTCAGTTATTTTGGGATTACTCACATTTTGGATGAGATATTGGAATTATTTATTTATTTATTTTTTAATTTTTGTTTTGCAAATATGTTGTCGATTATGAAATTCGATTTTCTCATCCGTTTAATATTCAACCAATGATTCGATCGCTGCAAAACACACGCGGAATAATCGATTTTTATGTCGTTGGATGCAACAGGTCAAAAAACAAAATTATTCATCTTTTTAGGTTCTCTCTAGGAGGTTAGACACTGTAAAACCAACTGGAGTCGAACTTCGCATACCTATTTTTACTAGCAATAATCATCACTAACTTTTATTTAATTCCTCTTGAGAAGGTTAGACATAAGTATGGGTTTGATGAAAGTGTTTCTGTGGAACGGACCGGGTTCGAACTTAGCACAACCAAGTTTTCAGTCCGTGTTGTTAATCACTTAGCCACCGTCGAGCGACGTTAAAGCCTGAAAAGATGGCGTCGATGAATGAAATGTAGTTTTATAACAGGGAACCTATTTAGATGGATGACAAAAAACAATCATTTACACGCTTGCAAAAAATTCGAATTATCACCCTCCATCATTTAAAAAAATGATGGGATCATCCGATTGCCGAATATGCAATGGAAAAAAGTTATCGGCCCTTGTGAACTTCAGATTGGTTGGTTGGTTGTTTTGTTTTACGGCATATCAACCCTTTTCAGGTAATTTAATGCCGAATCTGGTGATTTTGAAGAACGATTTTTTAATACAGTATATTTGTTTTTTAAGTCGTATTCATTTAACCCATAGTTGGGACCTAACAGGTGCTACCACTCCGGGTCAGAGTGGACCTGGGAGCAATGGCAATTAAAGGGTGGCTCCACACTCCCTAAGGCCTGCAAGCTGGGGCCCTCACCATCGGATATAGTTTAAGGTCATATCCAGGACCGAACTTCAGATTGCAACCGACAATTATTTAATTTATTTCAGGTTTGGAAGAGTTCTACATAGGAGAAAGGGGAGACAATCTATAATTTTAATGATTTTCAGGAAAACTTCGTTGGTAAATCAAACCAATTAGATTAAATTAAGAAAGAAGCTCAACGGACAACATTAATAACCAGTATATTTATTGCATTAAATTAATTTTAACTTATCGTTAAAAGCAGAAAATGCATACATACTTTTATTATATATATATATATATATATATATATATATATACATATATATACATATAATATATATATAATACACTAAATATAATATATATAATACACAAAATATAATATATATATAATACACTAATATAATATATATAATACACTAAATATAATATATATATATATATATAATACACTAAATATAATATATATATAATACACTAAATATAATATATAAATATAATACACTAAATATAATATATACATAATACACTAAATATAATATATATATATATAATACACAAAATATAATATATATATATAATACACTAAATGTAATATATATATATAATACACTAAATATAATATATATAATACACTAAATATAATATACATAATACACTAATATAATATATATATATATAATACACTAAATATAATATTTATATATATGATAGACTAAATATAATATATATAATACACTAAATATAATATATATATATGATACACTAAATATAATATATATAATACACTAAATATAATACATATATAATATACTTATATATAATATACTAAATGTAATATATATATATAATACACTAACTATAATATATATATATAATACACTAACTATAATATATATATATATAATACACTAAATATAATATATATATGATACACTAAATATAATATATATATATATAATACACTAAATATAATATATATAATACACTAAATATAATATGTATAATACATTAAATATAATATATATAATACACTAAATATAATATATACATACACTAATATATAATACACTAAATATAATATATATATACACTAAATATAATATATATATAATACACTAAATATAATATATATATATATATATAATGCACTAAATATGATATATATACATAATACACTAAATATAATATATATAATACACTAAGTATAATATATATATATATATAATATACTAAATATAATCTATATATATAATACACTAAATAGAATCTATATATATAATACACTAAATATGATATATATATATAATACACTAATATATAATACACTAAATATAATATATATAATACACTAAATATATATATATATATATATATATATAATACACTAAATATAATATATGTATATATAATACACTAATATATAATACACTAAATATAATATATATATATATATAATACACTAAATTAACTGTTATATCCTTTTGCTAAATTATTTTATTTTTGTCTAATTTTATTTTTCCCAAAGAAACTTATCGTTTAAAAATAAAAAAGAAATTGTATATTTAAAATCTTTGAATGATATTGTAAATTGACTGTTATATTTTATCGCCGAATAATTTTATTTTTGTCTAATTTTAATTTTTTTCCAAAGAAACTTTTATATTAAAAATCTCTGAAAAATATTCGAAATGTACCGTTATATTTTATTGCAGAATAATTTTGCTTTTATCTAATTTTTTTTTTCGAGGAAACTTATCGTTTATAAAAAAGAAATTGTATATTTAAAATCTTTAAAAAATATTCTGAATTGACTGTTATATTTTATTTCAAAATAAACAAAAAACTGACCGTCTTAATTTATTTGGAAATGGAAATAAAATTATGGCAGTTTATTTTAGAAACTATTTCATGTTTTAAAAAAGAAAGTTTTTAAAATAATCCAATAAATGCTTTTTGTTAATTAATGTTTTCCGTTGTGTTGTTTCGTTAATTTAATGTAAAAAGTTTCACTGAAAACAATAAAAATTCTGGGTTGCCTCCCCCTTCCACGCGCGGAAGTCTTCCGAAACTTGAGAGAAATAATTATCAGTGACAACCTAAAGTGCACAAGTGCCAAATAATCCCTGCATAATTACACCGAACAACGTATGTATTGAACGTGAAACTCAACGTATGTATTGAACGTGAAACTCAAACTCTTTCTTGACCTTCGAACTAGTATCAAAGTGTCGTATCTGTTCTATCCAAAGATGGCACGTAATATTTTGGGATCTAAGCAGTTCGTATTTAGAAAAGTAACTTTCAGGTCGCAGAAAGGTGATACAATAATATTATGAGGCCTGTGGTCGCGCTGGACGTCTATTTACCTGCACCACTCCCTACGGGGATAGAAATTGATAAAACGTCGGTTATTGATGCGCAAGATTCTTGCTCATCTAAACAGATCACGCTCGATTGCCATCCAAATAATAATCTATATATTAATACCGCCGTATCTTTAACGTACATATCTGTGTCATGTTTTTCAGATTATATATTATTCGATCGGGAGATCCTATATATTAAAAAGGAGGATAGAAGGTGATAACATACTACGAACATTAAATTAGTTCATATATAGACACGCTAGTTTCATGTTCGTAGCATTTTATCACTTTCTAGTCTCCTTTTTAATAATTAGGATCTTCCGATCACCGAAGACACGATGTAAAAATATAAATAAATAAAAATAAAAATAAAAAAAATGATATCGCCTTTGGAGCGTACGTGAAATTAAAATATACTTTCTTGGTCTTCTGGCTAGAATCAAAGGGTAGTATCTGTTCTTTCTAAAGTTGGTATAGTGATGTGATGGGAGTTCCGTTCGCGCCGGCGTCCATACAATGGATATATGTCAAAGATTTCATATAAGGATATTGGAGATAAACCGTGATAATCAGATATATTTTGTATATATATTTGTTGGTATAGTGATGTGATGGGGGTTCCGTTTTCGCCGGCGTCCATACAATGGAAATATGTCAAAAATTTCATATAAGGATATTAGAGATAAACCGTGATAATCAGATATATTTTTGCACTACATTTAGCAGATTACTTAGATTAATACGTTTACAGTTTTAATAAAAGGCATCTAAAATTATCGTTCCATTCACGCTAAACGTCCAAAGAATGTCCAACAGCAATATATTATATATGAAAGGTGCTACTGTGGAATGTCCACAGATCTCACTAGTAAAAAAAACAAAAAAACAATTCAGTCTAGAAGCCTCTTTTCTACACTGACCGAACACGGACAAAAATGAAGTTTAATATCAGCACAAATAGTACACTTAACTCTTATCCGAAACGTCAAGAAGCTAAACCTACTCATCCCTTTGACACGCAAACATTATGCCATCATACTGTGGTGGATATTAAAACCGGAAAAAGAAAAACGCAACATGATATATTTTGTAAAACTTAAAAAAGATTAAAAAAAAAACGATAATAAAACAGAATTCATATTTCAAAATACGTTATTAGATGTTTTGTTGCAATGTTTCGTGCTGATTTATTTAAGAGTTAAAGATTTATTGGTTCTTATGAGTTTTCTTTGTGTCACTTTATTCCTATTTTGTATGGTTTTATGTAATCCTATTTGTTGGTTTTATGCAATAAATTACAGAATTTGTATATGAAAACACAACAAAATAATTATATGCATAAATGGACCAAATAGACCAGAGAGCATTAAAAAGACTAATCGTCAATCATTATCGTAAATTCATATACATATATATATATATATATATATATATATATATATATATATATATATATATATATATATATACATATATATACATATATATATATATATACATATATATATATACATATATATATATACATATATATATATATATACATATATATATATATATATATGAACAAATGATTAATAAAACATGTTAAAAGACATCTTGAAAAAGAGTTCAAGATGTCTTTTAACATGTTTTATTAATCATCTGTTCATATTATAAGCTCTATTTCCTTTTCTGTTTTATTGAGCTTTTTACATCTGGCTGAGTTTATTTTACTTGTAAATATTAACTCTTTAATATTTATAATATATTTTAAGTTTACCATTGTGATTACCTTAGTAAACTTATTGTAACTTATATATATATATATATATATATATATATATATATATATATATATATATATATATATATATATATATCCTCACCTAGAGTTGAGCATATTGAGAAGTGATACACGAATTACCATTAGCATATAAGCGACGCTCTTTGTGTAAACAAATCGAGCGGAGGTATTTCAGACGATGTCAAACATCGTTAAATTAACTACTCGCTCAGCAGCCGCCAATAGCGTAATGGTTAGGAGCCTTGATTGCCATACACACGGTCGGGTTTCAATCCTTGCTTGAGGTAGTTGCCTGTCTAGCCACACTGATGAGCTGCGAAACAATACTGTATGTGGATGACTATATATATATATATATATATATATATATATATATATATATATGTGTGTGTGTGTATAGTGTATCACAAAAGTGAGTATACCCATCACATTTCTTCAAATATTTAAGAATATTTTTTCATTGGACAACACTGAAAAAATGATTTTTGACACAATGGAAAGTAGTCTGTCTGCAGCATATAAAAGAGAGTTAATTTATTTTCCCCTCAAAATAACTCAAAATATAGCCATTGAAAGCTAAATTGCTGGCAACAAAAGTGAGTACACCCCTTACGAAAAGTTGTCAATATTGACATACAACATGCCAATATTTTGTGTGGCCACCATCAATATCCAAAACTGCCTTTATTCTCCTGGACATGGAGTTTACCAGAGCTTCACATGTAGCCACTGGAATGCTCTTCCACTCTTCAATTACGACGTCGTGGAGCTTTCGGATATTTGAGACTTTGCGCACCTCCACCTTTTGCTTGAGGATGATGTTCTATTGGGTTCAAGTCTGGAGACATGCTTAGCCAGTCCATCACTTTTACTCTCAGCCTCTTCAGTAAAGCAGAGGTTGTCTTGGATGTGTGTTTTAGTTCATTGTCATACTGGAACACTGCTCTGAGACCCGTTTCCGGAGGGAGGGGATCATGCTCTGCTGCAGTGTTTGACAGTACATG
>NC_136514.1:31519114-31536614 GCF_053919585.1 Euprymna scolopes | reverse complement strand
CAGACCCCATAATTTTAATGAGTCATCATTATGCCAGATCAAACATACCCATTCCTGTGTCTCGATACATCTTCTATCATTATATGTGATCAGTTTTCTATAATAGTCAACCATATAGGAGTCTATTCGTGACCAGACACACACACAGACGTTCAGCTTTATATATAGATATATATTTCTTCTGTATGGTCTTATCCAATACTTGATTCTAAGTTTTTCTTGCCCAACCAATCTTCTATGATTTAAGACATCCATACTTCTGCAGCGGTTTATCCAGGAGGATAAACATTCCATTTGACTATCGCAGCGTAATCGATTCATCTGTATGATAACGTCCATGTTGCAGTTCTTTCAGCAAATCCTCTAACTTGATTCATTGGGTTTGATCAGATTTCACATGGCGTTCCCAACTGATCATGCATCTGTCATTTGCGCTGTAGTCGGACGAGAGTGGGATTGGTGAAGGCCCAGCATTAATCGTCCATATATCACGACGCTTTACTTCTGACACAGCTGCTAAATAACTTGCCTTGGAAGTATATTGCGACGTTATCAGAGGATACAACACACGAAATTACGCCCAAGTTGCCTTGACTTTTGTGAATGATAGCTAGCAGAGACCAGGATCCGAGTGTAGTATCTGTTCTGATGCTACACTCTAGTTACTTTTTCCTGAATCAATGGTGGAGTAAACCCTTCTATACTAAGGTTATGTTATTTTTGGATACTTCTGAAGTGCTCCTTTTGTGGGGGGCGGGGCTGGTATTCTCTCACATTAAAAACGACCTTGTGTCACATTTTGCTTTCGTGTGGAAGCAAATAATTTCCTGCATTTCTGATGATCAATGGAAACCGTGAGACTTCTGTGACGTGTTAATTTTAATTGCTTTTATGTCTCTTCTCTCAGTATACCAAGAAATGTTTACCCGGTACGAAAACAGAACATTCAAATAATTATTTTAAGTAAAGGATACGCTTTTCATAGAATTTAAAGACGCAATTGTGTTTTGGTTTAGATTTTATGATACATGTGATCACTAGAGGCAATTTTTAATTAGATCCATAAAATAACTATGATATATAATCGAACATAAACACACACACACACACACACACACACACACACACACACACACACACACACACACACACACACACACAAAATTCATTTTTTTTTTTTAAATATTTTTTGTTTTATAAACATACTAGCAGGCTTCTCGGCGTTTGCCGGTAATAAAATACGCGTAAATATTATATTTTAATTCACACAGAAACTGAGACATTTGCATGTTAATATTATGTTTTTTTATAAGCAGTTCACTTTTTGTAAGTAAAAAAAAAAAAATACCCAAGCTGAGCTCGAAACCAAAACCTTAAGACAGTGAGTTAAGTACGATAATCATTAAGCCAGCTTAACACGATCTTTAAGAAGTACTTT
Source organism: Euprymna scolopes (assembly GCF_053919585.1). NCBI lineage: Eukaryota > Metazoa > Mollusca > Cephalopoda > Sepiida > Sepiolidae > Euprymna > Euprymna scolopes. The sequence goes on along the minus strand of NC_136514.1, from coordinate 31,535,176 downwards.
CAAACCTACTTAATCAAGATATATTTGTCGTTTGAACCATTCACGCATGCGCAGTCGTGAAACAGGCGACAAACAAATAAAAATCCGATGACTCCTAAATACCAAAATTTCAAGTTTAACTCCTTAGCAGCCCTTTTTTGGAATGAAAACCGATTTCAATTACTTGGCACATGTTTGAATACCTTATATACCCAATTCCAGTTTCCATAGATCAAAAATATATAGTATATAGATTGAGAAGTGTCCTCACACGCACACACATTCTCACTTTTATAGATATATAGATTATATAGATTAAAGAAAATATTAAGGATTTATGCACTGAAAACGTTTAAGCATGTAAATATTCATTCTCATCAGTTGATATTTTTAGGCGTAAAATAATCGAAAGTTAATTTCAAGTCAATTCGTTGAAAGGGGGATTATTTTCATGTACAAACTAAACCGAGTAAAGTTATATTTAATTAAAGATACTTTAAATTGTTTTTTGAAAGAAAATTATTCTTTTGTTTTGTTTTACAATAATTTTATTTATTTATTTATTTATGAAACTCACTTCTTTATTCTTCTTGTTTGTATTTTTTTTTTTACCTTATTTGAATTTAATAAAAATCTATTGACAAAAACGCATGTTATAATAATTTTAAACGAGGTGACATTTTTTCCGTCAACACCGTCTATAATAATATCACGTGATGTAAATTTTGCGATGGCAGAAATTAAGTACTACTCAAATACACCATACAAATTACATTACAAATTCAGGTTTCACGTAGATTCGAAAAATTTGTCAAAAACCAAATATATAACAAATAAATGTTATCAAAGGCAAGATAAGTTACTTTTCTACCAAACTGGATAATTTTTTAACGCTTTTATTTAATGTAAAAGGTTTATTTGGCTCGAAAAACATACAGTGTTTACCGATGTATTTGAAAAATGCAAATGGCGGCATGCTTGCACGCTAAGTTTGGGAAACCGAGTTTAAACACAAAATTATACAAAATACTGTTCGAAACTCGATCAATATATGTTACTATGACATAGGCGGGCATATATTCGGTGGGTTTCTAACAGTATTTTTTATAATTTGTTTGTTTGAACTAATTTCCCCAAACTTACCGAGTTCAATAACGAGCATGCCGACATTTTTCTTTTTAAAATATATCGATAAACACTGTATGATTTTCGAAGCGATTACACGTGTTAAAGTGAGTAAAACCACTAAAAACCTCCCCAAATAGGTAGAAGAGTAACTTATCTTGCCTTTGATAACATTTATTTGGGATATATTTGATTTTTTCGAATCTATGTGTATAGTAATACAAACCCAAAATTCATTAACTAATCATTTTTAATTAGTTTTGATACGAACTAAAAATAAAGAGTACATTAAATAAAAATAAATATTTTCTTGTTTTATCTTATAAATAGATGTTGTTTGCACCGTGCTGAAATATTATTTAGAAAGGTATTTTTAACGAGGGGGGGGTCTAACTACTCTGCACTTTCACCTAACAATTTACTGTAAAAAAAGGGGAGTTGTTTTATTAGATACATAGATTCGAAAAAGTTGTAAAAAAAAGAAATATATACAAATAAATGTTATCAAAGGCAAGATAAATTACTTTTCTATATGACTGGATAAGTTTTTTAGTGTTTTTATTTAATGTAAAATGTTTATTCGGTTCGAAAATCGTAGTGTTTATCGATATATTTGAAAAAGACACATGGCGGCGAGCTCGCTGTTGAATACGTTAAGTTTGGGAAAATAAGTTCAAACTAAAAAACTATACAAAATACTGTTAAAAACTCACTCAATATATATTACCGTGACATAGGCTGACATATATTGAGTGTGTTTCTAATATTATTTTGTGATACAAAACCTTAAATTTTAATGGTATCTTTTTTGGAGGGTTTGTTTTACTATACACAGATTCTCAAAACTATACAAAATAAACATGTTACATTAAATAAAAACCCTAAAAACATATCCAGTTGGGTAGAAAAGTAATTTATCTTGCCTTTAGTAACATTTATTTGTTATATATAGACATAGAAGAACAGAAAACATAAACTTTAAATATATTTTATTTAAAATAATAGTTATTTAAATATTTCGACATATAATCTTGTGGGGAAAATCCAGCTTCCCAATAAGGGGCACTCTGGATAGGAACAAAAATAATCTCAGTCATGAAAGATTTCTCATCCACCGACCGGGGACAGAAAAGGTAAAGTGTAGTATCAAAACAGATACTACACTGTGATCTTGTTCCGAAGACAAAAAAATATTTGTGTTTAATGTTTCCTTAATTGTTTGTTCCCTAAATTCATAATTCAGTTTTATCAGTATTAAATTGTATATTGCTTTAAAATTACTTAATTTTACATAGATAATGTTTATATTTTATATTGAATAAAGTTCAGTTTAAGTAGTAATCGAACTGTGTTCCTTTTTCTTTTTAAAAATGTTTTATTGCTCTTTTTTAAATGACCATCATATAGTACTGACAGTCTGACAAATCTTACCTACATTGCCTGCAGCCATTTTTTAGTTAACAGGCCTTCTTCTTACTCTCGGTGGTCGTGGTTTTGTACCCTATCGAGGCAGGAAAGGGTACTCTAAGCAGCTCCCCCTCAAATGTAGCAACAGTAATCCATTATTGTCTCTTGTATAGTTAAAACAGAGGTACTTAACCAGAGGAAAATTTACCCCTAGGGAATAAAAAATTATATAGTCGAAGGGAAATAATTGAAGTATCTGATAATTCAAAAATAATTTCTTTTCAAATTGTGTAATGTTTAAGAAACGTAATACAAATTAACTTCATACTTTTCTATTTAAAAAAAAAAAAAACGTTTGATTTTCTTTCTTTTTTTTACGATACGAATCGTATAATACTATTTTTTATGACAAAAACTAAAATCCTAAACAATAAAAAACATTTTTTTTAATCCTCTTGTTTTTCGGTAACTTTATGATGGCTATGATTTTTGTTTTTGTATTGGTGTAAATGAAGAAATACATAAAGCCCAGGGGGTCAATAGTAGAGCAAAGGTTTAGAATGGCTGAGGTAAAGGATTGCATCGGGAGTAAAATATTTTCAGGAGAGGTAAAATGATCCAGCCATTTTCTTTTTCAGCGATTTTGCCAACAGATCTAAGAGCCTATTTTCTTTTTCTTTCATTTTTCTTTCTAGTCTCTCTGTCGTGAATTACAACGAAAAAGCTAAGTGCACGTATATAAGTTTTACTCAACATTCTTAGGCAGGTTTAAATTAATCGAAGCGGTTGGTTGGATATTAAAATCATAACACCCCCCCCTCTTAGTCTATACTAACACTACTCTTCCTACTACTTAACTTTACTTTGACCATTTCAACTTTCTTTTCCTTTTTTTCTTCTGGTTCTCTCAGTCTTTCATCGCTCGTCCATATCAACTATTTTCTATCCCCACCCCACCTTTTCATTCCCTCGTTCACGTGTCCATTATTACCTTCTCTTTCCCTTTCACTTCTCCCATTTTTATAACGCCGTTCCTACAATATTGAGCCTGTCTGATCACATTATATCGTCTGCAGTTGGGATTCCTTTTGACATAATCCGATCTTCTCGGCAAAATCGCCCGGAAATCCGATGGCCGATTGTCGACCTTCTCCTAAGCCATTTATGCGCATGCTCCAGATTCCATCGCCATATTTGCATCCGCTGACCTTTTGCAATGTCCTCATGTCCTACCAAAAGAGACGCCGATATATCCATATTTTACCCAAGTTTTACACAACTGCATTTATCATAATGAACATGAATTAGTCAACGTTTTTTCTTTTCTCCATGGCTTTTTCCATTAATAACACAAAATACGTGCTAGAATATACTTTAGTTCCGGGATTGAGTTATGTTTGAAATAAGTTACTGTTTAATTGTTCTAATTGAATAGAGAAGGGTTTTATAATTGATGGAACGTCACGTATCTCTCTGCTTGCACTCTATATATTTCTCTTGCCTTCTCGCTCTCTGTTGATTCAAGCATATCTACTATATCTGAATGTTTCTGTGAGCAATTAGGGAAAAAGTAACTGTATTTTTCAGTGTTGCTATCGAATTAAAATGCGTGTGTAAAATAGATGTGAAAATATTAAGTAATAATAAGCAATAACATAATAATAATAATAATAATAATAATAATAATAATAATAATAACAACAACAACAATAATACTGCAGGGTGGACACAAAGTCACGCACCAATGTTAATTCAAAAAGTTAAAAAAGTTATAGTAGTAACATTTATTCAAATTCAAAAAATAAATATTAACATTGGTGCGTGACTTTATGGCCACCCTGTATAATAAACCTAATACTATTCTTTATAATAAACATACTATTTATAATATTAATCATATAAGATGATGATAATAAAATAAAAATAATATTAATATGTAATAATAATAATAATAATGTCTCCGTTCAGTCTCGAAAGACAAATGATACCCCCTGTAGGGGTAGCTGCGTGGGTAATTCTGAGGCAAGAGTTGTGAAATCTCCAACCATACCTCTCCGGAATCGACACTGTTTGAGTCTAGTGGCAAGGAGAAATCCAGGACGACTGGAAACAATGCCGAGATAAGCGGAGAGCACACACAGCAGCGGGAAGTCCCAAATGGTCACCCATTTAGTACTGACCAAGTTTAACGTTGCTTAACTTCAGTTATCCAGCGGGAACCGGTGCGTCAACGTGATTATGCCGTATGTATGTATGTATGTATCATTATTATTATTATTATTATTGATAATAATAATAATAATAATAATAATAATAATAATAATAATAATAATAATAATATTAATAATCATCATCATCATCATCATCATCTAATTTATAACACTCAATATATCTATGTGTGTGTCTATCCGTCTCTGTTTTTTCAAGCTGCAACATCGCAAGGCCGGTCAAATCGTTGCATTTTTGGTGGATCGTTATTTTATGGGATTTTAGCCGGTAAAAATATCAGCAAAGAGGTCATAATTAAAAAAAAAATGGAATTGGCAAGGTAGGGGGGGGGTAAATCGACTTAAAGTGTTTTTAAAGTTGGTTCATTTTTTTTCTTTTCTTCCTGATAACTCAAATATTAGTGACTGAGCCTGGAGCACTAAATGTTTTGGTATCGATCCTAGCTGATATTACCCAAGTCATATTTTCGTTAACTTTTAAAATCACTTCTATATATTGGGTACAATATCATATAATCAGTAAAAAAAAAAAAAAGAAATTGGCTCTATAATAATAAATCTGCACGAATGTAAATATCATATTCAAACGTATTTTATGGCCCTGTCGGTGGGGCATTAGAATACGCCGACTGGCCCCCTGCAGAGGGTAAAAGTCCCTCAATGGGGGTCCTATATGACCTTAAACTATATCCAGTGGTGAGGCCCCAGCTTGTAGGCTTTGGGGAGTGTAGAGCCGCCCTTTAATTACCATTGCTCCCAGGTCCACTCTGACCCGGAGTGGTAGTACCTGTTAGGGTCCCAACTATGGGTTGAATAGAAACCGACGTGAAAACAACAAATATATTCTATTAAAAAAAATTTTCTTCAAAATCTTTGGATTCGGCATTAAATCATCCGAAAAGGGTTGATATGCCGTAAAACAAAAACAACCAACCAACCAATCAAACGTATTTTACAACCAGTCAATGCCGGGCGCCCTGCTAGCATTCTACAAATAATAACACTATTTTTCTTCTTCTACTACTACTACTACTAACAACAACAACAACAACAACAACAGACCCAACAGCGCTAGGAACAATGCTTTGAGAAAAGGATTGAAGAGATTAGAATCAGAGGGATGGCTGATAAGATTCAATGGATACCAGAAATGAAAACGGCTGAAATATTAAAGAAAACCCTTGAATGCGGAAACTAACACACATGAGCCACAGACACAAATTGGAAAACAAAAAAAAAAAATGCTACAGGTGTAAAGCACAAAGGAGCACTACATGAAATCATATAATATATAAAAGCCAAGTACATCCAAGGATGGAATACTGTTGCCATATCTGGGCAGGAGCTGCTAAAAACAGCCTATCCTGCCTTGACAGAGTACAAAATAGACTTCGTGGCTTAGTGGGGGATGCCCTTTTCTCTACCCTGCAACCTCTCTCCCACAGAAGAGACGTTGCGAGCCTATCCTTGTTTTATCGTTATTTCCATGGCAGGTGCTCGTCTGAACTCCAATCTCTGGTCCCCCCTCGCCAATCTTTCACGAAAAACACCCGTCTAGCTGAATCCACTGTGAATAATTTTCCCCACTCTATATCTGTGCCTAAATCAAAACGCGGATTCCATGAACAAAGCTTCTTTCTTAGAACTGCACGCCTGTGGAACTCTGTTCCGTCTGCCTGCTTCCCACCTGACTATAACTTAGATGTCTTCAAGTCCAACGTAAATAAATTCCTAATGAACCACCCCCTTAAGTAAACACTTCATCAAATCTCCACACTAACGTAATGTACTTGCAATAACCCTTATCCCTGAGTGGCTTCCGGGCCTTGATAAGTGGTGATCACTGTGTAAAAAAAAAAAAAAAAAATGAAAACTGAAACTGCATAATTGGAAGTTAACCCTCCCTACACCCCTACCCCTCTCAATTTTTGTGCGCCTCACCAAAAACTGACGCCACACAAAATAAGCGAGGGGGAGGGTCAAGGAAGATTGAAAAAGCACTAGCTAGACCTCCACTCGATGAGTTCAAAGAGAACTGGGACTTTGGGGAGGCTTTTTTTTCAACCCAAATTCCATTGAAGACCAATCGTCGCCGCAAACAAGAAGTCAATGGTAAGCGGCTGTTACGATAACGCAAATTCATCTGCAATGGTTTTCGAAAGAGGTGGAGAGTATTGGAAATTTGGGGAGACTTGTTGTCACCCAGACTCCAGAGAACGCCACAAGTTGTTGTCAAAGAGAAATCTTTGATGATGGCTTGCGTGGCTACTCCTAGTATCCTAGATATTCTAGAATTAAACAGATTCATTATTTATAAAACGATGTATCAAAAGGTATGTCGCAGTTAATGGATTTTGAAATAAATTAGGAGTTGAATAAACAGTGGTACTGTGACCCAATAGATCACAGGTACGTCTGGTATATATTAATTTAGGCACCGCCAAAACTGGGGGGGGGGGCAAGTACTTTTTGACGGACCGTCTTTTTAAAAATCTACCAAAAATCATATAATCATCCAATCAATATGAAATTTTCAGCGATTATTAAGAGCAGAATGAACTTTATAACAATCTACTTATTTTTCATAAACAATATTTATATATATATATATTTTTGCTTACACCCCCCTTGTTTTGAGGGGGTTCTAAATATGCTTAAAATAATCATCTGAAACTGAACAAAACATATTGTGTTGTTGTAAGGGACGGGATTATAGATAAAAACAATAAAAAAACCTTGTTTGCATACCTTATTTTGATGTCTGAATATCAGAACTTCGATTGTGTTTAATTATCCCGCTTTTGAGTTTTGAAGTGTGAAATTCGGTGAATATGTTAAGTAAAATAATTAATTTAAGTTAAGCAAAAAACAAACAAACAAACAAACAAACATTTTTTAATATTTATACGAAAAAAGCCATTTTAAAATCTTTGATAAATAAATTAACAATCTCTTTTTAGCGAGCCGAATAATGCATGACCATTATTAAACAGAGCATGCTTTGAAGAATCGATAAAAAAAAAAAAACATTCGATAAATATTGTGTCCTTTGTGTTAAAAATATCATTATTTTTTCGATCAAGTTTGGAAACGTTTGCCGCCTTTCGACTACGGTGGAACAAACGCGCTGAAATAATTTTTTTTATTCTGCTTTAAATTGCCCCCCCCCATTTTGGGGAGCCTGACTCCCACACACACACACATTAAAAACCAAACTCATGCAAATGGTCATCCATCTGGTACTGGCCAGCCTCAGCGTTAATAATACATTGAAATTTTCGTCACTGAAAAATAAGTTTTTTTGGTCTGTTTGGTCTTCCGTAATTTGCTTTTTATCAAGTACAAATATAAACAGTAATCAAATCGACTCGAAGTAACTGGTTGCCTATATGAATGAGTGGAATTATTTGAAATCCAGGTACTTATATTATAATATTTTTGCATATTCTCATAGAAAATCACCATAAATCTTAGTTAGACAAGAAATAAACAAATTAATTCTTTCAAAAACCTTTTTTTTTTTAACTATTTATATACGTTTTTTGTGCAAAACAAAAAACACCAATTGTTAAGTTTTGGGGAAAATTTAACATTTCAAATTTAATTAAAAATAGTAGAAAAAGGTTTACATTATTCTGCTTTCTATATAATAAAATTCAGGGTTTTATCTTTCTGGGGGAAAAAAGTTACTCAGAAATAATGGATTTTAATAAATGTAATTTCGTTTTAAAAAAACAACAACAACTTGATTTTTCGGCCATTTTTGGCGGTGCTTATATTAATTTGTATCTGTTTTTTTTTTCTGGCGAACGAGAGGAAATATTGTGAACAATGCCGGCGGAATGAATGGGAAATTAAGTAGGACCCAAAAGAAATAGTTTGAATACTATTTGCGGGGCAGTCTCTGTGCAGAACTATTACAGACAACATTACAGAGGAGAAAAGGAAAGCAAAAACGGTGAAAAACATTAGCTGCTTGTAAATGGATTTCGCATCAAAGAGTAGAGTCACCAAGAAAGGCATAAAAGATCCTGAAAACATGAAAACCTTTCTTTTTTTTTCACTCCAAACAAGGCACAGTGTCACTTTGAATTATGGGCTACCGCATGTGACATAAATTGCAGGGATACTACGAGATGTAGGGAGTTGAGCAGCAAGATGTCTGTTTACATTACACTTGAACTTCTGCATGTCAGTACAGTCGGGGAAGCAGGAACCAGGAAGGGAATTCCAAAGTCTAGCAGTTCTGGGGAAGAAACTATTAGAGTAAAAGGCCTTTTTTTACATCTGTGAATTTCTACTGTTTATAATTGGGACTTTGCTGCTTGTCGGGTTTTTCAGAGGTATTTACGTCGAGGCGGTAAATAGCCAGTAGTTCGCCGGAGCATCTACCATTAAAATACTAGCAAAAACAGGCAGAGAGATGCAACATTTCGTCGATTGGACAGCGGTTGAAGCTTACTTGGCAGGTCATAAACATACATGTCGAAGATTCTGATTGTCTAAGGTTTAGCTCAAGTAAAAAGAGGAGGTGGATGTTTTTTGCACTTGAAAAGTTTTATGTTTTAGGGTAGCATGTTGCTTGAAGTAGGCGACCTGAATCTACCCGTCTCCAATCGGGGTAGCTGTGATACGAAAGTATTCGAAATCGGCGACGAGGTCAATGCACACTACATCATTTACAATCTCTCTTGATGCATATAAAATACATTTTTTGGTGGATTTTGCTGTAATTTATTAGATATAATTTCTTATAATTATAATTTATTAGATATAATTTCTTTTAATTATAATTTATTAGACATAATTTCTTTTAATTATAATTTATTAGATATAATTTCTTATAATTATAATGTATTAGATATAATTTCTTTTAATTATAATTTATTAGATATAATTTCTTTTAATTATAATTTATTAGATATAATTTCTTTTAATTATAATTTATTAGATATAATTTCTTTTAATCATAATTTATTAGATATAATTTCTTTTAATTATAATTTATTAGATATAATTTCTTATAATTATAATTTATTAGATATAATTTCTTTTAATTATAATTAATTAGATATAATTTCTTTTAATTATAATTTATTAGATATAATTTCTTTTAATTATAATTTATTAGATATAATTTCTTTTAATTATAATTTATTAGATATAATTTCTTATAATTATAATTTATTAGATATAATTTCTTATAATTATAATTTATTAGATATAATTTCTTTTAATTATAATTTATTAGATATAATTTCTTTTAATTATAATTTATTAGATATAATTTCTTATAATTATAATTTATTAGATATAATTTCTTTTAATTATAATTTATTAGATATAATTTCTTTTAATTATAATTTATTAGATATAATTTCTTATAATTATAATTTATTAGACATAATTTCTTTTAATTATAATTTATTAGATATAATTTCTTTTAATTATAATTTATTAGATATAATTTCTTATAATTATAATTTATTAGATATAATTTCTTTTAATTATAATTTATTAGATATAATTTCTTATAATTATAATTTATTAGATATAATTTCTTTTAATTATAATTTATTAGATATAATTTCTTTTAATTATAATTTATTAGATATAATTTCTTATAATTATAATTTATTAGATATAATTTCTTTTAATTATAATTTATTAGATATAATTTCTTTTAATTATAATTTATTAGATATAATTTCTTATAATTATAATTTATTAGATATAATTTCTTTTAATTATAATTTATTAGATATAATTTCTTATAATTATAATTTATTAGATATAATTTCTTTTAATTATAATTTATTAGATATAATTTCTTTTAATTATAATTTATTAGATATAATTTCTTATAATTATAATTTATTAGATATAATTTCTTATAATTATAATTTATTAGATATAATTTCTTTTAATTATAATTTATTAGATATAATTTCTTATAATTATAATTTATTAGATATAATTTCTTTTAATTATAATTTATTAGATATAATTTCTTATAATTATAATTTATTAGATATAATTTCTTTTAATTATAATTTATTAGATATAATTTCTTTTAATTATAATTTATTAGATATAATTTCTTATAATTATAATTTATTAGATATAATTTCTTTTAATTATAATTTATTAGATATAATTTCTTTAAAAAAAATGAATACCCGTCTTAGAACACGAAAAATTAATTTCAATAGAACAGTGTTGCACCATTTAATGTCACTTTTCGTATATTCAAGTCAAGATTATAATAAAACTTATGTCTAGAATCCTTATTTAGATGTTAATCAGAATCAATGACACGATTTTAATACTAGAAATTTCTTAACATTTAAGATTTAAGGCTTAATTTTAATCTTTTAATTTGCCCATATTCCGTATATATTATTATAGAGTCGTGATTTTAAAAGTAAAAACATAGAAAAAGTATTCAGGTGCCATCAGTTGAAATCGAACCGAAACGATAGCATTCAAAGCTGGTAACGTTACCACTGTACCAACATGACACGCATATAAACCGCAATTAAAAATTAAAAATAAATTAAGATGAATGTACAACACATTTAACGATTTTTTTCAATTTGGACCCATTTTTGACCCCCTTAAAAACAATTTAAACCGATTAAAGACCCATAAAGGAACAGCCTGTTATGTCCTTCTTTATTTTGCCCTGGTTCTTTCGAATGGTCCAGTTTTTTACGTACAGCTCCGTTGACTTTTTCTTTACTACTACTACTACTACTACTACTACTACTACTACTACTACAACAACAACAATAATAATAACAATAATAATAATAAAAAAGATATTCGAAAACGACGTTTCATCAAAGAGAGTTCACTCTGATATCTCTTTCCAGAGTTGCCAAATTGAACTTTTTGAAGTTAAATTTTGCGAATTCGGTCTTCTTTGAAGCAGTTTGGCCTTCAAAAATGGTGTTTGGCGTTTATCAAAGTGTACCGTACGGATTAACTAAGGGAGGAACAAGCAGAATATTATATAGATTTGTGTTTAATAACTATAGATCAAATTCAATGCAAATCTCATGGTAATTTACAAAAATGTGTCTGTGTTAATATTATGTCACCTCCACCCATCAATAGTCTTGAGCCTATCGAGGGGCATAGGCCATCTACAACTTTTGTAAATGCTTTTGTAGTAAGGAGTTTTTTATTCAGGATGAAGGTGCTTGCTCCACGCCCAACCACCCAGAAGGTACATACAGCGCCTAGCCTTCCCAAATGGTCACCCAACTGGTACTGGCCAAGCTTGACATTGCTTGACTTCGGTGATCTGGCGAGAACCGGTGTGATTGTGCCGTATATTATGTCACCTACAACACTTTAAAACATTCCAAAGAAACTGAAATTTGTGAGAATATATGTAATAGAACGCGGATGAGCGCGTGGGAAAATATGACTTGCGAAGATTATTAGCTGCAGCAGCAGGAAAGCACATATGCAAATTAGAAAGTGTGCATGGGCTTGCATCAGAAGAAAAAAGAAAAAAATACTCCACGTGGTCGGGCATACCGGAGAAGATGGACGTCTAAACTCGAAGGCTAGAAATGGCTGAAAGTGCTCAGGGCGAAATGAACGTGTGGCCCATGACGTGATGGCGGCAAGAGACTTTTAAGCTGGTGTCGAGACGGCGGAGTTTTTTTAATCTCATAGAAGACGAAATGAACAATTAGAAAAAAAAAGAAGAAGAAGAAGAAGCAGTCATTGTTTGGAAAGTTATGGTAATGAATGCCTTTTGCTAAAACAGAAAAAAAAAGCCGAGTCGAATATATTTATTTTTGCTTTTTTGTTCCGCATAGAGGTCCGAGAGAGGTTTGAATTGTAACGAACACGGTTCAATCGTAATGGCTACGTTACATATAGATTAATTGATGTCTAATACCTGTTGCTAAGATTTCATAAAACACAAGTAGGAAATTTCTGAATTTTCACGAATGATCCTACCTCACTTTTTATAAAATCTATATAAATAAGAGTGAGGCTAAACATTGTCAAATGTGTGTGTGTGTGTGTGTGTGTGTGTGTGTGTGTGTGTGAGAGAGGTAGAGAGAAACATAGTAAGATAGTTATTAATTAATTCTTACTTACGGCTACTAAAAAGAATTAAATTGCATAACTCAATCTCAAAACTGATGAATTTATAAACATTTATTTTATGGGATTGAAATATAGAGATAAAAACTTTAGGAAAATAAGCTTTGATTATCTCAGCTTTAGTATAATAATATCTTATTATTTGTACTCGTTAGGAGTTCTTACACAGGTCATCATCAGAGATTAGTTACTTACAAGAACCGGCGGTTTTCCCTGGACTCTCGGTGACAAAAAGTCTCCCCATACTTTTAGTACTGTCTACCTCTTTCGATAACCTTTGCAAATGACAGTGTTATTGCTACAATCAATTACCATTGACTCTTCGCTGGCAATGAGTATTGGTCTTCATTAGATTTTTTTAGACATAACTCAATCCCAAACCTGAGGAACGTTTAAGCATGCATTCTGTGGGGTGAAAATATATAAGAAACATATCTTAAGAATAGAAAGATTGATTAATTCAAATTTAGTATGAGAATAGGACGATTGTTTTCGATAACAAATTGTAAACGTGTTTAGAATGTCAATTTACAAAAACGAAAAAAAAAAAATTAAATCAGAAAATATTATGCTAAATCGATAATAATCAAAAGATTTTTTTTCAAAAATAAGAAAAAATTAGAGAAATATACTTCCGCGAATTCTTTTGATCGAATGTTCTTTTATCTTCACCGGAAACGGAAATTCTTTGTTTGACTGTCTGTAACCGGAAGTCGTCGGAAGAGATAACGAGGCTTAATAATGGTTTTATGAACGATTGTAAATTAATATCCGGTTTACCGTGTCGACAAATCAAATTGCAGTGTCAAAATGTTGTTGTTGAAACAGAATCCAATGATTACAAAAAGTAACACACACACACACACACACACACACACACACACACACACACACACACACACACACACATATATATATATATATATATATATATATATATATATATATATATATAACAGCCGGTAGCTGCCATGTTGAAAGTAAATGACCTCATGATAAAACATTCAAAAACGGAAGTATACAAAGTCGCCATTAATAGTGATGACAGACAGCGCCTGAAATTACGAGGCTAAATTAGCAAACTGTTAGTCAACCCTATACTTTGCATAGAAAAATTGTGGATGTTTATATTTTATATAATAAAAACACACACAAAATGATAAAAAATTGAATAAACATTAACACTCTTAAATACGAAAAAAAGACCTATCCAAAGAGCAATAGTAGAGCACAGTCAGAAAAATTCTTACATTACACAAAGTACGTTTTATTTCATTAATTGTCGGAAATTGAAAATTAGTGAAAACGTTTTTTAATCGTAAAGTAATTTAAATGATTAGACACGTTTCTACTATTAAATTCATCGTGATGGAAATAAGATTCCACCTGTTGATAGAAGTGACGAACCGATGATCTACGGTTAATTTATTATGAATAATAAATTAATCTCTGAGGAAAAATATCTTATTTTTCAGTTTCCGTTTGTATCTGTATTTTGTACCTCAATTACAGTGATTATAGGAGCAAACTTACTCATGAAAAAAAAAAAGAGCTAAAAAGCTATCTGAAAAATATACCCGGTGAACCAAGTATAGCAGAAATACAAATAAGTGTTCTTAAAATAACGGTTAGAATCTTAAAAAAGATTTTCCGGTTGGAATGTATGAGAAAGTGGGTGAATCTCTGGTAAGAACAAAAACCTAAAACAAAAGAAAGAAGTAACGCCCAATTTGATCGAATCGATTTAAAATCGGTAGAAGAAATCTAAAGTCCACAAAAGTCTATGACAGAAAGTAGTATCGAAAGAAGGTAAAGTTTGTCCTTTTCCTTCAGACACTCCGCCCCCTCCCGTCGGCGACAACAACAACAGTTAAAAAGTTCCTTTAATTTCACAGAGAAATGGAAACGTGCAGTAACAGAGCTATGTTGTCGACAAGTTCGATTTCTCACAAGGCCACCCAAGACATTTTATGACCGAAGTCCTCCTGGTGAAATCCGAAGCTTCCAATACCGGGATCCGGCGGTCTCTAGTCATTTTTTGGCCAATGTGGATAATCTGTGGCAGCGATCTGCAACCTCCGGATCGCGAACCAGATCCGGTCCTGGAATAAATTTTGTTTAGCTCGCCAAACAGTTTCGCTGCAGCAAAAATAAAGATCATTTTGTAAAATATGTTTGTAAGAATTTTTTAATAATTTTTTTTTTATATTCCTATAATAAAATATGTGGCATCATTTAAATATAACTTTATTATATTCAATACTTGTTTTCTAATTTATTTGCATGTTTAAAAACATTGTCCTCCTCCATGACAATGTAGCCAAAGCTGTTTGGTCATCCTCCTATAATAAGCATAGCTTTTTTGCCCTTACGCTCCAATAGGTTGCCGACACTTGATCTACGGCAAGCAAGGACGGTCAATCATTTATTGCAATGCTGAGAGAGGATCACAATGCTGTTTTGGCGTATTGCATGGTTACGGATAATGATTTTACTCGACGACTTGATCAACCGCCCGTCTCTTCTGACCACCGGAAACGTAAAGTGCTCCAGATCCATGTAAAGGACATCTATCAAAAGCAAACGACATTGACACCACCACCACCACCACCATTATCATCATAATCATCATCAACATCATCAGGAATTGACGGTCGTTAAATAGTTAACGACCCGGATTGACAACCTGGTGTGCCAATTATAATCCTGTTAATTCCATAGAAACACTTTCATTTAGAGATGTTGGTGACCCTCACCTAGTCCGCCCCGTAAGTGTCCGATGTTTTTCTCAGAAAATATTCTAACTAGAAAGATAACGGTGAAACGAATGCCAACAGTAATCATCTGAAATGAACGAATTAATAATGCTCAATAATAATAATAATAATAATAATAATAATAATAATAATAATAATAATAATAAAATCAAAATAATACCTATAATAATAGGAGCACTAGGAACAATTCCGAAAAACCTTGAAAATAGAATGGGATGAATTGGAATCAGAGGAATGGCTGCAAAGATACGACTAACGATAATGAAAACGGCTGAAATATTAAGGAAACCCCTTGAATGCACAAAAGTGTGAAAATACACATGAACCACATCGTTAGCCAGACAAACTGCTGCAGAGGCAAAACAGGAAGAAGCGTTACAGGGAATGAAGAACACTGAAGCTGCATATCAAGTTCT
>NC_136514.1:31501614-31514114 GCF_053919585.1 Euprymna scolopes | reverse complement strand
AGTTGAAAAAAATTAACGTCTGCGGTCTCTTCCAACTTTTCTCTATGTTAGTTAAGGAAGCATATTATATAGAAATGAATTACCATACATATTCACACTTTTTAAAATATACATAGCCACATAAAGTTATGAACAGTACATAGGGCCCGAGCAAAGCCGGGCGGACCTGCTAGTATATCTATAAAAGTGAAATTGTTTGTCTGTCTGTGCGTGTGTGTCTGTGTGTGTACATTTCTCTACAAAACTACTCTGTCAATTTTCAGTCTACAGACTCGAAATTTGACATAAGGGGTATTGAGATTTGGGAAAATCTTTTTAATCGGTTTTCGGCCAGAAATTTGGCTGTCAAGGGGTTAAAGTTCAACGGTTTAACCTTTGAGAACTCTATCAAACTCCTCTGCCATTTTTTGGTCTAAACACTTGAAATTTTAGATGTAGGTTACTTGGACATGGATCAAAGTTCAAACTTTGACTTGAGCCCAAAACAATAAATATTACGGGGCGAAAATTTGGGTAAAAGTTGAAAGAAAATTTGACCTGTGCGGTCTCTACCAAACTACTCGGCAAATTTTTGGTCTAAAAATTTGAAATTTTACATAAAATGTATTCAGATATGGGGCAAGCTTTTTAATTGTTTTTTAGCCGAAAATTTGGCTGACAAGGGGTAAAAGTTCCAACTGTTTTATCTTTGCGGTCTCTAGCAAACTATTCAGCCAATATTGGGTCTATATATTTGAAATTTTACATAAAGAGTATTCAGACATGCCGCAAGCATTTTAATCAGTTTTTTTGGAAATTTTGGCTGGCAAAAGGTCAAAGTTTACAGAGTTGACCTTTGCAAACTCTACCGCATTCCTCCGCCAATTTGGGGTCTAAGCACTTGAAATTTTAGATGTGGGTTACCTGGACATGAGTCAAACTTTTTAATATATATATACATATACATATACATATGCACATAAAATTATGAACAGTACATAGGACCCGAGCAAAGCCGAGCTGAACTGCTAGTGTGTGTGTGTGTGTATATATATATATATATATATATATATATATATATATATACGTTTTATTTTTTATTACCGTATCTTTCTGTTAAGTTACATTATTGTTTCAGCTACTTGGCCGTTTTTTTTGGCCGTCTGTAGCATCCTCAGACTTTTACACTAGCTGAAACAATAATGTAACTTAACGGAAAGATACGGTAATAAAAAATAAAACGCATATCTGCTCTACAACGGTATTGAGCTCTTTCTTCAGTTTTTATTAATTACCATTTCCACTAAATATATATATATATAAATTAATCTAGTTAATATATATATTAATCTAGTTAATATATATATATATACATATATTAATCTAGTTATATATATATCAATCTTGTTATATATATTAATCTTGTTATATATATATTAATCTTGTTATATATATATATTAATCGTGTTATATATATATTAATCTTGTTATATATATATTAATCTTGTTATATATATATATATTAATCTTGTTATATATATATACATACATATACATATATATATATATATATATATATATATATATATATATATATATATATATATATAAACCGGATTCATGCTCAGTTTTTTCCGCTTCAATAAAGATATGCTTGGAGAGATTTTAGATAATCTTCTCTGAAATAGACTTGCGGTTATTTCAGTGCAGTCGACGAGATTTGTATTAAAATATAATCGCCGATTTTCCTTTTTTTAAGTTAAAATAAGAGTATGTAGACAAGCTGTCACATTGAAATTCATGAAATTGGTTTATTTATGATACTTCACTGTTCACGGCATATGATTAAGATAGAGAAAATAGAAAAATGAAAAAGCAGATTATATTTTTATTTTCAACTAAAGGGATTATGTTGCATAGCGGACCCCGTAAGTAGGAGGTTAAACAATAAATTTGGCCAGAAAACGTGGCCAAGAGTAACGTGCGGAATTTTCGTGTTGTCAAGGACGGCAAACAAAAATGTCGATCACATATCTAGGAGAGCCCGATAGATGACGTCAAAGCGGACGACCACATTCTTGTGAAACAATGCCGATTTAAATGTCAGCTGATCGGAATGGTCATCTAGGCCACATAAAAAGAGAAAATGAGAGCAGTTTAACTCGGCACCACAACCAACCAGTAGAGCAGCAACACAGTCCTCTGCACAGTCCTCTACACACCACCAACCGAAACCGTCACGCGGCCATCAGATTTGCCAATCTGTGCATAAAATGATAAAAACATATTTTTATAACCAGCTGCGTATGTTTTATATCCCACTCACAAATGTTTAAGTAAAAGAAATGAGAAAAATTGTTACTTTTGAAATTAAATAAACTTAAACGAAATTGACGACTTCATCATCATCATCATCATCATCATCATCATCATCATCATCATCATCGCGAAATGTAACAATTCATTTTTGCGACTGCTGCACTATTAAATTTTTAATTTTTTTATGAAAAATCGTTATTTATTTTGGAATATATATTCCCAGAAACATTATGAGCCACAGAGACAATAATGTCTTGTAAGTTTGGAAATTGCGACCACCAATATTATGTCTCCTAAACTAATGAACGTGTCATTAGTAATTTTGGGATATGTATTGTAGGAAATACGGCGAATGACATAGAACATTTCTATATATACACTAGCAGGACGCCCGCCATATCCCGGTAGTAAGAAACGTCCGAATATGATATTTTAATACATGCAAATTACATATTTATTATTATTATTATTATTATTATTATTATTATTATTATTATTATTATTATCATAACATACCATATTCTATAGATCAGTGTGGTAAACTTAATATAGAGTGGTGAGATTAAAACTAAAATGTATATATATATATATATATATATATATATATATATATATATATATATATGAGGGCAATAAGTAATGCCCATGACCCACTTCCCATAGTAGTAGAGCAACGAAACTTGGCATAGTTATTAGTCTTTCTCTACATAGGAACCACCCAGAGTTTGATGCAGCTCTGGAGACCGTTTTTGTAGAACACCCCAGGTTGGTCCTCCAACCACGACGTGACTTCAAAAATCAAGGCTGCATCATCTGGGAGACGCTTTCCTTTCAAAAACAGCTTCATGGCTGGAAAGAGGTGAAAGTCAGAGAGTGCAAGGTCAGGATAGTAGGGAGGAATGAGGAGGATTTCATAACCACACACCTGTGCTTCTGATCTGGCGACATGCGAGTTGTGGACCGGAGCGTTGTCCTGCAGGAAGAGGGTAACTTTGCTGATCTTGCCCCGCCTCTTGATTTTGATAGCTTCCTTAATTTTCTCAAAAATGAAGCATAATAGGCTCCTGTAATTGTGGTACCCTTTGTCAGGAAATCTGTCATCACTAATCCGTCCTGATCTCAGAAGACTGTGAGCATGACCTTGCCAGCGGAGGGCTGCACCCTTGCCTTCTTTGGAGATGGTGAGTCAAAGTGCTTCCACTGCATTTACTTGGCTTTGGTCTCTGGATCATAGTGATTGACCCAAGTTTCCTCCTGTGTAATCAGTCTTTTGAAAAAACTTTGACTCATCTTCTTTGTACATCTCCAAATTCATCTTCGAGCATTCGACGCGTTCTCACTTCTGGAATGGTGTGAGCAACCTGGGAATCCATATGGTAGACACCTTATGCATATTCAAATGGTCATGAATGATAGTTTCCACAGACTCTAATACTAATCTTGACATCTTGGGCTATTTGGCGAATAGTAATGCGCCGATCTTCCAAAATGGCAGCCTCAACTTGACAGACAGATGCCTCATCAATGGTAGAAGGGGTCGACTAGGTCTGGGAGCTGTTTCCACAGACTTCGGCCATGTTTGAATTCTCGATGCCAGCGTTTTAGAAGGTCATATGATGGGACATTATCACCATAAGTTTGTTTGATTTCATCAAAACTCTTCTGTGGTGTGCGTTATTTCAAATACAGAAACTGCTCGACATTCAACAGGCTTCATTTCACACCTGAGTCAGTTCAAACACCTGTAAAACCGAAACCACAATTGGTTCAGAGCTGTAATTTTCCACATAACTCGTAGAGATATAAATCATTGCACATGCAAACTTTCAGCTAGATCAGACAACTGGAAGTGTGTCAGGGGCATTACTTATCGCACGCCCCTCGTATATATAATTATAAAGAATTATTTGCTATAATAATAATTAAATACCTACAGCACTAATGTTACATTATTTCGGGAATCATCAGTGCAGGGTGTCACGATTAACACCAGTCCGTAGATTCGAACGCGGCGGCAGAAGCCATCTTGTGCTTCAATAGTAAGGACCTAATCCATTCTATATATATAAAGAGTAAATAATAAGTAAATAATAAGTAAATAATAAATAGTAAATAAATATCAAATAGTAAATAAATATTACTAATAAGTTTATATTAAATAATGAATAAATATTAAATAATAAATAAACATTAAATAATAAATAAATATTATATATATAGTAAATAAATATATTGTTAATTTGGCTTACTTTGATTGCGCTGATGTTTTTACGTAGGTGTGTATGTATGTTTAAGCACTTTTCCTCGGTAGTATAATGATTACATAATTTTTTTTTACGTAGGTGTGTATGTGGGTTCAAACACGTTCTTCTTATTCTTTTTCTTTTTTTTTCTTTTCTCCCTTTGTTCTCTTCTCTCTTTTCCTCTGTTCTCTTCTTTATTTAGAACAATCTCACTTTTAAAACTGATTAAAACCCTTTTTTTTTGTTTTTAAATGTTTTCTGAGACTTTCGGTAAAGTAAAACTTTTTCACAGAAGATTTGGTTAGTTAGGTCTTCTACCCGCCTCTGCTTGGCAGAACGAAGGCATGCTACCCCCATCCACTGGTTTAATAAAGAGTTCCGTTCGAAATTCCGTGCAGATTCCGCAGTTCGACAGATCAATTCCCGAGTTCGACAAGATACGCTTGAAGAAAGTTTGAAGTTACATGGGCCGAAACGTTGCGAAAATAAAGAATAATCCAAATTATCAATCGTCATCTAAAAAATTAAAAAAAAAAAAAGAAACGGATTAATAAGATTTACAGACAATTAGGGGATGATACGGGAAAAGTGAACCTCTCGATATACCACCCATTGGAAACAACGATTCTTCCCGCTTGGCAGAAGCCTCATTAACGCAAACCAGGAAGAAGCGAGAGTAACGAGTCCACTAAAAGTAAACACAAAGTGAACTTTTTACATTCCAGTGTGTGTTTGTGCGGGTGTCTGTGTCTCAGATATATAGTTCGTATATCACAAAAAATAATGTTTTAGTGTAGGTTATAAAAATACTTGATGTGGTTATTCTTTTAATTTGTTTTTAATAATTACTAAATTATTTCAACGTTTTTGTTTATGTTTGATCTGTCAAGAATTGGTTCTACGTAATTCTATATATTAGTAGAAAGTTGTTCCGGTAAAGTTGTTGTGGAAACTGGGACATGGCTACGGTCGACATTTTGCTGAAAGTGTGGAACACCCTGAACAGATGTCGAGTAAAAAACAAATAAAAAGAAGCAAACAATAAAATAAATAACTTTGCGTCAGAATTAACAAGTCTTTTGTTCGATCTTCGGGTCTTTAGGCTGGAATCAAGTGTAGTATCTGTTTTCGTTTTAGTCAGTGAATGAGAACTTTTTGTCCCATTCAGTGTGCCTAGATCGGGGAAGGAATAGGTATTCAAGCCATATTTATTGTGCCTCTTTTTGACGAGGGATAGGTATTCCAGTCCCCGCTCGTGTGTCCCGTTTGGGAAATGGATAGCTATACTAGTTTCATCCAATGTGCCTCTTTTTGCGTAGGGGATACATATTCCCGTCTTATTCAGTGTACTCTTTTAAGAGAGGAGATATATATTCCAGTCCTATCCATTGTGGCCTTTTTGTAGAGGGGAGAGGTGTTCTGTGCCTTCCAGTGTGTTCATTTTTAGTCAAGCAAATAGGACTGAAATATCTATTCCTTCCCCCAAAATGACTACACTAGATGCGACTGGAATACCTATCACCTCCTCAAAAAGGCGCACACTGAATATGTATTCTAATCTTATCCATATAACATGCTATAACATGGCTGTTTTCAAGTCTGATGTAAACAAGTTAATGTTGAGTCGTCCTTGTAAATAAGCAAACATAACCCAAGTCCCACCATTACTGATAATTACGATGCTGTTTTACTGGATTCCGCTTATCTTCAAGTAGCCTTTGGGCCTTTATAAGTGGTGACTCACTTCTTGTATACGTACACACTGTACAATATACACATGCCCACATACATTATATGACTACACACACATAGGAATATTGGTGTATAGGGATCCTATCAAAAAATGCCTTAATCTACTCCACAAACACCTAAACAAAATTACAGCCGATCTACCTTTTTCCTCGGACACATTAATATAAATAATAAAACTTATCACTGATAGAACCTATTTCCAATTCAATAATTCCTATTACAGACAAAAAATTGGACTCCCTATGGATAACTCCCTTAACGGAGTACTAGCTTGCTTATTTCTAGAATTCCTAGAGACCAAATCTTTCAAGTTCACATTAACTAAAACCTCCACATACTTTAGATAAATAGACAATATCATTATTTTTCTCCCCATAAACGCACAAATAGAACAACTCAAAAATAAATTAAATTCAGTAGAACCATCCATAACATTTACACACGAATCCGAACAAGACCACTCCCTAGCTTTTCTAGATATACTCATCATCAGATCAAAAAACGATCTGAGTTTCAAAGTACATAGAAAGACCACACACAAAAACGATTATATTCACTACTACTCGCACCACAATGATAAAAATAAAGACTGGCATGATTATTGTTTTTTTTTTTCTTGCGTGCCTTTAGAATATGCAGCCCCCAATATCTTAATTATGAAATTCAACATATTACGAATGTTTTAAAAATATTACAATATCCATCCTATTTCATTTCTTACGCAAAGAAAAAAGCTACGAAAATGCATTATAATATAAACAAACAGAAAAATAAACAGATGCCTCCCTACTAAACAGATGTCTTTTCATTCCCACCCACACTAAAAATACAAAAATCTGCGACACTCTTAATAGACTTGGTTTTCATTTGATACAAACAACTTCCACAATAATAAAATAGACATTAAAACCAAGCACTCTCCCAAAATCCTCACGTCCAACGCCGGCATATATTCCATCCCATGTAACGATTACCTACAAGCATATATAGGCGAGACACAGCGTAAATTGAAACTAAGACTTTACGAACACAGAAGATATATAAGGAATCGTAACACCCTAAATGCACTCTTTTGCCATTGTGCGAAATATGATTATTCAATTAACTTAAATCATGTGAAAATTATAAAATGCGTGGTAGATAGAGCCAAAAGAAGACTTTTAGCACCACCATTGATATTAAACACAAATACTATTACGCAAAGAAAGAGTTTCTACTATTTAGCCCCTAGCACAGGGAAAATAATAATCAAAGAACAAAATATAAAGACAGATCCTAGTTAATTCAAACTATTGTCCCAAACCGTTTTTCCTTAAATAATTTAAACAAAATGAATAAGATTGGAGGGAAAAAGCTTGTATATAGGTATTTAAATAACGTCTTTTAAAAGTATATATATATATATATATATATATATATATATATATATATATATATATATATATATATACACACACTAGCAGTTCCGTCCGACTTTGTTCGGGCCCGATGTACTATTCATACGAGGGGCGTACAATAAGTAATGCTCCCGACACAATTCCAATTGTCTGATCTAGCTGAAATTTTGCATGTTCAATGATTTATATCTCTACGGGTTATGTGGCAGGTTACAGCTCTGAACCAATTGTGGTTTCGGTTTTACAGGTGGTTGGACTGAGTCAGGTGTGAAATAGAGCCTATTGAATGTCGAGCAGTGATCCGGTTTTTGTATTTGAAAGCACGCACACCACAGGAGAGTTTTGATGAAATCAAACAAACTTATGGTGATAATGTCCCATCATATGACCGTCTAAAACGCTGGCATCGTGAATTCAAACATGGCCGGATGTCTGTGGAAACAGCTCCCAGACCTGGTCGCCCCCCCATCTGCCATTAATGAGGCATCTGTCTGTCAAGTTGAGGCTGCCATTTTGGAAGATCGGCGCATTACTATTCGCCAAATAGCCCAAGATGTCAAGATTAGTACAGGGTCTGTGGAAACTATCATTCATGACCATTTGAATATGCATAAGGTGTCTGCCATATGGATTCCCAGGTTGCTCACACCATTCCAGAAGGGAGAACGCGTCGAGTGCTCGAGGATGAATTTGGAGATGTACAAAGAAGATGAGGCAAAGTTTTTCAAAAGACTAATTACACAAGAAGAAACTTGGGTCAATCACTATGATCCAGAGACCAAAGCCAAGTAAATGCCGTGGAAGCACTTTGACTCACCATCTCCAAAGAAGGCAAGGGTGCAGCTCTCCGCTGGCAAGGTCATGCTCACAGTCTTCTGAGACCAGGACGGATTAGTGATGACAGATTTCCTAGCAAAGGGTACCACAATTACAGGAGCCTATTATGCTTCATTTTTGAGAAAATTAAAGAAGCTATCAAAATCAAGAGGCGGGGCAAGATCAGCAAATGTACCCTCCTCCTGCAGGACAACGCTCCGGTCCACAACTCGCATGTCGCCAGATCAGAAGCACGGGCGCGTGGTTATGAAATCCTCCTCCATCCTCCCTACTCTCCTGACCTTGCATCCTCTTACTTTCACCTCTTCCCAGCCATGAAGCTGTTTTTTTAAAGGAAAGTGTTTTCCAGATGATGCAGCCTTGATTTCTGAAGTCACGTCGTGGTTGGAGGACCAACCTTGGGTGTTCTACAAAAAGTCTCCAGAGTTGCATCAAACGATGGGAGAAATGCATAACTCTGGGTGGTTCCTATGTAGAGAAAGACTTATAACTGTGCCAGGTTTCGTTGCTCTACTGCTACGAGAAGTGGGTCAGGAGTATTACTTATTGCACGCCCCTCGTAAGGTTATGTGCATATGTATATATTAAAAAGTGTGAATATGTAAAGTAATTCTTTCTGTATAATAGTCTTCCTTAACTACCATAGAGAAAAGACAGACATTTTCACTTCCATCGATAGATAGATAGATAGATTAGATGCAATATATAGTAACGAGTTTAAAAGTATTACAAAAGACTCATGCGCTACCACCGAGAATCGAAACCAAAACGTTCAGTTCACGATTTATTTTCCCTCTGCCGTCAATGACTGGGCTATGAAAACATGTTTACTGCAAGACTAAAAATTAAAACATGAACCAATAGCTACTACGTTATGCATTCGTAATGCTGGCGTTCAGCCTTCACCTGGCAAATTTTATATATTTTTTAATTTTCACCCTTTTGCAGCGATTTTTCCGGGCTAAACCCCAAATATAAAGTTTTGCATGGATTCAAATACATTATATACGAAGTTTCATGTCTGTGGACCAAAAACTCTAGGAGGAGTTTGGTAGGCAAATTTTGTTAAACAAAAATATATACGTATACATAAATATATATGGAAACAATTTTGTGTTTACTATAAACTTTTTACGCAACTATTATACAAGTATAAATCATGTAGAATATCTGCATGAATATAATTACATGTAATAGTTAACTAAAGATGATCATCCCATTAGAAAATCGAAGCAACTAATAGAGAATTAATCAAAGTGAATGTTTAAAAGAATATGCAAATTAGCTAGATCTTTTGCAAGTGAATGTAATTCCACAACCCATATATAAGAAAATTGTATTTTATTTTTAAATAAATAGAAAAGATGGTTTTTAATATGAATATCAATGTTTTCTTTTTAATATTAAAAAAAAAAACACTTACGGATAAACTGAAAATTTTTCATTTGTTTGTTTTTAATATTCTTGAAACTTTGAAACGGCTATACAGAAACTTTGAATTACAACTGTAGTTTTACTTTCTCACACACTTATTTTTCACTTTACTCTTTGTTTCATTTTACTTGTATAGATCGGAACATCTTATTCGATCCTGATAGATTAATTAATTAATTCATTAGATAATGGACTCCCATGACATATTATAAAGACTCCCTAAAGCGTACTCCGTCCTCTATCGCCTAATCCTATTAACTCCTCTCTCTAACATGTAAACTAATAAACCCCTAAACAACCCTCTCTCCCCGTCTAATATATTCAACCTATAAAAATCCCCTAATATGTATATTACTAGACGTCGCATCCTTATCTTATTATCTAACCGTCTTCCTCTTCTGATGAGAAGCATTAGGCTTCTAAATGCCTGGTATAAAGAGCTTTTATATCTCCTACAGACTGTATTGTTAAAATTGATCAATAAGGTTATATGCACCGTATATGTTTTTATTATCAATATATTTTCCACTTATATCTAAGAGCTACCTGCAAGTCGAGCTTTTTATAATATATCGAAGTGTCCATTTCAAGAAACTTTATACATTTCTTATATATATATATATATATATATATATATATATATATATATATATATATATGTAAATTTTTTTTTAATATTTTAATTTTAATATATATATATAATAATTTTTTTAATATTTTAATTTTGATATATATATATACATTTTTTTTAAATATTTTAAATATATATATATTAATTTTTTTATATTTTAATTTTAATATATATATATATATATATATATAATGTTTAAAGTCCACGTATGCTTCTAGAATAGTGATTTACAGGTTATGAGAGTTTTTGGAAGCTTGAAAACGATGTTGCTTTTTGTAATTAATGTTTTATTTTTTATATTTCAA
The DNA here is from genome assembly GCF_053919585.1 of Euprymna scolopes. Classification (NCBI taxonomy): domain Eukaryota; kingdom Metazoa; phylum Mollusca; class Cephalopoda; order Sepiida; family Sepiolidae; genus Euprymna; species Euprymna scolopes. The sequence continues at coordinate 31,503,217 of NC_136514.1, read as the reverse complement.
GTGGTCCTCTGCTCTTGGTCACAAAAAAGAATCGAAAATCTCTCTCTCTCTCACTCTCTCTCTCTCTCTCTCTCTCTCTCTCTCTCTATATATATATATATATATATATATATATATATATATATATATATATTAGTGTTGGAATGGTTAATCGGAATCGGGAATAAAAAATGGGAACATTTTATAGTATCGGAATTGGAAAAAAATCCGTGCGTATTCTCCCATGCCAAAAACGATTCTTTTAATTGGCTTATTGATTTGATTTTCTATAAAGAAAATATTCTCCCGTTGATACGGAATCGGTAATTGAAAAGGAATCAGTAAAAATATTGGAATCGTCCCATTCCTAATATATATATATATATATATATATATATATATATATATATATTACATAGAAAAATTTATATATATTTGCATATATGTACATATACACAGACATATATATATATATATATATATATATATATATATATATATATTCACATACACACCCATATATATTACATAGTAATATGCGAGCATGTAAAATAATATGGTAAAGATTAACCTTAGAAAAGTAAAAGGACTAGTTGTTAAAACTGGAAAAGAAAAAGACAAAATATTTTTAATTATTCAGTTTAACATTATATATTAATTCTTAATGCTGCAATATATTAAGTTATAAATTTATTATATTTCTTTACTAAAATATTTACTAAAATATATCGTTTTTTTTTCCAGTTTTAACAACTAGTTCTTTTACTTTTCTAAGCTTAATCTTAACCATTCTACTTTTTATGCTTGCATTTTTCTATGTAATTCATGAGTTTCCCAGGCTTTGTTTAGAAATATTTTCTTTTTCTGTGTTCAATATCACATGCATTGTCACCAATCCATAAAAAATATTACCAACTTCATAAATTGATGAAATAAAACCTCAAATAAAAGACGTAATTAAGTAAATAAACACAAAGAAGGGATAAAAAGAGAGAAACGAATTAACGGGCGACGTTGTAAGCGAAATATTATCACCCTTAGCACAGTAAAGAGCATCACTTTTGTTAACTCTCTCTATATAACCAAATTAAGATGTCATGCGAGTGACATCCCCGCTATGATTTATGAAGGTATCGACAACGAAAAAGTTGCTATGGTAGCCAACAGCCAATCAGAAGAAACGGTCTCTTACGTTCCTTACGTATTCTGAGGACTTTTGAAAACCAGTAATTTTATTATAACTTTTGTTTTAATGAACGAAAATTGAAAATTTTTCTTTCTAAATATATATGAGAAAGTGACCTATGAACTATTAAAATTGTTTGAAATTTGGGGACAAAATGAATGAGCCGTGAAGCTTTAAAGCACTTAAATAAGTAAAACTAACACGTAACCATATATTTAGTGTTTGAATCATACGACAAGTGAGCAAAACATGCGACTGACCGCCAAAGCCGACGTACTTAGTGACAAATATCGGTTGATATGAAACCAAATATTAAGTCAGTTTCTGTTGATTTTATCACGGCATCCATTAATCGCAAAAAATATATTTTTCTGTGAATAATGTTAGCTTCGTTTTCCGAACAGAGTTTCAAACAAAACGTGTTTAAGCGCCAAAAAC
>NC_136514.1:31469114-31496614 GCF_053919585.1 Euprymna scolopes | reverse complement strand
ACATTCTGGAGAGAATCATAGCTGGCTGTTAGGTTTTTGTTGGAATATTTTGGATGGTATGAATCGGTCCATGCCTACAATGAACCATTCGGTTAGGTCTGATACTATGAAGGACACATCCTTTTTAAACATGGAATGCAGTGGAAGAGTGAATATAAGTGTACGGAAGCTATCCCAGTCAGCGGTAGAGTATCCTTGATTGTACCAATATGCAGAAATTTAAATGTAATATGAACAAACATCTTACTGATTAACTCACCACTTATGTATGTTTTTCAAAAGTCTGCCTTTTAATCATACGAATTTCTTTAGTTTCTCTGCAAAGTGTTTTGTTTTTGATGAATATATAACAATGTTTTTGATGAATATATAACAATGTTTTTGATGAATATATAACAATACATAATAAAAATCTCTATAATATTCTGTTTGTGCCTTCCATTAGTCCGTACGTTACGCTTTGAAAAAAAAGCTAATTACAATTTTAAAATTGGCAAATTCGCGAAATTTGGCTCAAACAAGGCTAATCTAGCAATCCTAGATAAAAATATCAGAGTGGCCTCCCTTTTATGCAGTATCGTTTTCGAATATACATATAATATTCTGCTAGTCTCTTCTTTAGTGAGTCCCTACGTTATGCTTTGAAAAAGGTCAAATATAATTTTCGAAGGCCAAACTGTTTTTAAAAAATCGAATTCGTGAAATCTAGCTTTAAAAAACCATCCTGCGCAAGAATATGTTAGTAACCTCCCTTTGATGTAATCTCGTTTTCGAATATAATTATAATAATATATGAGCATTGTTGTAACTGGGTGGAAAAAGGAACTCGTAGTAATTTCAACGCGCACCAGTCTCTTTACAATGTGATTTTATTATTTGTATTGACCTATGTAGCACAATATTACTTATTAGTATTTATTTATTTATTTATTTAGTATTTATTTATTTATTTATTTACTTATTTATTCGTATTTATTGATTTATCTCATTTGAGTCAGTTCCATATTTAAAATACAATGAACATTATTTTCGTAGAACTTCATATTTGCTGGGTGTTATTGGTGTTTTTGTCCAAAAAACTAACTTTTTGCGCTATCCCGCAAAATATCAGCTTTATTAAAACATATTTATTGATTAAATATATTTCTCATTCAGATCTTGTTAATAATAATAATAATAATAATAATAATAATAATAATAATAATAATAATAATAATGCAAAAATAGAATACAACACTATGTAAAGTCCTCCTTCGCAGGTCAGTAGATGTGGCCTCTTACCCCGTCGAAACTGCAATAGTCGTCCTCTCGGGGAGTTCTTTACAAGATTCTTCCGTGTCGCAGACTTCGTCGTCAGCTCCCGATGCCGGCGTCCGCTGAAAATTAATTAGCTACTCAAAAGAAAGCAAACACAGCGGTTTCTAGTCTACTAAAAGTTAATTCACGAAAGTATATGTGTTTTACATATATACAATTGTTCAGTTCGATTACACCAGGAAACAGTCCAAAATCTTATTCTTCGTTCCCCACGATGATGACCGTGACGGAAAAGGGTGGGTGGGTGGCGTTCTCTTGGGTGAGTGTTCTTGCCTCGGCTCCAATCCGCTCTTCTCTGGCCCGGGCATTTGCTTATATTGGAAGGTGATGGGGTAGGGTAGGCTGTTCCCCAGACCAATCAGAATTCAACACGTTATTCGGGGAAATACCGATTCCTTGCGTGTGTGCAAACCTGCAAACCTTCATAGGCTTGCGAATCTGGGGCCAGTACTCAAATCCATTCACACGTCCCAAAAGATTGACACTTTAAACTCTCCTACTCAAAGAGCCAGACATCCCTGAGCCGGGGTTCGTCAGGCCAAGAACGAAATCATATTTCGTTCTAACTTTTAAAATGATATCTCTTGTCATTTTTTTTTCTCAAACAATACAATTATATGTTTGCTTTACAAAACACAATAGATTAATCCTTTCAGCTAGGTTACCCGCCGCTGTCCGGACACCCAATAATGCTTAACAGACAATATCAGCATAATTAAGCGGCCTTACTCAGTGTTTAGGGGTTGAACATCTCCCCAAATGGGGAGCTGCATCGCTCCTTGAAGTGGTCACGCCACACTAGACACCATTACTTGGTTATCATCCCTTATATTTATTTTTATGATTATCAGCTATTATAAAGATTAAGCCTCCATTTCATTATTCATAAAATAAAATTTGCACTATTTTCTTTATTTTATTTTATTATTATCAGCTATTATAAAGACCAAACCTCCTCTTGTTTGCTTATAAAATAACATTTGCACACATGATTATTTAAGAAAGCTGAACATATGTACGTTTACTTATATAGATAACCAGCACGCCGCCCAGCGTTGACCGGTCGTAAAATACGCTTGAATATATTTTAATTGATGCATATTTCGTATCTATTATTGAAGAGTCTCCAATTATTATTATATTGTACCCAATATATCATTATTGTATATCTCATTTAAATATCTATTTAAGTTTAACCTGTACTATATTCATTAATTTCAATAAATAAGTAAACAAATTATTAAAATATTTTAAGTTCAATAAGATCCTCTTATATCATATAATATAAAAAGAATAAACGCTAATTATCTCCCGTTGATCATTTTATTAGACAAAAAAGATTATCTCCCCTTATTTAAAAAAAAAAATCTTTACTAACATATTCTAACCGCTAAAAATGTTCCATTGGCGTTCGCTTTGAAAATTCAACATTTCGTGCATTTAGAAGCTACAATCAACATCCTAATGAATGATTTGACGATAATTTCGGTTTTCAAAAGGCGAACAATTAAAAAGTATATATATATATAATATATATATATATATATATATATATATATATATATATATATATATATATACATAATTGTCTATCTTTTATTAAAAACATATTATTATAACCTTATATTTAAACCAAATTCAGATTTATAATTTTATTCTATTTTTTATTCTCAACTCATATTACTTTGCTTATCAACATTAATAAGTAACTATTTTCGTTTGAATTTTAATATTTTCTAGATACATATGCCTTACTTAAAAAATGCTAGGTTTATTTATGGTGTCTTTTATATATACATAAAAAACCATCCAATACTTTTGCTGATGAGACTTTGTTTTAAAAAAACTATATGCCAAAATTATTGTCCATGACTTAATGTCTATCGCAATAAAAACATCGTTTCCGAAACGATCGTACAAATTATTGACTTTGTTGTGTTCCTCATTATGAAACAGATTTTTTATTTTTAATTTGAATTTGAATTTTACATTATCAATCACATTACTAGATATTAAAGTAGATCTAGGATATTTGCCTCTCGAGCTTATTATATATCTGCATTACAACGAGTAATTTCTTCTTCTTGTATTTTAATTAAATTATTAATTTTAACAATCTGCTCTTTAGACTACTGTTCTTTATGTCTATCGCAATAAAAACATTGTTTCCGAAACGATCGTACAAATTATTGACTTTGTTGTGTTCCTTCTTATGAAACAGATTTTTAATTTTTAATTTTAATTTTAATTTTAAATTATCAATCACATTACATAATATTAAAGTAGATCTAGGATATTTGCCTATCGAGCTTATTATATATCTGAATTACAACGAGCACTGTTCTTTTCTTGTATTTTAATTAAATTAGTAATTTTACTATCATATTAAAATACAATCTGCTCTTTAGAATACTGTTCTAACCCCCTTTAAATTATTATATATATATATATATATATATATATATAAAGAGAGAGAGAGAGAGAGAGAGTGAGAGAGAGAGAGAGAAAGGAACAAACCGTATTATGTGTTCATCAACGTTTCGTCTTTATTTCTTAATCCCGTTCATCCAGGGTCCTGGATATGACCTTAAACTATATCCGATGGTGAGGGCCCCAGCTTGCAGGCCTTAGAAAATGTGGAGCCACCCTTTAATTTCCATTGCTCCCAGGTCCACTCTGACCCGGAGTGGTAGCACCTGTTAGGGTCCCAACTATGGATTAAATAGAATACGACTTAAAAAACAAATATACTATATTAAAAAATCGTTCTTCAAAATCACCAGATTCGGCATTAAAAAACCTGAAAAGTGTTGATATGCCGTAAAACAAAACAACCAACCAACCATTCATCCAGAGGTAGTCTCGAAATAAAGACGAAACGTTGATGAACACATAATACGGTTTGTTCCTTTTTATTTCTCTATTTTGTCGGAATACTATATATATATATATATATATATAAAAATGTAAAGTTGGTTCGTTCTAAAGAAATAAAATCATGTTTATACGTTACCAATTTATTTGAAATTTTCAAACAACCCATTTTTAGAGTTCGAGGTATGTTTTTATGTTATTAAAATAAATTTACCTAATTAAAATTAAAATATTAAATAAAATAAATATATTTATTTATCGTTTCTGCGAATCTGTTCTGTTGATAAAACTGAACTTCCAGTTCGATTCATTTCACAGCCACGAATTGACGAAAGGTTTAATTTTCTGTCAACTCGATAAGTAAAAAAAACAAACAAACAAAGAAACATATTTCATTTGTTTATCTTCCAAATTTTTTAATTTTCTTTATTATATAAGGCCAAAAAGAAAAAAAAAGTTTGTTGCTTGCTTTTGACGTTACGTTGTTGGGGAGGTAAGGATGTTTTGTACCTATTCTCTACTTTAACCTTACAATTGAATAATTAAATAAATAAAAAAAAACATATCGTAAAACGTTATTTAAACGTGGAAATATGATTTAAAAAAAATAGCACGGATCGCTCTCTGCATTAGCACCATTTTTATTTATTGCGGACTATTATGCTCATCTTTATTAGTTGTTGTTTCACGAATTTTCGGCCAACTATTCCTCTGGCCTTCATGAAAAGAAGTCCTTTTATAAATGTTCAGTAACTTTTTCCTTTTATTATTCTTAAAGAGTAAAACTTTTCTTATTCATGAAAGGAGTTAAGCCTACGTAAATAAATAAATGTTTGTACACGTGACAAATTATCAATAAATGGTTTAGTTACTTTTTTTTAAAAATGTTTGTAAAAGTGCGAAAGGCGACGTTGTTGTATACTCCCATGCTTAATTTCTATACTTATAGGTTTTTGGAATTTTTTTTCACTGGATTATTATTGATTGGACACTAATTAAACAGATTATTAAAAAAAAAAAATGTAAAAAAGCAATCATTATTTCGACGTTTGAAAGTGGTGCTCACTTTTTAGTTACAACGTTCTGATAAATCAGTCACCCATTTTGTAAGCAATAAAAACGCGGTATATCAAAACCATAGAAAGTAAAAATAATGAGTCTCTACCGCATTTGTAAGTCAGAAATATATTTGTTTCTCAAAGAAAAAAAAATAGAGAGAACAGGACTTTTTTTTATTGTTTTCATGAAAATAAAGTTTCGAGATTTTTAATTATTTTTTTTTTTTTTACTTATTTAGTCAGTTTGTGTTTTTTTTTTAAAATTGTTTTTGTGAAAGGTGAGTTTTTTCTCATAACTTTTGTTTTGTTTCTTTTTAATTTTTTTTAAAGTATTATAAATTTCACTAACATGCTGGAGAAATGTTTAATAATTTGGTATTTTTTAAAGTTTGTTGCTTGCTTTTGAGTTTTTTTGTTTTTTTTTCTATATAAGATTACTCATGCAGAGAGTGATCCGTGCTGAAATAATGTAATTATTTAAAAAGTCATTCTTAACATGGGGAGGTAAGGATGTTTTGTACCTATTCTGTACTTTAACCTTACAATTGAATAAATAAAAAAAACACATCGTAAAACGTTATTTAAACGTGGAAATATGATTTAAAAAATAGCGCGGCTCTCTGCATTAGCACCATTTTTATTTATTGTTGTTGTTTCACGAATTTTCGGCCAACTATTCCTCTGGCCTTCATGAAAAGAAGTCCTTTTATAAATGTTCAGTAACTTTTTCCTTTTATTATTCTTAAAGAGTAAAACTTTTCTTATTCATGAAAGGAGTTAAGCCTACGTAAATAAATAAATGTTTGTACACGTGACAAATTATCAATAAATGGTTTAGTTACTTTTTTAAAAAAATGTTTGTAAAAGTGCGAAAGGCGACGTTACGTTGTTGTACAAACATTACTCCCATGCTTAATTTCTATGCTTATAGGTTTTTGGAATTTTTTTTCACTGGATTATTATTGATTGGACACTAATTAAACAGATTATTAAAAAAAAAATGTAAAAAAGAAATCATTATTTCGACGTTTGAAAGTGGTGCTCACTTTTTAGTTACAACGTTCTGATAAATCAGTCACCCATTTTGTAAGCAATAAAAACGCGGTATATCAAAACCATAGAAAGTAAAAATAATGAGTCTCTACCGCATTTGTAAGTCAGAAATATATTTGTTTCTCAAAGAAAAAAAAATAGAGAGAACAGGACTTTTTTTTATTGTTTTCATGAAAATAAAGTTTCGAGATTTTTAATTTTTTTTTTTTTTACTTATTTAGTCAGTTTGTGTTTTTTTTAAAACTTGTTTTTGTGAAAGGTGAGTTTTTTCTCATAACTTTTGTTTTGTTTCTTTTTAATTTTTTTAAAGTATTATAAATTTCACTAACATGCTGGAGAAATGTTTAATAATTTGGTATTTTTTTAGATTAGGTCCACCTCCACAATTTTCCTTTCAATGACGACATTTATAGGTTTCCGAGTATGCTGAACACGCAAATTGCATTGAAATTTTGCGGAAATAAATAGTTGTATTATGCATTGTATTCTTCGGCGGCCATCTTTTTACGTGCACACGCGCCATAAACAAATACACACACGTAAAAAGATGGCCGCCAAAGATTACAATGCATAATACAACTTTTTATATCTTGATAACTACTTATTTCTGCAAAATTTCGATGCGATTTTCGTATTCAGCATAGTCGAAAACCATTTCAAATCGTCATTTAAAAGAAAATTGAGGAGGTGGACCTAATCTAAAAATTTACCAATAATTTTTAATCCCGTACGCCTCCCAATACATTGCTTCGTCAACATGCGACCATTTTATATCTCCCGAAGACACTTCCGTATTTAGAAAAAAAAAATAAATAAATAAAAAGTGACCGATTTACCAGAACGTGGTAACTAAAAAGTGAGTATCCCTATCAGTATAGAAACTCCACCACGTAAGTAAATAAAAAATGTTACGTGCGCATGCGTTAGCCTTGACTAGGGGGGTACTAAGGGAACGACCATTAAATAATTCTGCGGGTCGCCATGGAACTCAACGCCCAAGGAGTATCAAAATAGTTTTCATGATCTGAAGAAATTTTTTTTTCTGAAAAGTGGGTGATCACTTTTCCATCTAAATTTAACTTAAAATGAGCACCCACTTTCTGGCCACCCTAAAAAGGGGCATTTATTTTCGTGTTTATTGGCTTAAGGTTTTTTTTACAAGGCAGTTTGGTACGCGAATGCATATTTAACAGTTTTCGTTTATGCTCACGCATAGCATAAACAAAGGCTACGTCTGTGAAATGGAAAATAGTCCCAGAGTTCAGGGGTTAATACCATGCAAAAGAAATCAAACAAAAAGACTTTTAAGCCAAGAAACACACAGAAAGAAAAAAAAATAGCATCCATTTTTTTTCTATCGAATTCATTTGCTGTTTTTATTGAAAACTATTTTCCCCCGGATTTTTGATATAATTTTCCATTAAGGGCTGTGCGTCTCACGTTCGTAAATAACGACATTTTTTTTGTAGATTTTGGGGTGCTAAAAACGAATCTGCAAACCGTTTCCGTCACAAAAAAATAGTTTTTATGATATGAAGAAATTACTTTTTCGAAAAAGTGGCGATCACTTTTCCATGTAAATTTAACTTAAAATGAGCACCCACTTTCTAGCCACCTGAGAGAGGGGGGATTTTTTCCCATGTTTATTGGCTAAACAGCTTTTGTTTATGCTTACGCATAAGCGTAAACGAAGGCTACGGCTGTTAAATGGAAAATAGTCCCAGAGTTCAGGGGTTATTACCATGCAAAAGAAATCAAACAAAAAACTTTTTAGCCAAGAAACAGAAAAATGCCCCTCTCTCAGGTGGCCAGAAAGTGGGTGCTCATTCTAAGTTAAATTTACATTGAAAAGTGATCACCCACTTTTCGAAAAAGTAATTTCATGAATGTCATGAAAACTTTTTTTTTTTGCTACGTAAACGGTTTGCAGATTCGTTTTTAGCACACCGAAATCTACAATAAAATATTTCGTTATATATGAACGTGAAACGGGCCTTAAAGTAAAATAATACCGGATTTTTTTGAGCAGATTTGCCGTTTAGTTGTACAAATATCCTCACACCAGGTAATCACTAAAAGGGATTTTTAAAACTCGTCACCTGTATCGAGCAAAAGTTTAAAACCACCGATTATATGCCAGCCTACATCATGGTAACATATATTGAGTAAGTTCCTAACAGTATTTTTAGTTTAAACTCATTTTCCCAAAATTTCCCCAAACTTAAAATGTTCGATACAGTCTGCCGCCATTTGTATTTTTCAGATATACCGATAAACATTGAATGTTTTTGAACCGATTATACATTACATAAAAACACTAAAATCTTATCCAGTTAGGTAGAACACTTACTTTTCTTGCCTTTGATAACATTTATTTGTTATATATTTATTTTTTGACAACTTCTTTGTATCTGTGTTTAGTAATATAAACCCTTTTCATTTAATGTAACGTTTAGTCGGCTCGAAAAACAGTGTTTATTGGTGTATTTGAAAGCTACAAATGGTGGTGGACACTGTTGATTACTTTAAGTTAGAGAAAGTGAGTTAAAACTAAAAAACTATACAAAATACTGTCAGAAACCTATCCATTATGCCAGCCTATGTCATGGTAACATATGTTCGGTGAGTTTCAGACACTGTTTTGTATAGTTTTTAGTTTTCAACTTACTTTCCCAAACTTAACGTATTCAACAGAATTCGCGACCATTTCTGTTTTTTGAGCCAATTAAACATTTTACATTACATAAAAACACTAAACAATTATCCAATTAGGTAGAAACGTAAATTACCTTACCTTTGCTTTCATTTATTTGGTTTTGGACAACTTTTTCGAATCTGTGTATAGTAACCCCCCTCCCCCACCATCAACCAAATATTAATTACTAAATCACATTTTTTAAAACAACAAAAAAAAAAGCATTTAGCGTTTCAACATTTTTGCTACGTTCGGCTTCATCCACTGATTGTTGGTCAAGTCCAAAACATGAATGATTGACAGAAACTCTCGAGGATCCAGATCAAATTTTGCAAGAGCACCATTTTTTTCAGTTTCGCCTTCTTTTTCACTTTTTGCAGTGGATTGCTGTACTAATATAAGAAACATGCATTTTCTCTTTTATTAAATTTTTCCATTACACCAAATTGAGCCACTGCAACGCGTGGCAGGGTACAGCTAGTATATATATATATATATATATATATATATATATATATATATATATATATATATATATATATATATATTAGATTTCTTTTCAAGCATTAAATCAATGCAAGTTTATTAGTGTGATGTTCTTTATTGTCAAGCATCGGTCACGACTTAATATTTTTATTATACTGCATGAAAAAAAAAAATCTGATTTTTATTTAACTTTCGAACGGATTGTCCTTTTATTAGTGTGTGTGACCTAGATTAATAATTATTACCCTAACGAAGCGATATTTCTCTGGAGAGTATAACAGTTTATTGACTACTCGACTACAACTGGCGTTACTGAGCGTAAATTACATAGTTCGTGAAATAATGCTATTTGTTCATTACAGCGTGACTCTATCGCAGCTGTGCTCTTCAATCAAGGTTCGAAACAGGCGGTGATGACGTCATAGGATGAATGACGCGAAGTAAAGCATTATGAAATAAGAAACACATGGAGAAAGCCTTGCAGGATTTTCTTTTCAATTATCCGCCATTGTGATTGACTCTGTTATTATTTAAATTACTAGTTGGACCCGCGGAAATTTCACGTTGATATCTACCATTCATCTCTATAATTTACTGTTGAAGAAGAAACTCTGTATAATACTAATAGTTGCAGCAGAACAGTCCCAAAGAAGTAAAAAATAAATAAATAAAAAATAGGAGAAATTGGAATCGAGGGGAAGACTGAGACTATACAACGGAATGTAATGTTGAAAACAGCTGAAATATTAAGGAAACCCTCGACTTCGGAAACTAATCCACATGAGCGACAAAGGCTAACCGGATATATAGAAACTATAACAGAAGTTAAAAAAAAATCTGCAACCAAGAAGACTGAAACCGTAAAATTGTAAATTGACTACCCCCCCCCCCCTTCAAAAAAATGTGGAGCCGACATCGACTTGCACCACGCCAATTAGCCGAAGGGTAAAGAAGGATTGAAAGACCGAGAATAGAAGGTATCATTGACATTAAACGGGAAGATATGGGATTTTTCAGGGGGACAGCTTGTCGCCATTGTTGTTTGATTTGAGCATAGCACCCTTGTCGTTCATATTAAGAAAGGCAAATGGGTGTTATGAGTCGGGAAGAAGGGGTACCGGGTAAATCATTCATTAGTTATGGACGACTTAAAGATGTATGCAAAGAATGAAGACCAGCTAAGTATTCATGTGAGGACCGTTCATATGTTTATGTCAAGTATAGATTCATATTACCCCTCTATTTAACCAAATCTCTTCGAGGAAGCACTAGAACCAGCTAGAAAACTAACAATGATGACAAATTTAGAATTAGACCTTATAAGACTAGCAAGAAGAACTCTAATTAAATATGATAACACACTATGGACCAGAAAGAACAGAAACCTCAACTTTGACGTCACAATGGGAGCCTGGATAGTGCACAAGTAACATACCTTGTAGGTCTTTATATACTAAATGAACTATATAAAAAGATTCCAGGACTAAGAGGAGGACTACACCGGGATGATGCATTATTCTACTTGAACTCAACAAATAGGTTATTTGAAAAAAAAAAAAATTAAACAATTCTTCAGTAAACTGAACCTAGACATAACAATAGACTCAAACCACAAATGTGTAAACTTCTTAGACATAACCCTGAATCTAGACAACAACTCCTATGAACCTTACCACAAACCCAACCAAACGCTATTCTACATAGATCACAAGTCCAACCATCCGAATAGTATGAAAAAAGTACTTATACATAGCATCTCAAAAAGAATATCCAAAATATCACAAACTGAATAATTATTCAATAAAAACAAGAATATTATAACCAAGCCTAGTTAGATCAGGATATAAAGAACAAATTAAATTTATTAAGGAAACTCAAAACAATAACATAGGTACAGAAAGAACAATAAACAATGCTGATGTAATATCTTACAACATGTCTATGAGGAAATATAAAAAAGGGGGGAAAAAGAGCAAAAACAAATGAAAAAATAAAGCTTACAATAAACACAAAAAAGAAAAATGAAAAGATAGACCATAATAAAGCTGAAAGAGAAGTTAAAAATAAAAATAGAAGGAAGAGCCAGACGGGGTTCAATCCACCGTTCAGCCACCATATAAAAAATAACATCCCAAGGGAATTTTACCGAATTATAGAAAACAATTTCCCGCAAGATAGTAAACTAAGTAAGATAATTAATAAACACACAGTTAAGCTATCCTTCTCAACGACCGCTAACTTAAAAATACCATAATTGGCTCAAATAACACAAAATTAAACACATTTTTGAAAAACAGAGATAGGACAGAAAATGAATCTAACAATGTAAAAGAATGTAACTGCCGGAACCCTAATGAATGTCCAATGAGGGGGAACTGTTTAACTTCAAACGTAGTATACAAATGTGAAGTTATAACACATACTGAAAATAAAGTATATCTGGGAAGCACCAGAACTTGCTTTAAGGACAGATATCGTAATCACCTAGCATCGTTTAAAAATGAAACTGAGAAACAAAAGAATACCAAAAATAACGAAAACAACAACAATGTAAATAAAAATGAAAACAACGGTAGAAAGGCTCATACCAATAGTGACAACCACAACTACTATAACGAAAATAGATACAGAACCAAGAGTAATCGCGAAAATAACCGGACAAAACAAAGAAAAACTCAACCACTTTAGCAGTATAGATTAAGGAATTAAAGGAAAATAAAACTCAATATAAATATAGATGGTCAATAATTGATAAGGGGGAAAATATAAACGTAGCAAATCGAAAAGATGCAACCTATGTATATTAGAATTTTACCATATATTAATATCAAAAGAAAAATTATTAAACAAAAGACTAGATGTAATCCACGAGTCTTTGCACAGAAACAAATATTTAATTTCACGCACTAGAGCAGATTAGAAAAAAAATGCAAGGGAGATAATCCAAGATAAAAATTTATACCATGAGAGTGACCTCCCCTGCATAGGGTAATATATGAATTCAAACACTAAGCAAAAAAAAAAAAAAAACAATATTAAAATAAACACGCAAAAATATAGGAAAAAATTATATAAAATTATATGATAATTGGGAAAAAAAACAGATAGGAATAACAGGGAAAATTAAAACAAAAATAAATAATTAATAAATAAAAAAAATATGAAAGTACGGGTTAAAACGGAAAACTATCTTTACATAATACCAAAAGATGGAGGAAGTGAGGAAGCATAGCTGTGGAAATCCTTTTACCCGAATACGATGTCCAGCATGTTAAAAATATACCATTTGGATAAACATCCGAAGAAGTTGGTGAGGACAGGGTATTTTTACGGAAACATAAATCGTAAAATTGCCAACTCATTAATGAAACAGCTGTAATGGAAAAATCCAGGAAATAAACGAAGGTTATAAAAAAGAAAACGTGAGTCTTTGACTTTTCAACAAAATTTTGCACTATATATGCTCTGTCCCTATTAAATAGATACATTGAGCTTAACTCCAAATTAACGGTGAATGGTTTTAAAATAACAACCTAGACCCGTTAAACGAAAACGGTATACATTGAAAGTAACGACATTTCAATATATATATATATATATATATATATATATATATATATATATATATATATATATATAACTACTTTATTTACTCACATAAAATTAATATACGAAAGTATAGATTTATGCGTGAACTTTAAGTATTTACTTCAAAAGTGCTCAACACGTAGGTAGAGCTAGTTAGTAAGTTATAATATATATATATATATATATATATATATAAATATATATATATATACTAATTTAATGTTCATAGTATGTCATCGTCTTCTATTCTCCTTTTTAATAAATATGATTTCTCGATCAAATAGTATGTAATCTGGAAACCATGACACACGTACGTACGTTAAAGTTACTATGGTATTAATATATAGTTTTTTGTTTTTGTGTTTTTTTTTACAACATTTTCTCCCTTTTCCATTTTGGAATTGGTAATTTTCGGATAAGACTGCACTCTTCTTTAGTCGATAGAAATCCGATTAAATTTAATCAGTTTTTTTTGTTTTTTTTTCCAAATGCGGGCATTTATTTATAAAAAGAAAAGTGCACGCGTTGAACCCATTTATTATTTTTTTTTACACAAAACAATGCATATTGCCACGTGAAATGAAAGGAGCTACTATTTGGATCATGTCTAACGGAGAACTATGAAGAGTTGAAAAGCGAGATGTTTGTTCACATTACATTTAAACTTCTCCAGGTTAGTACAGTCAGGGAAGCAGAAAATAGAGAGAAGTCCAAGGCATAGCAGTCCGAGTGAAACACTAAATGAGTAGAGGCTTTCCGGTTTCTAGGAACCGCAGGCGTAAATGGGTAGGATTTTCCTACTTGTCAAGTTAGTCGGAAATATGCATGTCGAGAGGGCACAAACGCTATGGGTTGATCAGAGCACATTCTTTTAAAGTATTTGTAAAACGCGCACAAGCGTCGATGAGACAGAGGGTGAGGCTTGGCCAACAGTGCGGCACCTATTAGATTTAAGATTCGTTTTTGAACTTTTGTTCTTTTTTTACTCGCCTTCACCCCACGGGCATATTACCACTTGGGCGTAAGGTCCTGCTAATTAGGATTTTGCCTAAGAAAGATTAAGATGTTGGTTTGCGTTGCATTTGAACTTCTGCATATCAGTACAGTTTGGGAAGCAGGTAGCAGGAAAGGAATTCCAAAGTCTAGCCATTCTAGGGAACAAGCTATTAGAGTAGAAAACTTTCTGACATTTAGGGACCTCAACAGTGAAGGGGTGTGATTTTGTTGCTAAGCGGGTTTGTTTTGGGGATATATACGTTGAGGGGGAACAAGTACAATGAGTTCATCAGAGCACATCTAAAGAGTGAGAGGAAGATGCACCAGCCTAGATGTGGCAACAATAGTCCACGTATAGGCGAATATTATTTTCGTAATAATATAGGATGTTCCCCGGTGTTAGTAGTTTTTCTAGCACGGTATAGAGACGCCACCTTGTTTGTAACAACCTTGGTACTGTCCTAAATGTATTTGTTCTAATTCAAGTTATGTTGAAAAAAATTTTTTTAAAAATTTATTTCAACTTTTTTGGAGAGATTTGTGCTAGGTCCCGGTGGTTTTAAGATACATCTGTTATTTTGCAGTTTCAACGTATGCTATTATGTACGCATGCTTACGTGATGTAAACAGTTTGGGAATGAATAAAAAAATCATTAGACTCATAAGACTACTCCCGTAGAGAGTAACAAACAAGGAATTATATTGTTTTATTTGGATTATTCAGACGACTGTTCTAATCTTTAGTGTTATTCGCGCGACGTTTGGACAGATACTAGCATTGGATCCTAGCCAGAAGACCGAGAAAGTATATTTTAGTTTCACGTACGGCTTTAAAGCGACATCATTATTTTATTTAAAATTTTTGTTTTATTGCATTTTACTTGATCGGGAGATCCTATTTATTAAACAATGGATAAAAAGTGTTAACAGACTACGAATATTAAATTAGCGCGTGTATATATATATATATATATATATATATATATATATATCTTCCTTTTTGATAAATAGGATCTCCCGATCAAATAATTTATGATCTGGTAACCGTGACACACGTACGTACGTATGCACGATAAAGTTACTACGGTATTAATATATACTTCTTTTTTTCTTTTACAATATTTTCTCCTTTTTCCATTTTAGAATTGGTAATTTTCGGATGAGACTGCACTCTTCTTCAGTCGATAGAAATCCGATTAAATTTAATCCGTTTGTTCAAAATGCGGACATTTATAAAAAAACAAAAAAAATGCACGCGTTGCACTCATTTCTTTTTTTTTATATACCTCAAACTATGCATATTGCCAATTAGAATGGAAGGATTTACTATTTGGGATCATTTTTAACGGAAAGCTATGAAGTATGTAAAGGCGAGATGTTTGTTCACATTACATTTTAACTTCTGCAGGTTAGTACAGCCAGGGAACTAGAAAATTCCAATGTATAGCAGTTCGAGTAAAAAAAAAACTATTACAGTAGAAGGCTTTCCATCTTCTAGGAACCGCAAGAGTAAATGGGTAGGATTTTCTTGCTTGTCAAGTTAGTCAAGTTAGTCGAATGTATGCACGTCGAGGGGGCACGAGTGTTATGTGTTCATCAGAGCACATTCCATTAAAGTAATTGTAAAACAGGCGCAAGCGCAATCCGACATTCTTCAGGTTTATCTTGTCAAACTCGGGAATCTTTCTGTCGAACTCGGGCATATTGGATATAATACATGATACAATTCCGTTGCAACTTTCTCTCTAGTGGATGTTGAAGGTTCAATCCTCAGTGCGGACGACACTAAAAATAATATTGTGAATTACTTATGACTACCACGTCATCGCTGATGGAACTAGAGCAAGCTACACCCACGGGTTATGTTAAAGGTTCCGTTTTAAATTTTGTGCAGGTTTTCAAGTTCGACAGAAGAATTGCAGAGTTCGACAAGCTACACCTTAAGAAGATCGGAGGTTACATCGAGCGAAACGTTGAGATAAGAACTGGAGTCCAAAGAATCCAAATAATACGAATTATGCATTAGCTCAAAATTGGTGAAAAAATGCTTCGTGTGTTTTTCATTCAACAAAGACTTACATTTGTCTACATATCGGCATACGAAGAGATTTCAAAATGTTTAGATCCAGCAAGAGCAAGATAGCCAGCAACAAGTTAAACTGTAGACCAGCTTAATGCGGGTACTGATCTCCCGCTTTATGGTTTTTTAAATCAGAGATTTGCTTCTCCTAGAAAGGTTGCCTTCACCACGGCTTACGGGAGCCCTCTCCACCCCAACACACACATACATACACACAAACACACACGGTGCTAGTTGGCCGTTGACCTCGAAAAAGGGTTCATTCGCCCTTAGAAGGTCTTGTTTTTAATCGTTCAGGGAGACTAGCCACTCTCCTCACCAAACAAGTCTGGTGGGGGAACCAGTTTAGTCGCCGGTGACCCGACCATGAGGCAGGTAGTACTGGTTACATGGTACCAGTAGCATATTACATGACCTGACTATACACACACACACACACACACATACATACACACACACACACATATATATATACATAATTTTGTTATCAAAGAATATATCTTTAACAAAGCAAAGCTTATCAGATAAGAAAAGCTCAACACTACTAAGAGGAGCAAACAAATATATTAAATTAAAGATGAGGAATGAAATTTATATAGAACTTTATTATATCATCAGAACACTAACGAAAAGTTAAACGTGAAAATTAAAAAAAAATAGAAACATTTTTAAGATATGGTATTTCAAAGCTAAATGCTTCTCATCAGAAGAGGTGAAGGGGCAGACTTATACAAAATGGTTTAATAACAATTATATATGAAATGAAAATGAAGGAATATGATAATATGATAAAAAATAATTCAGGAAGATTAAAAGCCAGTACAATATATAAGAGAAAAATATGCATGCAATAGTAAAAAGAAAAACCTAGGGGCCACTATCAAATAATGGAGTTTGAGTGGCCACAAATCTGTAGCGTGGACGTTATAAAAAAACGAAGGAAAGAGAAATAAAAATCCGAGTCGCATTATTTCCTTTTTAACAAAAATTTTTTATTACAGTTTTTCTTTCTCCCCATCTCGATACCAGCTTCAGAAGTCTCTCGCTACTACATGTCAATCTAGCTTGATCGCGTTGCTCTTTCTTCCGACCGCACGCTGGCGACAGCCAGCCCATTCTCGTTTTCACTTTACACGTCCAATTCCTTTGGCGTCGAATTTATTCCTCTCTGACCACGTGGTGTCTTTTTTTTTCTTTTTCTATTCGTGCGAGGCCGCCCACACTTCCTAATTTGCATACGCGTTTAAACATTGCTCCTGCTACTAATACACTCGCTTGACATCCATTCTTTGGCTGCTGCTGCTGATATTTTCATACGCGCTCATATGCGTTCTTTTACAAATCTACCCAAGATTACAGTATTTATCGCAGCCTTCTAGTGGATGTCCCCTCTCTCTCTCCCCAGTCTTTCCATACAGAGTCAATACTATAAAGAACAAAATAACGCTTTTTTTTCTGTGAAAATAATTGTCATATTCAGCTTAAGGCATCTATGAATTCATTGTTACTCATCATTTTTGATGTTACCTAAGTGTTCAGACTTTCACCGTATTTTTCTCGTTGTTGTCATCTGCTTCTTATACTCATGATCTTTCCCGTTATTCTTTGCTGGTTGTCGGAGAGTAGTTTGATGACGATCAGGTGCCACCTATCTATCATGGTAATCCTTAGCGAGCTAGAGTTTCTGATTCAGAACCCTATTCACGATGCTTCTCGAATAAAGAGTTTGATACATTGCCATAGCATTCTTTGCAGTTGTACAGTAGGGCAGGTCGATTTTGAAACCCCGGTGAGGCAATGGTGATGATAGTTGGGGTTTGACATAGAAAAGACCTACACGAAATATTTTGTTCAAAATGCTTATCTTTGCTTGAGGAAATGACTTTAAAAGTTGAAAAAAGGCAGCTATTTAAAGTTTTTCGGTGAATTGTCGAGAACCTCCCGTAATCAAAACAATCCGTACTGTTAAGAAAATGGAATCATTATTTAGAATATGCTTTAAACTACATTTTTAAATAAAATGAGTGAGGATGATAAATTAATAAAATAAATATTAAGTGTAAAGGCAAAATTATGTTTATTTTTAAATAATAGCGACCAAAGTTCGCTTTTTCATCTCAGGAACTTTTTGGGGGTGGGAACATTTTAGATTTCACCGTTGCAAAACACGCTCGTTATTGATATTAAAAATTAATGTTTGTTTGTTATTTAATTTGAAAACATTACGGCTTTTTGGCTTAATTATTTCGAAAGGAAAACGAAAAAGACTTGTTTAAAATATATATTGTTATATTTCAAGTATCTGCAGTGAATTTAAACATATTTGTTTTATCTTTTTTTAATTTGTTTTATTTGTTTTAATTTGTTTTTCTGTTGGTGCAAAAATAATGGCATTTTTTGGCGTTCAAACAAACGTAAAAAAACATTATTTTTGCACCAACCTATTATTTCATATCAAATTCTATTTAAAATTTTTATTAAAATATGGTAATACTCCAGTTTTATATTTAAAAAAAAAAAAGAAATAGTTCATAAAATTTTATTCTACACATTCTTTACGAAACATAACCACGTAAATTTTCAAATTTCTTTTACTTAATAAAAAAATACTTTGCAGAAAATTATTGTCAAATTTTTATTTCTTTTATTTTTAGGGGGTAATTGTTTTTAAGTAGTATTTTTTCTTCTAAAATTATAGTTTTAAAATCAGATAACTCACAAAGATTAATACGAGTAAATAAGGAAACTCCTTTAAAGGTTTTTCGTTATTTGTGCATCTATGTTATTGTGCTAAAATAACTTTATTATTTAGAAAGCCATTCTTAACAGAGGGAGGATAGGAGGTTGTGTTGTAACTATTCTGTACTTTCACCTAAGAATTTTATAAACAAAAATTTCATAAAAATAAAATTTAACTTGAAAATACTATTAAAAATAGCATGGAAACATAGATGCACAAGCACTGGTTTTTCAAACTCTAAACGCTTGTCGAAAATGGCACAGCTACAGCAAGAATGAATCTCTTTATCGATAAATTCATGTTATCAAAGGATGAGCTAAAGTCTGGTAAAAATATGTCTAAACTAAACACAACTATGCCTCTGATCATGTTTGGTCCTCTCTTCTTCAATACATCCAATTCAACTCTACAAAGTTTTTCATCATTTCTTATAACTAGCACTTATATTTTTTACATATAAAATTGGAAGATAGCCTAATACAGTTTCCTTTAGTTATAATCCGTTTATTTATTTTACATTTAAGATTAGAATGTCAGTAAAAGCACGACGTTCAGTTTTAACCCGTGATTCACAAAATTTGCTGGTCCACCTTGTCGTTTGGATGAAACAGCACCCCCAACTTCACGACAAATCATCTAGTTTAGTTATTTCCTCGAAAACAGTTATCCTCACTTAAAAAATAGTGAGATTTCTAAGTTAATTGCTAAGGAATTAATTAGTATTTGGCAAACAGTTAATTCAAATTGCCCTGTTAGGTGAAAGTTATATAGGACAGAAGGTCAATATATTTTGCTATAAGAGGGCCAAACAGATTGACAGAAAATCTCTTGCAGCAACCAAAGTGAAAAGAATGAAGGAACTACGAGACAGACTGTTTGATATATTTTCTTGTAACTGTAAACTTCCTATCTTGAGATGTGATGACTTTGCAGTAAAGTGAAAGCCAGAAAATTATCAAACAATGCACATAGTCTGCACTTGTCCTCCTAACGAGGAGGTAAAATTAATTCTATAGATTCAAATGCAATTATGTTCCTATTTTGTGGAAAATAAAATAATGTATTGGTATTGATTATGTAATCTGGCTCTATTATTAAACATGCAAATTTTGCAATTTTCATGTTCCCCTAGAATTGCCAGTTAGAGCAGTTTTTAAATTAATTGATGGAATAAGAAAAAGACTAACAATATTTACTCGTCCTTTGAGGAACCTTTGTATCAATAATGATCAAGATTTGCCTCAAGTAGAATTCTAAAAAACTAGTGTCCCTCCCGATCATCATTATCTGACAGCAGAAGAAACAAATAAATTAAGTGTGAAGATCAGAGGCTACTTTTTGAGTATGGTGTTAGCATTTCTAATGGAGAAGTTAACCTAAGATATGCTTAGAAAAGTGGGCCACTGAATCAAGTAAGATGGCTAACATAAGCCACAAGGTTAATGTGTTTATGAACCAGAGGTGTCTATCCTCAAACGCTATGATGAATTAAAAATTATGGTCAAATTTATCATCCAAGTGTATGCAATAAATTGGTTTGAGATCAAAATTTTTTTTTAACCAACTACAGTATATTTTAATAAGATTCAGAGAACAAAAAAATTAACTGAAATCCAAATTACTGTTTTAAACTGTTCAAAATATAATACTTTTGCACTACTTCCGAAGAATATCATAACATTGATGATAAACTCAGATGAATTGGATGTGAGAGAAGAGGGCATTCAAACGATTTTGCCCATTAGGTAAATAAATATTTATCCTTT
Organism: Euprymna scolopes; assembly: GCF_053919585.1. NCBI lineage: Eukaryota > Metazoa > Mollusca > Cephalopoda > Sepiida > Sepiolidae > Euprymna > Euprymna scolopes. The sequence goes on along the minus strand of NC_136514.1, from coordinate 31,475,961 downwards.
AAATTTTATTAGTTTTCTCAATTTACCGATACAATAGTCAGTTTTATTCATATTACATCACAAAATTATAAAAAAATAAGTGTTTTCAAATAATTGTTTCTTTTGTGTTGTTTTTTTTTCTAGAATAATGAACAACGAAAAAAAAAAAGGCTGAAAAAGATTACTACTATCAATTTTGCAGGCACACACTAGTCAAACTTGGTTGATTTTTCTCTAAAAGTTGTATATGGACAGGAAGCAAGACATAGACACATTATTACAAAGTCATCGTGCCAGTAAATTAGACTTTCATTTTCCTCGAAAGGAAATTATAACAGTTTATATTATTGTGTTTAATAAAAATTAAAATACTTGTATCAAGTTGTTATATTGTGTAATACATATCCACATATTTTTTTGAATTGTGAAATTTAAAAGACTTAGTTGCTAATTAGCTTTTTTTTACAATTTTTGTTTAATCAATGCTGTAAAAGTTGAGATATTTTGTTAGTTGTGATTCATAATTAAAATTATAATTCATGTATTTATTTTTCTTTCAATGTATTTCATATGAATTTTAATTGAATATTTTATAAAAATAGTGAAATTTCAAAGTCAGTGTTGTATGAAATGCTATGAAAATTAAGGATTTCTCAGCATTTTTCTACACGATTTTAAAAATTAAATGCTCAATTTTCTGTTCAAGATAGGAATCTAATTTTTGGTATCTGTTCTTATCATAGCAAATCCCAACTAACATCACCAGTGCCATGTTGATTTTTCGAAAAAAAGTGCAAATCAACCTGCCCTATTGTACAAGCAGTAGATTGCAGTTTCTTTCTGTCGGAGCAGTGCCTATACTTGACGATTGTCCTGACCATTATACCCAGAGGATATCCCACAGACTAGCGGAGGGAAGGAGGCGTCGTACTTTTCCTTTGGCAGTAGTGATGTCCCGCTACCCTATTAGACAACCAATAATCCCCTTCCTCCGAAATGACCCAGACAAATAATCCCACCCATTATCCTAACTCTGTATATTTTTCTCTCTCTCTCGCCTCTATCTCCTTATGCCAAAAGGTAAAGAAAAAGGAAAAGAAAATAATTCAGTAAAATAATTTGCTGTAGAAAACGTTAAGAAAAATAATATCTGTTCTTGGCCAGTGTTCGAGATAGACGCGAAATGGGCGCATCTTGTTAATCAACCCAGGATATGAATCCACAGCGGATCAAATGACAAAAAAAACGCTTTGAGCCTGAATCAATTCAATCAATTCACATGAGGACAACTACAGCGAAAAAAATGTACGAAATGCCTCCAATAATTTCCAGACTTTTTTGTACAGGCACTTAAAATTATCATAGACTCTTGAAAATTCAGTGTGTTATTGCTGTAAATCTTATGAGACTTTTATGATTTCAGGTTCAAATGGACAGCTACAGCAGGAACTGGATACACTCTACTAAATCCTGATTATCACAGCTAATGAATTTCAAAAATGCAATTTGGGTGTGAGGACATTTTAGAAGATATCCAATAAAATTCTTTAAACTTGGAAAAAATGCCACAGAAACGTATGCAATGCTTCAAATTGCTTTCAAACCATTTTGCATGTATCAAGCATCAGTTTTTAAGTGGCATAAAGATTCAAGGAAGTCAGGGACTCTGTGAGGGATGATGAGAGAGGTGAGAGGAGTAAGGAAGTCAGAACTATTGGCTAAATAATTTTCTGGATAAAGTTCGTTATGTGTCTATAGAGACAATAAGTGCACAGTTTGATGTTAGTGTGAGAACTGTACACACAATTAATTCACGAAGAACAAAAGTTACGGATGATGTGCGCGAATGCACAAGTTCACTATTCCGTCCTTGTCACAGACTATTTGACAAAGATGGGTATCAAAACAGTTCCCCACCCTCTCTATTGTCCAGACCTTGCTCTCTTAGAGTTTTGGTTATTAGAGGCTGTCGTTATGAGACCAGTAAGGAGGTTGTAACGAGGGTCATTAACACGTTCACACAAGAGGACTTCAATGGAAGCTTCCAGAAGTTGTTGGAACAATACAACAAGTGCATTGCAGTCGGAGGAGATTACTTCGAAGGGGGCTAGTCTGGAAACATTGAATTCACCTTACGAAATCGCCAAGACGAAATGGGATCTAATAAAAGATGTTGGTGTATTGCATAGAGATGCAAAAGAACTGATCTTCCACTATATTACGAACCAATATTAGTAAGAAAAGAACCATTACAATCCCGCTGAAAGGAATGCGAAGCAAAAGATTCGATTGGACGGTATTGTTTTGCATTGAGTTCTTGAAAAACTTCAGAATTGGTAATGTAATAATATTAGTAAAAAAAAAAAAAAGAAAGATTTCTTTGCCTGTGTCGCCTCCCCCCTCTCGACCCATCGAGTATTGTATGAAGATTTTCTTTGGGTGATCGAACCTCATATTGTATTAAAAATATTCCTATATATAAATCAATGATTTTTAATGCACTTTGTCATTTTTTTGCCATCCCTATGCATCATTCCGTTAATTCATGAGGATGACTGATCAGTAAGGCTATGATAAGAGAATATACTTTTCATTATTTTGACTCGAGTATATATCCGACACATTTAGACACAATTAATCAATCGGAAACCACATCACTTTATATAAAAACATATAAGATATAAACTGATATATACTCGAGAGTCAAAATAAAACCTCGCGCAGGTAAAGTTATTCTAGGGTCGTAACACTAGAATTATAAGCCCTACGAACTCAAAATCAACAATATGTTAAATATTGAATTAAAAGTAAATACAGTTTAAGCCAAATTAATTGTTCACACCATATTGAGAATGTCTACCCATTTATTTATTTTTTATTATCACTAAGCTTGGAATTCATGTTTTGAAACGCAATCTATCTATCTATCTATCTATCTATCAATCTATCTATCTATCTATCTATCTATCTATCTATAAAAGTGAACGTGTCTGTGTGTCTGTGTATCTGTCTGTGTGTCTGGTAGAGTTCTCAAAGGTCAAATCGTTGAACCTTGACCTCTTAACAGCCAAATTTCTGGCGGAAAACGGATCACATAACGTAGACTGAAAATTAACAGAGTTATTGTGAAGGAAAATGTACATAGACACGCAGAGAGACAGACAGACAGACACACAGACACGTTCACTTTTATAGATATACTAGCATTTCAGCCCGGCTGTGCCCGAGTGTTTGGAGGTGTATGCTGAGCAAAAAAAAAAAAAAAAAAAAAGTCAATTTTTTAACTTTGACCCCTATTATGGGCCCTTAAAATTTATTGTTTTGGGCTCAAATTGAGTTATTAAGTGAGATCCATGTCCACGGAACCTACATCTAAAATTTAAAGTGTTTAGACCCCAAATTGTCGGAGGAGTTTGATAGAGTTCTCAAAGGTCAAATCGTTGAACTTTGACCCCTTAACAGCCAAATTTCTGGCCGAAAAACGATCACATAGATTTTCCCTTATCTCAGTACCCTTTATATTAAATTTCGAGTCTGTAGACTAAAAGTTGACAGAGTTATTGCGTAGGGAAATGTACACAGACAGACACACAGACACTCAGACACGTTCACTTTTATAGATATACTAGCATTTCAGCCCGGCGTTGCCCGGATGTTTGGATGTGTATGTTGAGCTAAAAAAAAACGTGTTAGTAGGAAGGCAGGCTCGAACCCGTACCGCAAAGGAGGAAACTAACAGGGAAAAACCTAACGTTTATGTTGTTACGATCACCGCCAAACCGGAAGCGACATTCTTTAAAATTAAGGCTAGACAATCTAAAGGAGAGGATAACTTTAAAAAATATCGGGGGAAAAGTGACCCCCCCTTGTAGAAAAGTGCCTTATTGAAGGGAAAGATATTAATGTTTTTAGCCAATTTTTTGATATTTGTCGTATGAAAGATCGAACTTTAAAACGATACTGATATTGATAAAATCCGTTGCCTCTATTGAAAGTTTAAGGCAGACATGCAAACAGACATACATACATACATTTATATATTGGTAACTAAAAATTTTCGACGCAAACTGATGAAAAAGCTTGCCCTATCTCTGAATAGCCTTTATGTAAAATTTCAAATATTTAGACCAGAAATTGTCTGAGTAATTTGGAAGAGACCGCAGAGGTCAAATTTTTTAAAATTTTGACCCCTATTATTACCCCTTAAAATTTATTGTGTTGGGCTCAAATCAAATTATTAAGTTAGATCCATGTCCAAGGAACCTATATCTAAAATTTCAAGTGCGTAGACGTAGTGAGGGCGGTAGGCTGATAGATGCACAGTTCTTATATTTCTTGTAAGAGAGGCGGAGAGATACACATTCTTGGAAGGGTTACACAATGTTCATAATAAGATGTTTAACACATTACCTTTTGGTTGTTGAAAGATGACACATGACAGGAGTTTTACAAAAACAACAAAGATGAGTCTTTATTCGAATGCTAATGACGTCAGGAATTCAAAATCGGGATTTACATAGTTTAATGTTCTTTTCTTCGCTTCCAACGGACTCTGACTCCGACTCTCTCTCTCTCTCTCTCTCTCTGATTGACTAGCAGACTAACTCCAGCTCTTCTGCCTCAACTGCTGCGATCTGACTAACTCTAGCTCCTATATTGAGAACTCCCTTTTTGCTATGACGTCAGAAGTGTTGTTCCAAAACGTGACCAATTCACGTGGCTACGCACACGTTTTCCTAACACACTTTTGAAAACAAAGAATACTCAACTAGCCTATTTATTTTTAACCTAACCTATTTTTTAACAATAAATTTTTAATTTGTATTGTTCATTCTTTTTAGCTGAAATTTTTAATTCAGTTTTGTAAAAGAATGAACAATCAATTATTTTACGATATAAATAATATCAAACTATTTATAATAGAATTTTACAATAGACCTTTTTAACATTCCGATTTCTAACCTTCTATTTCTTAACCTTGCTTACAAGGTTCGAGTTTCGGCTTATCCTACTCTCATTTTCACTTATCTAATGTTCTTCTTATTTACATGGAAAGAGACACCCTTTTTCCTGTAACATATAAAGAATGTCCAGGTAACCTACATCTAAAATTTCAAGTGTTTAGACCTAAAATTGACGGGGGAGTTTCGTAGAGTCTCAAAAGTAAACTTTTTTAACTTTGACCTCTTGCCAGTCAAATTTTCGCCGAAAAACTGATTAAAAAGCTTGATGCATGTCTGAATACTCTTGACATAAATTTTCAAATGTGTAGATCAAAAATTGGCTGAATAGTTTGCTAGAGAACGTAAAGGTCAAATCTTTTCAACTTTGACTCCTTGGAAACCAAATTTTCGTCTAAAAACCGATTAAAAAGCTTGCCCTATGTCTGAATACACTTTATGTTTAATTTACAATGCTTAGATAAAAAAAATTGGCTGAAAGAGACCGCAGAGGTCAATTTTTTAAAAACTTTGACCCCAATTTTGACTTCTTAACATTTATTGTTTTGGGCTCCAATCATATTACAAATTTTGATGCATGTCAAAGTTACCTACATCTATAATTTCAAGTGTTTATACCCAAAATTGGCGGAGGTGTTTGGTAGAGCTTTCAAAAATTAAATCGCTGAACTTTGATCTCTTCACAGCCAAATTTCTGGCCGAAAATCGATTAACAAGATTTTTCCAAATCTCAATACCCCTTATGTCAAATTTCGAGTCTGTAGACTGAAAATGACAGAGTAGATTGGTAGGAAATGTACACACACATACACACAGAAATTTCACTTTTATAGACGTACTAGCAGTTCCGCCCGGCTTTGCTTTGCTTGGGCCCTATGTACTATTTATAACTTTATGTGCAGATGTATATATTAAAAAGTGTGAATCTGTACGGTAATGCCTTTCTATAAAAAATGCTTCACTATCTACCATAGAGAAAGTTGGTAGAGACCGTAATTTGGCCTCAGTTTTGACCTCTTAACATTTATTGTTTTGGGCTCAAATGAAGTTAAAATTGGCAGAGTAGTTTGGTAGAGTCTGCAAAGGCCAGCACTGTAAACTTTGACCTCTTGATAGCCAAATTTTCGCCCAAAAACTGACTAAAAACCTTGCTGCATGTCTGAATACACTTTATGTAAAATTTCACATATTTAGACCCAAAATTGGCTTAATAGTTTACTAGAGACTGCAAGGGTAAAATCTTTTGAACCATGACCCCTTGGAAGTAAAATTTTAAGCAAAAAAAAAAAAACAAAAAAAAAAACAAAAAAAAAACGCTTTCTCTAAGTCTGAATACGTTTTCTGTAAAATTTCAAATGTTTAGGCCAGAAATTGGCTTACTTATTTGATAGAGACCGCAGTGATCAATTTTTTGTAAAACTTTGACCCGAATTTTGACCCCTTAACATTTATTGCTTTGGGCTCAAATGAAATTATAAAGCTAGATGCATGTCCAAGTAACCTACATCTAAAATCTCAAGTGTTTAGACCCAAAATTGGCGGAAGACTTTGGTAGAGTTTTCAAAGATGAAATCGTTGAACTTCGACCCCTTAACAGCCAAATTACTTGCCGAAACCCAATGGAAAATATTTTCCCAAATCTCAATACTCCTTATGTCAAATCTCGGGTGTGTAGACCGAAAATTGACAGAGTTTTTAATAGGGAAATGCACACACACACACACACACACACACACACACACACACACACACATTTTCACTTTTATAGATATACTAGCATTTCAGCCCGGAGTTGCCCGGGTGTTTGGAGGTGCATCTTGAGCAAAAAAGAAAAAAAAAGTGATAGTGGAAAGGCAGACTCGAACTCGTACTATGAAGGAGGAAAAGAACGGCGAAAAAACGTGACG
>NC_136514.1:31429114-31464114 GCF_053919585.1 Euprymna scolopes | reverse complement strand
TTTTATTGGAAAATTTTCTGTACTTTCACCTAACAATTTACGGTTTTAATAAAATAAAGCATTCATATTTTCTTATCAAAAACAACTTCTGTTTACACCCCCACCCCGAAAAAAAACCTGTCAATTTTGTTAAAAAATGTTTTTTTCGAACGCGATCTTGTCATACCAAAGAATTTGTTGTTGCTTTTATATGCTTGGCCTTATTGCTTATGCAGTGGAAATAGCTTTAATTTAAGTTTAAAATGAAAACATCAAGTATCATGGTGCAATTGTGTTTTCAACAGAAGCATTACTTTCGAACGCACCTCTGTTATATCAAATAACCTACTGTTGAGTTTATATGTCGGGCCTTTCAGTTTGTATCGTAATAAAATTCCTCGAACTCACTTGTGATGTTAAGCCGTATTAGGTATAAACTTTGGTCATAATCGAATGTTCTTACATCGGATTATTCGGGTTATTGACTATCGATACATTGAAAACATTCTGATGCAAAAACTATCTAAGAACACTGGGAAGGACATAAAGTAGCTTCGTTTAAAATTTCATGAAAATCGGCCCGGCTATTTTCGAGTTCATAGGGAACGAACTCATACACAGAGAAGTACACACAGACAAATTCCTTTTATATATATATACACACACGCACATATATATATATATGTGTGTATATACATATATATATATATTTATATATATGTGTATATATATATGTATATATATATGTATATATATGTATATATATGCATATATATATGCATATATATGCATATATATATATGCATATATATATGCATATATATATATATATATGCATATATATATATATATAGAGAGAGAGAGAGAGAGAGAGGGTGAGTGAGCGAGTGAGGGAGTGAGAAAGACTGAGAGAGATAGAGAAAGAAATAGAACAAACGAAGTTGTATGTTCATCAACGTTTCGTCCTTATTTCGTCGGAATACTATTTCCATTTTCTCATATATATGTATATACACACACACACACACACACACACACACACACACACACACACACACACACACACACACACATATATATATATATATATATATATATATATATATATATATAAAATTGTCTTCCCACTGACGAAACAGCTGTAATGAAAAAAAAATCCAGGAGAAAATAAACAAAAGTTATAAAAAAGAAAAAGTAAGTCTTTGAATTTCAACAAAGTTTTGCACGATATATATATATATATATATATATATATATATATATATATATATATAGATATATATATATATATATGATGTGTGTGGGTTTGTGTGTGTAGATAAATTGATAGATAGATGGATAAATTGGTGTGCTTCTTAGCACTACTCAAAGAGTATACTCATCCAAAATGTCCCTAACAACGCCAAGTAAATTTGAATCGAACTACTGTATTTCTAATCGTCAAAGTTAAGCTGTTAAGTTTGCGGGCCGAACGAAAACCACATTGGGACCGGATGTAGCCGTCGACACTTGTTTTGCTTGCTCACTTTCTGATAACGTTTATACATACATTTCAAATTCATCTCCGTACAACGCCCGCATTTACTCACAATTTATGGCCAGATAAGTATCAACGTTTTATCAAGCGCAATAAATTTGTCGGATTATTTATTCTTTTAACTAGTAAGTCGAAGACAAAGCTAAGATAAATCTTTACATTCTGATTAAATATTTAATGCCAGAGATTCGAAAATAATTTTAAGTGGGCGTTTTTATCGGAAATATATCTATTTAGAGAGACTATTTTTTAATGCAGGTTTTATTTCTAATTATACTGTGTTGCAGTGATTATAATTTACCTAGTGTATGCGCATCTTTATTGTATTTTTACTGGGTGTAAAAGAATTAAAATACACTGGTATATGAAAATATAACAATATGATGATATATGAAAAAATAAGAATATATTGAAATATGAAGACATCAAATTATATTATAATAATATATTTATATATGAAAACATATATTTATATATGAAAACATCACCAAATTTTGAAATAGGAAAACATCACAATATATTGAAATATGAACATATAACAATATATTTATATATGAAAACTTAACAATATATTTATATATGAAAACACAACAATATATTGATACATGAAAATAATACAATATATTGATACATGAAAACATAACAATATATTTATATGTGAAAACATAGCAATATATTTGTATGGGAAAACATAACAATATATTTATATGTGAAAACATAACAATATATTTATATATGAAAATAATACAATATATTGATATATGAAAATAATACAATATATTGATACATGAAAACATTACGATATATTTGTATATGAAAACATAAAAATATATTCGTATATGAAAATAATACAATATATTTATATATGAAAACATAACAATATATTGATATATTAAAATACTACAATTTATTGATACATGAAAACATAACAACATATCTATATATGAAAACATAGCAATATATTTATATATGAAAACATAACAATATATTTGTATATGAAAATGATACAATATATTGATATATGAAAACATTACAATATATTTATATATGAAAACATTACAATATATCTATACATGAAAACATAACAATATATTTATATATGAACACATAACAATATATTTGTATATGAACACATAACAATATATTTGTATATGAAAACATAATATTTTTATATATGAAAACATAACAATATATTTATATATGAAAACATAACAATATATTTATATATGAAAACATAACAATATATTAATATATGAAAATAATACAATATATTGATATATGAAAACATAACAATATATTAATATATGAAAATAATACAATATATTGATATATGAAAACATAAGAATATATTAATATATGAAAATAATACAATATATTGATATATAAAAACATTACAATATATTTGTATAGGAAAGCATAACAATATATTTGTATATGAAAATAATACAATATATTGATATATGAAAACATTAGAATATATTTGTGTATGAAAACATAACGATATATTTGTATATGAAAATAATACAATATAATTATATATGAAAACATAACAATATATTGATATATGAAAACATAACAATATATTGATATATGAAAATAATACAATATATTTATATATGAAAACATAATAAGATATTGATACATGAAAACATAACAATATATTTGTATATGAAAATAATACAATATAATTATATATGAAAACATAATAATATATTGATACAGGAAAACATAACAATATATTGATATATGAAAATAATACAATATATTGATATATGAAAACATAACAATATATTGATATATGAAAACATAACAATATATTGATATATGAAAATAGTACAATATATTGATATATGAAAACATTACAATATATTGATATATGAAAATATAACAATATGTTGATATATGAAAATAATACAATATATTGATATATGAAAATAATACAATATATTGATATATGAAAATAATACAATATACTGATATATGAAAACATAACAATATACTGATATATGAAAACATAACAATATATTGATATATGAAAATAATACAATATATTTGTATATGAAAACATAACAATATACTGATATATGAAAACATAACAATATATTGATATATGAAAATATTACAATAGTTGATATATGAAAATTATACAATATATGTATATATGAAAACATAACAATATATTTATATATGAAAATAATACAATATATTCATATATGAAAATAATCCAACATATTGATATATGAAAATAATACAATATATTGATATATGAAAATAATACAATATATTGATACATGAAAACATAACAATACATTTATATATGAAAACATAACAATATATTGATATATGAAAACATAACAATATATTTATATATGAAAACATAACAATATATTGATATATGAATACATAACAATATATTTGTATATGAAAACATAACAATATATTTGCATATGAAAACATAAAAATATATTGATATATGAAAACATAACAATATATTGATATATGAAAAAAATACAATGTATTTCTATATCAAAACATAAAAATATATTGATATATGAAAATAATACAATATATTTATATATGAAAACATAACAATATATTTATATATGAAAACATAACAATATATTTATATATGAAAACATAACAATATATTGATATATGAAAATAATACAATATATTTGTATATGAAAACATAACAATATATTGATATATGAAAATTTTATAATATATTGAAATATGAAAACATCACAATATATTGAAATATGGAGACATAACAATATATTGATATTTGTACACAAAATATATGTAGTTCTTGATTATACCAGGATGCATGCTTTAGGCAAAGTGAGTAAGTGGGAGAGAGAGAGAGAGAGAGAGAGAGGGAGAGAGGGAGAGAGGGAGAGAGGGAGAGGAAGAGAGAGTGTGCGTGAGTTAGGAAGTGAGTGAGAATGAGAGAGAGTGAGGAGAGTGAGTGAATGAGTGGATGAGGGAGAGAGTGCGTAAGTAATTGAGTGAGAGTGAGTGAGTGCGTGAGTGAGTGAAAGAGAGTGAGAGAGAGTGGGTGAGTGAGTGAGTGAATAAGAGTGAAAGAGAGTGAGAGAGTGAGTTAGAATGAGAGAGTGATTGCGTGAGTAAGTGATTTAGAGTGATAGTGAGTGAGTATCTAAGTTCGTGAGTTAGAGTGAGAGAGAGAGAGAGAGTGAGTGCGTGAGTGAGAGTGAGTGATGACTGAGTGAAAGTGAGAGAGAGTGCGTGATTGTGTGAGTGACTGAGATTGAGAGAGAGAGAGAGAGTGAGTTCGTAAGTGAGTGAGTTAATGAGTGAGTGAGCGTAAGTGAAAGTGAGTGAGTGAGTGAATGAGTGAGAGAAAGAGAGAAAGATAGATAGATAGAGAGAGATAGAAGTAGATAGATAGATAGATAAATAGTATGTGTGTGTGTGTGTGTGTGAGAGAGAGAGAGAGAGAGAGAGAATTCAGTTACTCGGCTTTCTTAGACTTGCATAATTAGACATTCAATCGTCTGCTTCTTAACAATTTTCTCGCTTTACATTTGTTTAACCTGTTAGAGTCAAGCGAGTGCTAGCAATTATCTCACTTGAACTGTAATTTTAATGACGTATATTTCCTGTTTAATCTATATATAAACAAGTGAGTTTGTGTGTATCTCTGTCTTTCTTTCTCAGCATGTAAATAAAAGCTGACCGCACATTTCTTGTGTGTGTGTGTGTGTGTGTGTGTGTGTGTGTGTGTGTGTGTTATTAAAAAGGCCTTCCCAACGTGTCTTTCATTTTTATTTCCTTTTCCTCAAAGTCTATACAAGGTATTTAATTATTTGATTAATTGACTTTATTGACTTTATAATTTACCCAACACACCCCACCCCAACATGATAGATGATCACGTGACTCCTCTCTTCAAGTTAAGCATTTTGATCGCAAGTTTTCATACATAAACGATTCTCTCACGCCATTTTCGGTTTAAAAGTTATCAGCTATGCTATGCCCTAACGCGGCTGTCTCTTCTAGTTAGAACTTCCGCTCAAATTTGATAATGTATTTCACATTTGAGCATTAGACTCCAACTCAGTCGATCATTTGCATGTGAGCAGTAGTGGGATCGAGTGCTTCACGCTGTTCAGAACAAAAACTATTTCCATCTATTATTATTATTATTATTATTATTATTATTATTATTATTATTATTATTATTATTAAACGTTTCTCCGCTTGTTGGAGAATAGGCACAATCTAGTCACGTCCTAGAACATGACCAAGTCTGCGCTAAGCCCTACGATATTGGGCCAAGCTGCTCACTTCGTTTATGGTCAGGTTCCTTCATTCAAAAGCGTTTCTTACCCAACACCAATGCTCTATCTGAGTCCTCTTCCCTGCTTGAAACCTATGATACTATATTGATTTAATCCGATCCTTCTGTAACGAGATTAAAAAAATAAATAAACATCATCCTCTTATTATAAAATAATCGGGCATTAGGTTTGTGAAAATATACGCTTTTGCGAATATTTTCTATTCTTTATGTATTCCAAACCATTTTCAAATCAGAAGCTCGATGTTTGTTAAGATATAACAACAGAGCACAAATAAATAAAAATGTTGCTATATTACAAAGTCCAAGATCTTATTTATATTACCAATCATCCCCCCCCGCACACACAAACTCCAGTACATTTTACAGATCAGTTTCTTTCACGGAAACAACCAACATTTATATGTCAAGACCGGACATTCCATTCGTCAAAAAATACAAAAAGTTATTGAAGAGACAAACGATTAATAATGTAATAGATAAAAGTCAGAAACAACTAAAGAAACACTCATCGGGTCCATTTTCAGTCGAGGGAGTTTTTTTTATACACACACACGCACACATATATACATATATGTGTGCATGTGTGAGAGAGATAGAGAGAAAGTTGTATAAATATATACTTACTAGTAGCTGCCCGGCGTTGCCTGGTCGAAAAATACGCTTAAATATATTTTAATTCATGCATATTTCGTATTTATTATTATAAAGTAAATTGTCTATCCATTATTATATTCGACTTAATATACAGGGTACATGATGTATTTAATAACACTTATATTTCGTTAATTTAAATTAAAGATATGCTAATTAATGTTTTCGTTGCTTTCAGAAGATCCCATGGCAGATACTACTATAATTAATGAAATATTAAAAAACAAAACAAAACAAAAAAAACATGCTGTAATAATGTCTATAAAAGAGAAAGGCAGCAAGTCAGAAATTTCAAGATTCCTAAAAGTCGCCAGGGATGGTTTTCGATGTTCTTAGCAGTGAAAGGCACGTCATGCCTTATCATTTTTCCCCACAGGGCCTTAGAGTTAATGCAGATGCCTATATTAGGACTCTTCAAAACATTATTAAAACTTTGGATAGACAACCTAGCTAATGGAAGGTTCCATGTCTTTCAACGAGATTCGGCACCATCCCAAGCCCAACGATTGAATGGTCGAGAATTTTCATAATCATGTCACAACAAACTTATGAGCTCCTAAATCACCGGACCATAATCCTTTGAATTATGACGTGCGGGACGTTGTTGAAAAAGAAGTTTATTAGCATCCTCATAACACAAAATCATCTCTAATGAAAGCAGTAGCCCAAGCCATGAAAACCATATACAAACATCCTTAGTAGTTATGCTGGTATTCAATGCAAATTACTACAACCAACCAACTTTAGTAAAAGCTTTCATTATATATATATATATATATATATATATATATATATATATATATGATGATTGCAACGTCTTGTCAGACGAATGCCACTCCCTCAGACACTTCCATGAGCCCAAAAATGACTTTCATCGCCACAGGTCCATTTTAATAGACAAATGTCTGAGGGAGTATCTATACACAGATGATGTTACAGAGTCTTAGCTTTGTACGACAGCTAAGTCTCTCTCTCAGTTCAAAATGTTGAGATCCAGCAACAAGCAAGAGCAAGATAACCAGCAACAAGTTAAACCGCAGAACAGCTTAATGCGGGTACTGGTCTCCCGCTTTATGTTTTTTTTTTTAAATCAGAGATTTGCTTCTCCTAGAAAGGTTGCCTTCACCATGGCTTATGGGAGCCCTCTCCACTCCAACACACATATACATACACACAATCACACACGGTGCTAGTTGGCCGTTGACCCCGAAAAAGGGTTCATTCGCCCTTCGGAAGGTCTTGTTTTTAATCCTTCAGGAAGACTAGCCATCCTCCTCACCAAACAAGTCTGGTGGGGGAACCAGTTTAGTCGCCGGTGACCTGACCATGAGGCAAGCAGTACTGGGTTACATGGTACCAGTAGCATATGACATGACCTGACACACAAATATATATATATATATATATATATATATATATAAAATTTTAGTCATTCAAAACAATTAAAAAATTTATGATGTGAAATGGTTAACTTTCAAATCAAATTTTTTTTTATTATTCTATGTAAGACAGAGAATACATTTGAAATATTATAACTCCTTATCCTATAGGATTTCGATGTCTACCATCTCCTCAGAGGAGAAAATATTAGCAAATAATCCTATATCATTTGATTTATTTGCTCTGTCTTGTATATCGAGCAATTTTTATTTAGATGGGATAGTACTTATAGAATATTACTGGCAATAATATTTTGTAAAACCTATAATTTCCATGTCAGTTGATTGTTCGATAATTTTATTCTGGAGTATATATATATATATATATATATATATATATATATATATATATATATATATATATATATGTGTGTGTGTGTGTGTGTGTGTGTGTGTGTGTGTGTGTGTGTGTGCGTTTATTTATATAAGCTGAGTCAGGGAAAACAGACGTTTTTGAAATGGCTATTAGTCAGCCCCAGTAGGAGGGACATATATTAGACATTTTCCATTCGGCCCGTGGTGTCATTTTTTTTTTTTTTTTAATATTCCTATTTACTTGAAGTCGCGAAGCCATGGCACTGCGGTTTTAGCAGGATGGGGCAACGGTTCATACAGCCAGGCTATTAATGGACGTTCTCCGCCCTTTCTTCGTTGACCACATCATTTCCAGATTTTCAGACACTAATGGTTCCATCAACCCCCTGATTTTCCTACATGTGCTTATTTCTAAAGGTGCGTGTGTGCGATTTGAAGGGAGGTAACCGCGTAGAAGTCGGCGAACTCGACATCGCACTACTGGGAAGTGCGGAGACCAACTTCTAAAATCGACATAAGTCGGCGAACTCGACATCGCACTACTGGGAAGTGCGGAGAACTTCATAAGATCGCTAGCTATGGTATAGCTGGAAAAGTCTTCTCAATTATTAAATCATTTCTTTCTGATAGATTCTTAAGAGTAGTAGTTGAGGGGCAAAAATCAGAAGCTCACAATATTAATGCCGGTGTCCCTCAGGGATCCATCCTGGGCCCAACTCTTTTCCTGATCTACATTAATGATCTTCCAAATCATATCCTTACATCATTTGTAGACATTTATGCTGACGACACTACCATTTATGGTACCACATCTAAGACAGTAAACGAGCAAGTTCTCTCCAATTCTCTCTCCTCTGATCTTGAGCACGTAGTACAATGGGGAAAGGAGTGGCTGGTTACTTTTAATGCATCTAAAACCAAGCTTCTCTCTTTACATCATCAACATTCTAATCCACATTTGTCATCAATTGAAATGAATGGCTCTCGTCTTCACGAGGCCTCAAGTTTTGACAAGCTTCTGGGCTTGACCATTACTCCTGATCTTAAATGGAACACGTATATCAAATCTGTTGCCAAGGCCGCTGGAAAAATGGTGGGATCTTTCTATCGATCCAGTAGATATCTCACTGCTGATGCTATTCTCTATCTATATAAGAGCCAGGTACGTCCAAGGATGGAATACTGTTGCCACATCTGGGCAGGAGCTGCTAGAAAGAACTTGTCCTGCCTTGATAGAGTTCAAAATAGACTTCGTAGCCTCGTAGGAGATGTCCTTTTCTCCTCCTTGCAACCTCTATCTCACAGAAGAGATGTTGCGAGTTTGTCTCTGATGTATCGTTATTTTCATGGAAAGTGTTCAACTGAGCTTCAATCTATGGTCCCCCCTCGCCAAACTTTCACAAGAAACACTCGTCTAGCTGTAAACACTATCAATAATTTCCCCCACTCTTTATCTGTGCCTAAACCTAAACGTAGATTCCATGAACAAAGCTTCTTTCTTAGAACTGCACGCCTGTGGAATTGTCTTCCGTTTTCCTGCTTTCCGGCTGACTACAATATGGTTGTCTTCAAGTCTAAAGTAAATAAGTTCTTGATGAGCCGTTCCATATAAGTTATTAAATTTACCAAATTTTCATTACTAATGATTACTATATTGACCAACTTCTACTGTACACTCTTTAACCCTTATCCTTGAGTGGCCTCTGGGCCTTGATAATGTGGTGATGCCTTTGTAAAAAAAAAAAAAAAAAAAAAAAAAAAAAACGGACGTCACACGAAAAGGGGTGCCGTTTCCAGACCTGGTTCAAGACGACCTACCGAAAATGAATAAAAGTAAAATTTTAAATTCCTATTTTTTGTGAATTACGAAAATTGATTTATCAGAATGCATTCCGTTTAATAGTTTTTTTTTTTTTTAAATAGAAAATGATTTCTGGCTTTAAATTCCTTATGCATGAAAAATTAAAAAAAAAAACTAACTTTTATTAGACATAGAGATGAAAACAATATTACATTAATAAGTTTAGCTATAGTTTATAAAACAGTTTTAGTTAAATTACAAATTTTATAACTAAATTCTATAACAGTACAACCCCGGGATAAGCTTATGGTAGGATACGGTTTTTTCAGGTTACGATGTGGAATACGAAATTTTTCCCGGTCCCTGGTTACGGTATTTACCCCGCCTTACGATGCTATTGATAATGTTATTTAATTATATACATGTGTATTAGATACTGTTCTTTATTTTGTTATAATTTATTTATGCCATATCCCGAGGTTCTACATAATGTTGCAAACAACGACATAGTTTTAAAAAGGGGAAACAAATATGAAATTTAAAAGTTAATCGAGTAAAGCTTTAGCATGTGTAGTTAACTTGTAGCTTGTAGTCGGTCGTATATCCAT
The DNA here is from genome assembly GCF_053919585.1 of Euprymna scolopes. Lineage (NCBI taxonomy): Eukaryota > Metazoa > Mollusca > Cephalopoda > Sepiida > Sepiolidae > Euprymna > Euprymna scolopes. Next base: position 31,453,457 of record NC_136514.1, on the reverse strand, counting down.
GACTGATTATATTTAGTATTCATATCATCTTCTCTGTACTAGATTAGTGGAAGAAAAAAAAACTTGCAAAATTGAGATAATTGTCCAATTTCAGAGTGCCTATCAAATAAAAAAAAACTAAGATTAACCATCTCGTCATGTTTTTTTCAAACGAGTGACTCTTCTGTTTCACCTATATATATATATATATATATATATATATATATATATATATATATATATAGGAAGTTATTAAAATATATATGGAAATAAAGCTACGTAGAATATTCCGCGTTTCATCCTCGTAAGCATTCATCAGGCTAAGGCTTAGGCCTGACGAAATCTCACGAAGATGAAAAACGGAATATAATGTGTAGTTTAATTTTCATATATATTTTCCAAACACTTACTAGCTCTACTTATGTATTGATCACTGTAAAAGTAAATACTGCAAATTGACGCATAAAATTATATCTTATATTAATTTATGAAATTACATGAAATGGTAATATATATATATATATATATATATATATATATATATGACTACATTTAATCACATAAATTAATATACGAAAGTATTATTTTATGCGTAAACTTTAAGTAGTTACGTCAACAGTGCTCAATATATAGGTGGAGCTAGGTAATAAGCATACGCCTGACGAATCCTAACGTGGATGAAACGCGAAATATTCTGTGTAGCTTAATTGCCATATATATTTTTATAACTTACTACTTTCTAATATATATATATATATATATATATATATATATATATATATATATATATATATATATATATATATGTAAATTAAGGTTGAAATGTTCAAAATTCGGGACTAATGAAGACAACGAGGTTGTTAGATACTGCTCAATAAAAAGAGAAAAATATTATTTATTTATTATTTGAGGGTAAACAGTTACATATGGTCGCTACAAATAGCCATCTGTTTCAATCAATGAGACTTGCTCTGGCGCCCCGGAACCCCTCCACGCCACATCTACTAGCTATATATCGATAGCCACCCGTATATAGATAAACATACACATATAGAAGCATACATATATACCACATATACTAATATATATATATATATATATATAATAAATTCCACAGCCAAACAACGTCGCAGCTCACAAGAGCCATGACAGTCAACGAACCGGAAGTCCAAGACTCGAGTTTCGCCCTCATTTGGGCTCATCAGTTAGACACATCCGAGCTCAGGATTCGAAACCCGAGTCTCTTGCATGCGAGGCAAGCACTCTACCAACTGAGCAAACACCCCGCACACAAGAATTTCTATTAACCAACACAGATAAAGCAAACCGCGCCGAAATCCGACTGCGAAATGAACCCACTTCGTCTCGACAAGGGACGCGGCCGTCCAACCAGTCAATAACCCTTGCCGATGTCTCACAAGTAAGAGTTTTTTTTAACTCGAAGGGACGACGCCATCCAGCAGTGCTTTAACCCAACGAGCGACATATAATAGGATTTTCAGAATGTGAGGGATTGTATAATAAATTCCACAGCCAAATAACGTCGCAGCTCACAAGAGCCATGACAGTCAACGAACCGGAAGTCCAAGACTCGAGTTTCGCCCTCATTTGGGCTCATCGGTTAGACACATCCGAGCTCAGGATTCGAAATATATATATATATAATTAACAATTGGTTATCAATTCAATGTCATTATGCGAATATTAGGATTATTTACGAATAACATATATTATGGTGATAATTACTGTAATTCTAACATCCCAGACGTGAAACATATACACAAATAGTTTATATTTAAAGGTAGAGGTACATTTTACATGATATATTATTATTGAATATTTAATTGTGAATAGGTTTTAATGTAGAATCATGGAAAATGGAAACTTTATAATAGTTATTTTTGAATTATTATATGCTGACATAACCATAATCTCAACCTTTTCGTTTATTACGTTACTATTATGTTCAATTATGGATAATAATTCCTCCAAGTAAGCTACAGAATCTGTTTAAAATCCCATAAGCTTTATCTATTTTTACTATGAACAATCTAATATTACATAGAAGTTTTTTTTTATATTTTAAATACCATATACAACTATAAAAATAAAAAATAAAAATCTAGATTCCTAAATGTATGTTTATATATTTCCAGATTCTTGGCTTCATAAGACCTGACGTTGTCCTGATGTAAGTGGTTTTAGTACTATACAAGTTTCTATCGTATCTATGTCTCATCTATATTATCCTTCTCTTTATATGTCTGTTTATCTATCTGTGAGCGAATCCGTGCAGCGCGAACCTGCCAGTTAGTAATGTTAAACATATTGAGAAATAGGTTAGACCAAAAATAGGTTAAAGAATTCTTGTTGGAGATATGAAATGCACGGGAATTCAGGACAAGTGAGTCGAGCACATGCTCGAACATGAAGAACGAACACGTGAAGCATGCTAGGCCATGGGATCGAGATGCACGTGTTTGGTCATGCAATGACGTCATGGCTAAGAGATGAGTTGTCAATATAGTTGGAGTTTTAGTGAGAAAAAGAGATAGTGCCGAGGCAGGGTTGAGAGAGGGTCGGACAGAGTCGGACACGCAAAGCTGACATTGGTCAGAAGGAATCTCCCTTTGGAAGCGAAAGGTTAGAAGTTGAAATTATGTAGGACTTTGAATTCCTTGATGTGAAATCATTGACCGGTCAAGAAATAAAGGACGTCATCATATTTTGTAACAGCGTCTTGTGTTGGCCATTCTACAAAAAAAGGTATTGTGAAACGTTGTGTAGAAACCCATCTAAGTAATGTGTTTCCATCATCTTAAGAATGTGTCTTCCTCAGCTATTATAAGTAATAACTGTGCCCGTGAAAACCCGTACCCGGAAAACTCGTGCCTGGAAAACTCGTACTCGGACCCCCCCCATTTTTGCTAGGTAGGAAAACTGGTCCCTTATTGAATAAATATCGATTGAAAACACATTTTATTACCGTTCTTGAAGGAGATATTGATTTTAAAAGAGACTATGCACCCCCATAATATTAAAAAAAATTTTTTAACTCTTGCTTAAAAAAAATAAACTTGATCACAGAGTCAAGATACGAAAAACGAAACCAAATATTTATTTTTAAAAAATACTCTAGTTGTATTACGAAACAAAAATAAAGAAAGAAAACACGTATTATCACAAAAAGCAAACTGATAAATTCATCCCTAAAATATATGTGTTAAGAAATATGTGTACCACAGATTGTAAAACGTTAACTGTCTCTCTTCTATCTATCTATCTATCTATCTATCTATCTATCTATCTCCCTCAATTGTACTATATGTCTCTTTAAAATGTACCCTATTTAGATATACCCGATCTGTCTCGCTCTCTCCAATAAGAAATACACAATATAAGATATGTCTCTCTCAGCCAATATGAACACCTGCTACATAACAGTGACTACTAAAAAAAAAACTGATTAATACGTTTATTGTTATCAAGAATACCGGGCAATATTCCAAACGTCTTGCTTGCTGGTCCTTGCTGGGTGTGATGACACAAAGTAACACAAGAGAATTTAAAATTCAGCTAGGCTGATTTGAAAATGATAATAATATTTGAATACTAATATTAATACAATAAGATTATAATTGTTTTGCGAGAGATAGTAGTAAGTTATTGTTTGAGTTTTGTCAAGGTAGATGTGAACCCGAGGTCAAAATTTAAAAATTTGCTCAGCGTGGAAAACATTCGATAGGAAATTTAGTTAATTAATATGCATACATAATGTTGGCAATTTCGCTAATCAGGGTGAGTTCGATTGTGACGAAGCATTGGCTGATTGGCTGAACGAGACGCCAGACCGTGTCAACCCTACACCTCTACCCAGCTATAAAAAGTGATGCCGATTTTTAAGTCTGAGCTGATCTCCTAACCGCTTCTACTTGCTGGGGACCCACTAGGTTGATACTCCTGACCTGAAATGGAACACGTATATTCAATCAATTTCCAAGATCGCTGGAAAATGATGGGATCCTTCTACTGCTCCAATAGATATCTCACTCCTGATGCAATTTCCTACGTATATAAAAGCCAGGTACAGCCAACGATGGAGTACTGTTGCCACGTCTTCGTAGCTTAGTTGGGGATGCCCTTTTCGCTTCCTTGCAACCTCTTTCCCACAGAAAAGACGTTGCGAGACTGTCTCTGCTTTATCGTTATTTTCATGGCAAGTGCTCAGCTGAGCTTCAATCTATGGTTCCCTTTCGCCAAACTTTCACGAAAAACACTCGTCTAGCCAAAACCAATATCAATAATTTCCCACACTCTTTATTTTTGCCTAAACCTAAACGTGGATTTCATGAACAAAGCTTCTATGTTAGAACTGCACACCTGTGGAACTCTCTTCCGTTTGCCTGCTTTCCAGCTGACTACAATCTGATTGTCTTCAAGTCCAATGTAAACAAGTTCTTGATGAACCGTCCCCTTAAGTAAACCAATTTACAAAATTCCTACTACTTATGTTTACTACACTATAATCACATTGACTAATGCATACCCATTAACCCTTATCCTCAAGTGGCCTCCGGGCCTTAATAAGTGGTGATTCCTGTGTAAAACAAAAACACAAAAAAACCCGCTAAATTTAAACTCTCATATTTAATGAAAACGTTTACATAAATTGTAAGATATCGCTCTCTGTTCTCATCCCCTACTCGCATCATCTCCTTGACAATTGAACATCTTAACGCCCTTACAGAAAGAGACCAATTTGGGTATTTTGTGACTAGGATACGCCTAAAGTTGAATTCTTATACCAAGGACGCCATTTTTTCATTGTGTTATACAGTCTGTCTGCCTGTCAGTCGTGGCTCAGTGGTTAGAGTACTTGGAAAAATCAAATATAAAATTTATATTCTTCTGAAGGTTGAAGGCCCAATTCTAAATGTGAACGACCGGAAAATACAATTGCGAATTACGTAGGACATCTATCCATTCATGGCTGATGGGACAAGAACATACTACCCCCGTGAAGTAAATAAACTGTTCCGTTCGAAATTCCACCCAGATTCCCGTGTTCGACAGAAACATTCCCGAGTTCGAAAAGATACATTCCTATTTTTTGTGAATTACGGAAATTGATCTACCAGAATGCATTCCGTTTAATAGTTTTTTTTTAATAGAAAATTATTTAGGTCAGAGCTTACATCGACAGAAACTTGTGAAAATCACACTCAAGATGAGAACAGTAGTCCGATGAATCCAAATAATACGAATAACCAACCCTCATCTCAAAAATTCAGAAACGTTAATTATTATGATTTTTATGTCTTTTTACTTCTCTGAACTTGTAATCACTGGCTTAGAAATTCAATTCAATTTCATTATTATTTTGTTCTTTGCTTTACTTTCTTATACTACGTTGCAAAATCTGTAAGAAAACAAACAACAGAAGAAGACAAAACATATAATACATTCAATTATATGTCAGATCGAATAGCATTAAACATGTATTAACACACAAAAAACATTTCCAGTCTTTAACTGAAAAAAAAAAAACCTTCCAAAATTTCAGTCTAACCAGGAAAACAAAATTTGCATGATCAAGACCAGAGAGTCTAACTTAACGCACTATATATAGAGTATAACATAATATATTTCTAAGTGCAATAAAGTAATACCGTCCTCGTCTGTGTAAATTTGCAACTTTATATATATAAAAGTGAACGTGTGTGTGTGTGTGTGTGTCTGTGTACATTTCCCTACGCAATAACTCTGTCAATTTTTAGTCTAGAAACTCGAAATTTGATATGCAGGCTACTGAGATTTGGGAAAATCGATGTGATCGGTTTTTGGCCAGAAATTTGGCGATTGAGGGGTCAAACTTCAACGATTTGACCTTTGAGAACTCTACCAAACTCCACCGACAATTTGGGGTCTACGCACTTGAAATTTTAGATATAGGTTCTCTTGACATGGATCTAACTTAATAACTTTATTTGAACACAAAACAATAAATTTTAAGGGGTAATAATAGGGGTCAAAGTTAAAAAAAATTGACCTATGCGGTCTCTTCCAAATTACTCAGACAATTTCTGGTCTAAATATTTGAAATTTTAAATAAAGGGTATTAAGAGATAGGGCAAGCTTTTTCATCAGTTTGTGTCGAAAATGTTAAGTTATCAATATATAAATGTATGTATGTATGTATGTCTGTTTGTATGTCTGCCTTAAACTTTAATAGATGCGACGGATTTTACCAAGATCAGTATCGTTTTAAAGTTAGACCTTTCATACGACATATCGAAAAATAGGCTAAAAACATTAATATCTTCCCCTTCAACTAGGAACCTTTCTACAGGGAGGGGTCACTTTTTTCGCCGATATTTTTTAAACTTATCCTCTCCTTTAGATTGTCTAGCCTTAATTTTAAAAAATGTAGCTTCCGGTTTTGCGGTGGTCGTAACAGCATAAACGTTAGGTTTTTCCCCGTTATTTTCCTCCTTTGCGGTACGGGTTCGAGCCTGCCTTCCTACTAGCACATTTTTTTTTTTTGATAAACATACACATCCAAACACCCGGGCAACGCCGGGCTGAAATGCTAGTATATATATATATATATATATGTGTGTGTGTGTGTGTGTGTGTGTGTGTGTGTGAAAGTGTCTGTCTGTGTACATTTCCCTACACAATAACTCCGTCATCTTTCAGTCTACAGACTCGAAATTTGATATACAGTGTACTGAGATTTGGGAAAATCTTAGTAATCGGTTTTCGGCCAGAAATTTGGCTGTTAAGGGGTCAAAGTTCAACGATTTGACCTTTGAGAACTCTACCAAACTTCTCCGACAATTTTGGGTATAAACAATTGAAATTTTAGATATAGGTTCTCTTGACATGGATCTAACTTAATAACTTGATTTGAGCCCAAAACAGGGGTCATAATAAGGTCAAAGTTCTAAAAAATTTACCTCTGCGGTCTCTAAAAATTACAAAAGCAAATGTCTGGTCTAAACATTTGAAATTTTACATAAAGGGTATTCAGAGGTAGAGCAAGCTTTTTAATCTGTTTGGGTCGAAAATTTGAGCTACAAATATATTACTCTATGCATGTATGTATGTATGTATATTTTCATGTCTGACTAAAACTTTCGACAGAGGCGACGAATTTTCGCAAGTTCAGTATCGTTTTGAAGATCGACCGTTAAGACGACAAATACCGAACAATTGGCTAAAAACATTAATTTGTTCGCCCTCAACTGGCCACTTATCTACTGGGAGGGGTTGCTTTTTTCACCGATATTTTCCAAAGTCCTCCCCCATTTTCGATTGTCTAGCCTTAATTCAAACCTACGTCACACATTTTTTACGTTCTTTTCCCCCTTCGTGGTACGCGTTCGAGCCTGCCTTCCTACTACCACATTTTTTTTAAATTTTTTACTCAACATACACCTCCGAACACTGGGCAACGCCGGGCACCGATGCTAGTATATATATATATATATATATATATATATATATATATATATATATATATATATATATATATAGTAATAAATAATAAAGTCCTATATTATATATATATAAAAGTTTCATATATAATATATAATAAAGTTATAAATAATAACATTCTATATATATTATATAAATAATAAAGTTAAATTATACAACTTCCCACACAACAACAATTAATTTTCATAAATACAATTCTCCGAAAAAAAATTTTAACTTAAGGAAAAACACATGATTGACATTTTAAAACTTATTGTTTAAATTCAAAAAGCGCATGACGAATTTTCAAACATTTTTTTATGTATAAAAACAATTCAACGTATTACAAATAACAATTTTAACCAGGTCAGCACAACCAAAAAGATCCGGGGGGTTTTTTCCACACCAAAGTCGTCATCTTCTATTTCCGTTATGTGCATGTGTTAAGTCATTTTTATGGTTTTTCCCCCCTTTTTATCTTGTCATGAATCCCCCACCCTTTTTTTTTCGTTGTGTCTATGATGATAACTCGAACATATTTTCCATCGTTTTATTTGATTAAAGGTTCGTTGTGCCCCTTTTCCTATGGTAAGCTCAAGATCTCGCGGCACCAAATAATAATCTGGTATATAGCAGTCTTTATAAAAACGTGATTATATGCGAGATATCATGGGTTTCTTTAATATATGTACAAAGCTTTTAAATGTTGCATAACGGGTATATATATATATATATATATATATATATATATATATGTGTGTGTGTGTGTGTGTGTGTGTGTGTGTGTGTGTGTGTGTGTGTGTGCTTGTCAAATAAAGTCGGCTATGTTTATAAGCATGTTCATAGTACACGTTCGTATAAACAAACGGGACCTATAGAAATTTCACAGCGGTATATTTCATATGTAATATATTTCTGTAGACGTTCATCATGAATGGAACTCCCGCGATAGTCCTTTTGTTAAAACTGCAAAATTATTTATCTAAATAATCTGGTTAATGTAGTGTCAGAATATATCTGGCTATCACGGGTTATCTCTAATAACCTTATAGGATTCTGTGATATATTTCCATTATATCGACGCTTGGCGCGAACGGAAACCCCACAATATTATGATACCATCTTTAGACAGAACAGATAATACCCTTGGATCTTAGCCAGAAGACCAAGTAGGTATATTTAATTTCATACACGGTACAAAAGAGACACAATTTTCTCATTATTTTTTTCCTGCACCGCGTCTTCGGTGATTGGGTGATCCTATTTATTAAAACAAGGAAGATAGAAGGTGAGAACCTACTACGAACATTAAATTAGAGTATCTATATACTAATTCAATGTGGTAGTGTTATCACCTTCTTTCCTCGTTTTTTTTATAAATAGGATCACCTAGACCAAATAATTTATAACCTGGAAACCATGTCACATTAAAGGTACTACGATATTAATATATAGATAAACGTTCAATAGTCATAGTAGTTATATAAGTCGTTACATGTATACGTATAAAAATGTCAATATATATATATATATATATATATATATATATATATATATAAATATATGTATATATATATAATTTTAAGAGTTTTGTATATATGTATATAAGTATATGTATGTAGTATATGTATTTAAGAGTTTTGTATATATGTGTATATATATATATATATATATATATATAATTTTAAGAGTTTTGTAAATTGCATGACGCGTTAAAGGTACTACGGTATTAAAATATAGATAAACGTTCAATATTCATAGTATATATATATATATATATATATATATATATATATATATATATATATATATAAATATATATATAGTTACATGTATACTTATAAAAATGTCAATATATATATATATATATATATATATATGTATATATAGTTGGTAAGGTGGAAGAGTAAGGAGACATTTACTACTTTTAAAAGTGATAGTAGGGTAATTATAATAATGAGAATGATGATAATAATAATAATAATAATAATAATAATAATAATAATAATAATAGCAATAATAATAAAAATAAAAATAAAATAAATAAATAAAATAAAAAATAAAAAATAAAATTAGCTGTGATAAAAGAAATGCCAATGTTGAAAGTAATAGTAATGAAAATGAAGATAATGGTAACGGATATGGTCGCAATGACGGGGATAATAACGGAGATTATAATAATAACAACAATTATAATGAAGACTATAATAATAACAATAGCGGTAAAAACAAGACAATAATAATAATGATAGTAATAAAAGTTATAACAATATTACTATTACTACCTCCGCTATCACCCTACTACTACTACTACTAATAATGATAACAATGTTAATAATAAATACAAGGGAATGCGTAAAAGAAGGGGGCACAAACAAGTGGGAGGGTCAGAATAACAGGAAATACGAGGTGAGGAGTGAGGGATGTGTGGTTCCGTAAAAAATTACATAAAGTAAAATAAAAGAATATATATACACACAGAAAAAAAGGGAAGGGGTGAGGTATTATTGAAAGTAGTTGTAGAATAAGCCGGGAAAGCGTAAGAGCCCCCCCCCCCCAAAAAAAAAACCATGGGTTTAAATTAAATAAGTCCTTCACTGGGGAAAATAGATTCAAGAGTCCACAATAGAACTTTAAATTTCTTGGAATCCGATTATAAAGGCCATCAAGTTTACGTTAAAGAAAGGCCTGGAAAAATGGAATACATACTTTCTCGTTTATTATCACGAGGGACAGTTCTATCCAGTCGGCGTAGCTACTTTTTGTAGTAGTTCTAATATCCAAGAGATGTTGCAAGAAGCATGGTTTTACATCTATCCGTTAAAATTCCATATTTTTCCATTAAATTTTGTAATATTGTTATGATGGTCTTGCATAACATTAAATAAATTACCGAGCTAGAGTCGCCTGCATCCTGGCAAGGCCTAATAAACAGTATAAATACTTTAAGCATAGGCTCTCAGACAAATATGCTTAACAGACTCTATCCTCGTAAAACTGTTGTTTCCATCTGAGAGGATTTTGTGACATGAGGATGCTTATAAGCTTTCCTTTTCAACAACATCCCACTTATCATAATCCAAAGGACTATGGTCCGGTGAGTTAGGGGTTTATAGGTTTGGTGTGACATGATCATGGAAAGTCTCGTCCATCCAATCCGGAGTTTTGAGAGCTTTATGATGCTGAATCTTATTGGAAGACATGGACCCTTCCATTAATTACGTTGTCTATCCAAGTTTTAACAATGAATTGAAGGGTCTCGACATTAATTCTAAGGCCCTGTGGGAAAAAATTCTTTCGTGTGTCTGTGTGCTTTTTTCATTTCAGAATTTATTTGTCTAGTGAAGATTTATATATATATATATATATATATATATATATATATATATATATATATATATATATATGAACAAAAGTTATATTCCAAAATTCATGATGTTGACCGTCTTATAATTTATTCCTTTAATTCAGTTGACTTATACAATTAAATATCAGTCGACTGAATTAAAGGAATGAAGTATAAGATGGTCGACATCATGAACTTTGGAATATATCTTTTGGTCATTTATTGTCTAGGCTCCTAACCATTATGCTATTGGCGGCTGCTTGAACGAGTAGTGAGTTTAACGATGTTTTGACATCGTCCGAATACTGTATTAACAAAATCAAGACTTCAAAAAAGGAATTGGTAGCAACCAAAAGTGTATTTCATTGTAAGTTACAATTGTTATACACATTTTGGCAGTGTAATTTTGTTTCCTAGACTCACTGAAACAACATGTCTACCAAAATGTCCAGGGAAATTCTTGGCCTGAAACATAGTCTCCCTAAAACGGGTGATTACAGAGAAATATGTATGCACATATGTAGCCATTAGTGTATGCATATATATATATATATATATATATATATGTGTGTGTGTGTGTGTGTGTGTGTGTGTGTGTGTGTATGTATACATACTTTTTTGTCTCTTTTTAGGACCTTTTCTAGAACGTTGTGTCCACCGCGTCTAGTATATCTCTTCTGAATTGACCGTGTATTTTCTTCTCAATCAACTTGTCTTTCGTTTTTTTTTGTTCATTTATTGTCTTAAATTCATTGCTCCTTACGAATTCGCTCCCTTTGCAATTTTTCCAAATACGAGACACCCTTTATACGTTTTTTTTTACACTTTTTTTATAGTCTTTTTTTACAGTTTTTTTTTTACACTTTTTTTTACAGTTTGAGATATAAACTTTTTGACTATTTTCTTAGTCTTTTACCCATCGTTCTACATCTATTAGCTTTTGTCCTTCCTCTTTTCTTATCGCATATAACTTAACTTCTTTGGATGAAAAGCTTCATTCATTGTCATCGTTTCCCTTGTCTTCCTGTCCATATCTTCCAACTGATTTTTTTTCATTGAATAATACCCGCCCCATATCTACATAGATTCTGACCATGTGTTTATGAGGGTATCATGTATTTTTAATTTAATGTTGACCCAAGAACCAACCGTAGTCTTTTCTTGTACCCTTTTCATCTTGTTTCCTTATCTCAGCTTCTTTTATTCTATCTAATTATACATTTTCTAAGTGTATCCATCTTCTCCAACCATCTTTTATCATTTCCGCACTCCAAAGCTTTATTCTTTCACTTTCAACAATTTTCTCCCTTTTTCAATTTCAGGGCATCACACGTTTTCATACCAAATTCTATACCTATGGCGTTATTTCTTTGCATACAACTCCAGTCATCCATAAATAATAAGTGGTTTACCCGGTAATCCTTCTTTCCCCACTCATAACACCCATTTACCTTTCGTAATATGAACGACAAGGGTGCCATAGTCAAAACAAACCCCAATGGTGACACGCTGTCTCCTTGAAAAATCCCTTTCTTCACATGAACTTCCTCAAAATATTCTCCGTTTGATATCAATGACATTTTCTATTGGCTCACAATTCTTTCCAAGAAATCTCGCACATTCGCTCCTCTTCCAAATATTTCCATACATTCCTTGATTCGGTTTTGTGGAACCAGATCATAGGCATTTCAGTAATTTATCCACGGATAAATTTGTGAATCTTCTCTTACAATCCCGAAGTATTGTCCTATCAATAAGCAATTGATCTTTGGTTCCTCTTCTACCTCTTTTGTTATTCTGGTAAGATCACTAGCTGTTCTAGATATTGGTAAATCTCATTTGCCAAAATGCTTGACAACAGTTTATACATCAGTGGAAGGCAAGTCATGGGCCGATAGCTATCCACTACAATGCACTTTGTTGTATCCTCCGGTAGAGCACTATTCGTCTACACGTGCTCAATTCGTAAATTACATCTTCTGTCAAAACTCCATCAATTGGAGATGCAATCCTTCCATGCAGATTGGTAAAGTTTTTTTTAATAAAATACTCCTTTACATCATCTGATCCGGGAGCTCTCTAATTGTGAATTTTCCTACAATGTTTAATCACTTTCTCCTTTCTCACCTTTTGTATTTCTTTCCTCACGTTTTCAGCCACAAAACACTTCGATTGCGTTTTTTTTTTCACTCCAAATATCACTCTTTAATGTGTGTACTCTTCTGATTTTTTAACTGATTTTATTTACGTACTTTGACCGTCTTTTTAAGTCTTTCATAGAACTTCTTCTAGTAAAGATGTAACAACCTATTCTCTCTGAACTATTGTTCAAGTCTCTCTTCGTATCTCTTCACTTTTGCACTTTTTGTTAGCATTCTTTGTTTGATTTCTTCTGGAACAGTTTTAATTCCATTTTTTTTTTCACCCTGTGCTGCAGATTAAGTTGTTCGAGTTTCTCTGCTTTCTTCGCACCTAACTGCTCTCCCAAACCTCTCTCAAACAAGTTTACACTCTATGAATTTATTTATTGCGGACTATTATTCTCATCTTTATTAGTTGTTGTTTCACGACGTTTCGGCCAACTATTCCTCTGGCCTTCGTCAGGTGGTAACCGCGACGGATAGGAACTTTGAATCTTCTAACGGGATTCTCAGCAATCACTGCCATCCATAGTTGTTGCCGTCTCACCACGTTTTTGGCCAAGTAAGCCACTGGCCGGCTTTTGGGTAGGATTGAGACCGCTATCTTCAGACAATCATCATCTGGAACCGTAGAGATTCAACGTCTCTATCAACTGCGCCACGGGCCCCGAAGGGTGATCAAGGTTGGATTTTTTTTCTTATAAATCCACGTTTATTTATTATCTGATCTTCCATGGTCGGGTCCGTACCGAATGGTATATATATATATATATATATATATATATATATATATATATATATATATATATATATATATTATTTTAATTGGAATTCATTATTGAGATGAGTATTATATTCATTTATTTATTGCGGACTATTATTCTCATCTTTACTAATAATCAAGTTATTAATATAAATAATACCCATCTCAATAATGAATTCCAATTAAATAATATATAAGTTTACACTCTTTTTATGAATACTTCTTTTTCGCATCGACTCATTTGTATTCGAATTTTTCCACAACCCGAATAATCTTTCCGCGATTACAACACTCCTTCCTACAACCAAATAATTTCTCCTTCTTGGCCCTCGGGACAAGATCAAAGTGTAGTATCTGTTCTTCAGATGCTGCACTTCTATTTCTTGTTCTCTTTCGGTGAAGGAGAAATCCTTCACGACTGAGACAATTTTTATTTTTGTACCTTTTCTCCACGTTAAAAAACGACCCTGGTGTCTAACTCTGTCCCGTGGGGAGGCATAGTAAATAGGTACAACCAAATAATTTCTTTCTCTGATTTTCCTGCATTTCACATACTTCATAGATCATTTACTTTGTCTTCCTGCATCGTCAGAATTCCGTCGGAAGCGTGAGAGATTATCGTCAGAATTTTTCCGTCTAGTTTTCTTTAAAAATGATCCCATCACTTCTTTTTTCTTCCGCTATAATCATTTTCAGTCTTTCAACTTCCTGATTTTCCTACATAGTATCCCCGTGATTTATATTCCAGTCAATAGCCCTCCTACATCAAATATCACTGAGCCTTGTTCGGAGGTAAAAATTATAAAAGAACTTAAATTAGCTCAAATATTATTGCATGCATGATCCATTGTTCACCACGAAAAACTATATTGGGAATTTAAAATTATATGTATGTATACAGTGGAAGCCCGGAATACGTTTTTTTTTTCAGGTTACGATGTGGAATACGATATTTTTCCAGCCCTGCTTACAGCATTTGCCCCCCTTCCCCGACGGTGCTATTTATAATGTTATTTGATTATATACATGTGTATTATATACTGTACTGTATTTTATTATTAATTTTTGATGCCGTACCCCGGGGCTCCACACGCTCTCTCTCTCTCTCTCTATATATATATATATATATATATACACACACACACACACACACATATATATATATAAATTATATGTATATATACGATAGAAGCCCGAGATACACACACACACACACACACACACACATACACACACACACACACATATATATATATATATATATATAGAGAGAGAGAGAGAGAGAGAGAGGGATATGTAGAGAAAAATCAAGCTCAATCAATAAGTAGATCAAGCGGAACAACGTGAGGTAGATATATTTGAACAAGCCACGTGTGAGCAGGTTATATATATATATATATATTGCTGTGCAGTTGAATGCACATAGACGTTTGGTAATGTTCAGGTTTGTAAATTGCACGCATGCATTGTGTTGTATGTTCGTTCAAATAGCAAAAAATCAATACAAACAGTTCATTGAACTTCTGTAACATACCTTGTCGAAGATAAATGCGTTAAAATACTATATACAAATAACCAGATAAGAAACATAGCTGCAGAAATTGATTACTTACATCTGTAATATACATGCAAATGCTCTCACTATATATATATATATATATATATATATATAGAGAGAGAGAGAGAGAGAGAGAGAGAGAGAGAGAGACAAACGAGCAACAACCAATAGTTACATATAAACTAGGGCCAACCATACGTAACAAGGTGTTTAATTATAAAAACAAATGGAAGACCATATTAATATAAATGATAATATTATAAATATTCCAGAATGTAATAATGAGATAAAACATGTAATTACAGGTAATCTAAAGATAGTAAAAAATTCGAAATGAAGAAAACTCCTTAGTAAAGGTCCAAATTATAGAGATCATGAAAGCCTTAATGACACTAAATGCGTTAAAGAAGTAACTAAAGCACTAGAATCTTTCATTATGTCTATGGTAAATAAATATAAATTATTACAGTCTATGTTTGAGGTGTGGAAAAATAATATACTTAAATTCATAAATAAAAAGGTTGAACGTATAAAAAAAGCAAGAGAGAGAGAGAGAGTAAAAAAGCAAGAGAGAAAGTAAAAAAGCAAAAGGGAGAGAGTAAAAAGCAAGAGAGAGAGAGTAAAAAAGCAAGAGAGAGAGTAAAATAGCAAGAGCGAGAGAGAGAGAGAGTAAAAAAGCAAAAGAGAGAGATAGTAAAAAAGCAAAAGAGATAGTAAAAAAGCAAAAGAGAGAGAGAGTAAAAAGCAAGAGAGAGAGAGAGTAAAAAAAGCAAAAGAGAGAGAGAGCGTACAAAGCAAGAGAAAGAAAGAGAGATAGAGAGAAAGAAAGAGAGAGAGAGTAAAAAGCAAGAGAGAGAGAAAGTAAAAAAGCAAGAGAGAGCGAGAGAGAGAGAGAGAGAGAGAGTAAAAAGCAAGAGAGAGTAAAAATAAATAATTGGCAAATAATATAACTTTTATATGTAAAAAATATTATATCCAACGTTTATTATTACAAGTAGGAATTATAGTAGGTATAACAGACGAAAGATTTTAATGCTAGTATTTTGATTACATATTCTGAATCTACATGAATTATGGAATCTAACACTTTTTATTTCATCAAAATATCTCAAACCGTTGAATTTTAACAGATTTCTGTTTAATTTTTTTACACGTGCTAGACTATATCATGTTTTTCGGCCATTTTGAATCCTTACAGAATGCCATATTTGGAGTCCTATATTTGGTAAAATAATGAAATATAGCAGCTGAAAATCAACAGCCTTATTCAATGTGCATCAGAATAATTGAGGATGCAAATGATGATGGTATAACTTCATATAATTCTTCAATAATCCCTAACTGAAACATGCAAGTCATCTTGAACAAATCTGACCGGATAATGTGAAAATGGCCCAAAGCTCATATTTTGAACCCCCATAAAACCAAGAACAATATTCGTATCATCCCGATATTTCAAATGCCACATTAGGATTATACCACGAGTAAGCCAATCGTTTTGGAAGTAATAGAATGAATACTTTGTCAACTAGGACACTTTAGGTTTTGAAAAAAGTGCATTTTCATCATTTGTCAAAATGTGATAAAAACTCCCAGATCCGACTAAATGCAAGCCGTAGCAAAATATCCAGAAAATATATACTTATTCGAATACAAGCATAAAAGTTCATATTTAGCATTTTTTTGGGGGGGGGTGCTCTTTCTAAGTATCACATTTAAAAAAAGGCTAAAGTTGAAAAGTATACATATAAATAGGGTAGATATAAAACGGGTACGATCCTTGTAGATCATTACAGAAAATGCCACAGAGCTAAATGCTGCATACTGAGTGTAGTAGAATAAAAAGACGCTTGTGAAACACATAACAAGACGGTGTTGAAATATCTCGGAACATGTTTATTAATTATATAGATAATTTTTTATACATTTCCCCAAGTTTAATCAGCATCTTCAGAAAGACTATCTGTGAAAAGTGAAGAAACATCCAGTCAGTTCCAAGTCTTCATAGTGAGTCAGTGTGTGGATTTATTTGTAATTTAGTTGAAAATTAGGGTTAAAAAAAGAGAGGGGCAAAATCATTATTAGGAAAACAAAGTCCATAGAGTCCTTATGGATATTATAAAAATAATTTTAATTTATTCATTTTGAGGTTTGGCGAAAAAACCTTAAAGTGAGCCTGAGCATATTCTTTGTAATGCTCCTCTAGGTAATCTAATTCTGGCACTATCCAACTTCTATGCGTTCGTAAATCCTTATTCTTATCAGTTTCAATATTTTTATAATAGGGAGAAATGATCATATGTATACATGCACCTAATTTACAGAAAAATATCATATATTCATTTAGTACTGCCTTTTGACGTCAGATTGACAAACAATAAACATGTTATTGTTATTTAATAGAAAAACAAACAAAGCAATGTTGGTTTCAGAGTTTTATACCCACTGTGCACCGGAAAATTGCATTTTAGGTAAAGTTTCAAATACCTCTAAAATAAGTAATATTAATTTAAATAGCATTATTCTGAATAATAGTATTATTAGTGAAAAAGTAAAATTAAAGTTAGAAGAAAAAACAAAAAAACCTTCCATGTATGTACTGGATACCTAAAATGCACAAACAACCAGTTAGCGCTAGGTTTATTGTAGCTTTAAAGAAGTGCATTACCAAACCTTTAAGCAAAGCTATATCTAAAGTGTTGAAATTAAATATAAATCAAATAAATACTTTGCACCAGAAAAGAAAATTCTATAGTAATATAAATCTATTTTGGGTGGTAAATAATTCACAACCAGTAAAAGAAAAATTAGATAACATAAATTCCAGAATAAAAGCAAAATCTATAGCGACTTATGATTTTAGTAAGCTATACACTAAAATCCCACACGAAAAACTTATAAAAGAACTAACAATACTGTAGAGGTAGTTTTTGAAAGTGGTAAAGCTAAATATATAGACTTTTCAAACTCTAAAGCTTTCTGGTGTAAAAATAAAAACTGGGTGTGGCAGCAGGACTTGGCGCCTGGCTACGAGTTTAAAGAGACCCAGACTTGACTTCAAAAAGAGTGCTACAATGTTGTACTCTCCTCGCTCTGATCTCTCTCCTCCCTGACCTGCACCCTCTGGGCTTCCTGCGTTATGTCATATGTCGAGTACATTGTCGGCATGCCCCCCCCTTAAGACCAAAGCCAACCTGATCCCCACTATCCGCCGAGTATTCGCAGAGCTCCCTCCGGCACCTTCGGCGAAAAGGCATGCTCCCAGTTCCGAACCCGTATTGAGGCCGTGATTAAGGCTGGAAGCGGCTACAGTATATAGATGTTAGCTCTACTACATAATCAAGTTACGTAAATTGATTTTTTTTTCAATAAAAGTTGTAAAATTATTGTAGCGTTGTCTTCTTTAGGGCAACAATTTTATCGTTCCACCCTGCACAGATAGAGAATATAGCTACTGGGGCGATTTCTTTATATTTTTCAACTGAAAAAAAAAATGAGCAAACCCAACACACGTGAAATCCATGTAAAATATTGCTGAAGTGATTTTTTTTAACTACGATGCCAGAGGAACTTCTGCAGTTAACTTTTGAAGCGATGCGAGGAACAAGTGCCGAGAAGTTGCATGAAGGAGTTCCTCGGGCGTCGCAAAGCTTAAATAATTACTTTGCAACATTTTACATGAAATTTACGTGTACTATCTTTGTAAAAGTCTTTTATTTTTAAAAAATATATTTTAACTAGCTGGCATTGTACGCAATACGTTTAAAAATGATATTTTAATTCATACAGATTGCGTATGTATTACTATAGAAGCAATCCTCTATTGATTATTATATATTAGAGGAATAATTCGTCCGGTGGACTAATTCGCAAAATAAATAAATAAATATCAAGAAATAAAAATGAAAATAAAGAAATAAATAAAGATGATAATGTCGTCATCAAATTCCGTTTGTACTTATTTACAATATCACGCCAGCTGATATTTTGACTTGACGATGAATGCCCTGCAAAAGTTACTACTGATTAATGTTTAGGTTTAGAATATACAAACGAAGAAATGATTTGCGGTGATTTTAAATGTTATCTCCTCTTTTATAGTAGACTGAATAGAATTTTTTTTTAATAAAATGGTGAGTTATATCCGGGCTTGAACAGGGTATCATTCAATATGTAGTTGAATGCTCTACCACTAAGCTATACATCCAGATTATTATAAATCTGTTATTTTTTTAAAGAGGCAATGATTTTTTTTTTTAAATTATATTATCTCCTTTGGCCAGTGTAACGTAATATTTCTCTCTGTAAAATTCTTCCTTTTTATCTATAAACGAGAAAAGCTATTTTAAAGATCGGATTTATTCGATTTTCGATACCTATCAGATGAATTTCCGTACAAGTATATCTAAGAACACTGCCAGACATATAAATTAGCTTTCTATGAAATTTGCAAAAAAAAGAAGAAGCTCAGTCGTTTCGGTACCTATGAGGAAGGAACTCACACACACAAGTTGATTTTAGATTATAGTAGAGTAAATATTAGATATTATGGTAGAATATTAGAGTATTAGATATTATAGTAGAGTAGATATTTTATATTATAGTAGAGTAGATATTTTATATTATAGTAGAGTAGATAATACAAAAACACACACAAGTTGCTTTTATATTATAGTAGAGTAGATATTAGATATTATAGTAGAGTATTAGAGTATTAGATAATATAGTAGAGTAGATATTATAGTAGAGTAGATATTATAGTAGATATTAGACATTATAGTAGAGTAGATATTATAGTAGAGTAGATATTTATATTATAGTAGAGTAGATATTATAGTAGAGTAGATATTATAGTAGATTAGATATTAGATATTATAGTAGAGTAGATATTATAGTAGAGTACTAGATATTATAGTAGAGTAGATATTATAGTAGAGCAGATATTTATATTATAGTAGAGTAGATATTATAGTAGATTAGATATTAGATATTATAGTAGAGTAGGTATTATAGTAGAGTATTAGATATTATAGTAGAGTAGATATTATAGTAGAGCAGATATTTATATTATAGTAGAGTAGATATTATAGTAGATTAGATATTAGATATTATAGTAGAGTAGGTATTATAGTAGAGTATATATTATAGTAGAGTAGATATTATAGTAGAGTAGATATTTTATATTATAGTAGAGTATATATTATAGTAGAGTAGATATTATAGCAGAGTAGATATTATAGTAGAGTAGATATCAGATATTATAGTAGAGTAGATAATACAAAAACATTTATTTTATTTTCCTAAATAATATAAAGAAATCATAAAACATTTAATAAAGTAATATACTTTTTATAATATTAAAACACATTGAAACAATTGAAAAAAAAAAACTTAAAACAAAATAAGAGAAACAAAACAGAATAACAGTAAAGCACTCTTTCTCTTTGCCTAAACCCAAACGTAGATTCTATGAACAAAGCTTCTTTCTTAGAACTGCACATCTGTGGAATTGTCTTCCGTTTTCCTGTTTTCCAGCTGACTACAATATGGTTGTCTTCAAGTCCAACGTAAGCAAGTTCTTGATGAGCCGTTCCACTTAAGTTAACAAATTTACCGAATTTCCATTACTAACGATTTACTATATTGTCCAATTGACAACTGTACAATCTTAACCCTTATCCTCGAGTGGTCTCCGGGCTTTGATATGTGGTTACGCCTATGTAAAAAAAGCAGGAAGTTCGGTTTGGTAAGTGCAATATTTTTACGTCTAGGTGAGGTTTTTACCTACACCGGTATGGGCGGAGTTTTTATTTATTTGCTTCCCCACAAGAGAAAATTGGGCACACGTTTTTTAATGTGGAGAGAGGGGGAAGAGGGAGGCCAACTCCACCAAGGGACTGACTAAAATCAAATATATATGCATATATACTAGCAGGGGTTCCCGGCGTTGCCCGGGTGTTTGGAGGTGTATGCTGAGAAAAAAAAAAAACAAAAAAAAAAACGGTCAATTTTTTTAAATTTGACCCCTATTATGACCCGTTAAAATTTATTGTTTTGGGCTCAAATCAATTTACTAAGTACGATCCATGTCCAAGGAACCTTAATCTAAAATTTCAAGTGTTTAGACCCAAAATTATCGGAGGAGTTTTTTAGAGTTCTCAAAGGTCAAATCGTTGAACTTTGACCCGTTAACAGCTTAATTTCTGGCCGAAAACCGATCACATAGATGTTCCCAAATGTCAGTACCCTGTATATCAAATTTCGAGTCTGTAGAATAAAAATTGACAGAGTTATTTCGTAGGGAAATGCACACACACACACACACACACACACACACACACACACACACAGACACTTTCACTTTTATAGATATACTAGTATGGGTGCCCGGCGTTGCCCGGGTGTTTGGAGATGCATGCTGAGCAAAACAAAAAAAAAAAAAAGAAAGTCAATTTTTTAAACTTTGACCCCTATAATGACACCTTAACATTTATTGTTTTGGGCTCAACTCAAGTTATTAAGTTAGATCCATGTCCAAGGAACTTATATCTAAAATTTCAAGTGTTTAGACCCAAAATTATCGGAGGAGTTTGGTAGAGGTCCCAAAGGACAAATTGTTGAACTTTGACCCCTTAATCGCCAAATTTCTGGCCAAAAAACCGATCACATCGATTTTCCACAATCTCAGTACCCTGTATATCAAATTTCGAGTCTGTAGACTAAAAATTGACAGTTATTACGTAGGGAAATGTACACACACAGAGACAGACAGACAGACAGACACGTTCACTTACACACACACACACACACACACACACACACATATATATATATATATATATATATATATATATATATATATAACGTATCCAATACAGAATATTCGCCCAATTGTTTTTAATTTCAATAATTCTTAATAGTAAACAAGAATATTTTTAGTAATATTCTGTATTAGATACGTTTTCTTTATAATGGTGTTTGAGTTTAGCTAAACAGGGTCACAGCAACCGAATCTTTTTCCTAATAATGATAATAACCGGGTTTATTTTTTCTGCCCTCTGTGTGTGCTGAGCTAGAAGAATATATGCAGATAGACTCTCGCAGAACGATGGGTTTTATTATATCGTTTTACCATAGATGCGAGTCGAAAATTGAAGTGGGCTTGTGGAAACTTCTCAACAAGCTGAACCCATTAAGTGTACTTAACAGATTATGGGAACCCCTGGGCCACGATTGAATTCTTCCAGAGTATGCATATTAAGTCGTCGCCCCCGGTGACGTGATCAGAAGAGATTACGGGTGTGGATAGTCTTGATGCGCGCTTTTCAAACAAGACAAGGATTATGCAGTGTGGTAAATAGGGTTTCCGTTCTTCATGCTGCAAATGACGACCCACACACACACACACACACACACACACACACACACATATATATATATATATATATATATATACATACATATATATATATAATTATTTTTATTGGAATACTTTGAGATAAGTGATTTGTATATTTACTTATTGTCTGAACATCGCGGGTTCAATCCTACTCAAAGCAAGCCAGAGGATTACTTAGCCAAAATTTGGGGAGAAAATAATAACTATAGAAGGCTGTAATTACTAGGGATGCAGTTACGAGACTCAGCATCTCTATCCCATCGCGGTTAATCACCTGAAGAACGTTAGAGTTTGAGTTGGACGAAATATGGTGAAACAACAACTATAAAAATGAGAATAACAGTCCGTATATATATATATATATATATATATATATATATATATATATATATATATATATATATATATATACTAGCTATACCCGGCCACGCGTTGCTGTGGCTCAGTTTGTTAAAATGGAACATATTCCTCATAAAAAATTGCATTTTGTATTGTTTATGTATTTTATTATTTTTGCAATTTTTTTTTATCAATAAAATTTGTTTTTTCCCCCAAGAAAAGGTGAATTATTTACCATAAATTTTCAGGTGAAAGTTTCTTTTTGTTTTGTTTTTTCAGGAAAACTTGCATTTTTTTTAAAAGAAAGTTGGCAGTAAACATTTCTTTTTGAAAACAGAATTTTTATTATAAAAAGAAAAAATGAATGCTTTATATGAACACTGTAAATAGTTAGGTGAAAGTAGAGAAAATTTGATTCTTTTTAAGAGAATGTACAAATTATTGTTTGTCTGTTAAGAAAATAAACCAATAAATAGTCCCATCATTAATTAATTATGCAAAAAAATAAATAAAATGTTGGTCTGGTCCCCCCTCGCCAATCTTTCACGAAAAACACCCGTCTAGCCGAATCCACTGTGAAAAATTTCCCCCACTCTTTATCTGTGCCTAAATCAAAACGTGGATTTCATGAACAAAGCTTCTTTCTTAGAACTGTGCGCATGTGGAACTCTGTTCCGTCTGCCTGCTTCGCACCTGACTACAACTTGGATGTGTTCAAGTCCAACGTTAACAAATTCCTAATGAACCGCCCCATTAAGTAAACACTTCATCAAATCTCCACACTAACGTAATGTACTTGCAATAATCCTTATCCCTGAGTGGCTTCCGGGCCTTGATAAGTGGTGACCACTGTGTAAAAAAAAAAAATAAATCAAAAATAAAATGTTGATTTAGTGTTTCAACATTTGGACAACGCTCAGCTGACTCCGGTGATGATGGTCGGTCGAACCCTAAACTAATTGGAATCCGGTGTGTGTGTGGGGGGGGGAGGTAAATTCTGCATGAGTACCATTCTCTTTAATTTTGTCTTTTATTCAATTATTTGTGTGAGCTTTCAGCGATTGCAAACTTACAAATTTAACCAAAATGCAAAAAATTCAACCATTAAATAATTTTGCTCAGCTTCTAATACACATCCTAGTAAATCAATCCCTCTTATTAGAACACTCAAGGGAAGGACGGAACCAAATTATTGCCATATGTTAGGGAGAGGTTATATATATATATATATATATATATATATATATATATATATTACAATATTTTAAGCAGATTTGACACTCAGCTACCAGATTTTTATGGGTTGCTCGTTAACTTACGATAAAACTTGTGAAGTATG
>NC_136514.1:31306614-31426614 GCF_053919585.1 Euprymna scolopes | reverse complement strand
TTAGAGATGGGTGGAGATTTTTTTTTTTTTTTTTTACACAGAGATCACCACTTATTAAGGCCCGGAAGCCACTCAGGGATAAGGGTTATTGCAAGTACATTACGTTAGTGAGGAGATTTGATGAAGTGTTTACTTAAGGGGGCGGTTCATTAGAAATTTGTTAACATTAGACTTGAAGACATCCAAGTTGTAGTCCGGAGGGAAGCAGGCAGACGGAACAGAGTACCACAGGCGTGCAATTCTAAGAAAGAAGCTTTGTTCATGAAATCCGCGTTTTGATTTAGGCACAGATATAGAGTGGGGGAAATTTTTCACAGTGGATTCAGCTAGACGGGTGTTTTTCGTGAAAGATTGGCGAGGGGGGACCAGGGATTGGAGTTTATTAGAGATTATTCAAATGCAGGGAAAATTCACTCACTTCATGGCGATACTTAAAAATAAGGAAGGTGTCACCAACATATCGCCAATAACGAAAGGGTTTAGTAACCCGAGTGAATAACACAGATTCCTGGAAACCTAGGAAGATATTAGCAAGGATAGCACCCAGAGGACTGCCCATTGCGTGCTGGTACATTTCATTGTTGAAGATTAAACTGACCGACTTAGTGGCCAGTTCCATAAGTTCATGAAAAATCTTCTCTGGAAAAGCAGGAGGGGTTAGTGTGCTACAATACAGCATATCGGCACATATTTGAATCGTTTCATCGAGTGGTACGTTCGTAAATAAGTTGGTGACATCAAACGAACAAAGGAAATTAATTTGAGGACTGCATTCCCGTTCACTCATAGCAGAAGCGAAGCGGAACGAGTCGGCAGTACAATTACTTGACAATTTGTTCAGCACAGGTTCCAGGATTTCGGCCAGCCACTTTGCAAGTTCATGTTGAGCTAATCCAATCATAGATAAGATGGGCCTTAAGGGGACACCATCCTTATGGATCTTGGGCAGCCCATACATCCCTGGTCGCTGCGAACCTACGGGTCGGATCCTTTCATAAGTGTCCTCGCTGATAAATATACTTTTATGTAACCGAAGAAAACGCTTTTGAAGTTTTACTTCAGTACTCAAAGTGTTGTCCTTTGAAGCGTCACCTAGTCTCTTTAATTTCGTACTATCATTGAGAATATTTAGCATTTTCTGAGTGTAATCATTGCTATTGAGAACAACTACACCCTTGTCCAGTTTAGTAATATAAATATCCCTATTAGACTTTAAATGTTTGGCGGCCTGATAATGAATCCTGTTCCATACAAATTCATTAGTGAAATAAAATAGAGGTGGAGGGACCTGGATACTCAACGTTTCGCCCGATTTATGCGGACTTCTTCAAGAGGGATGGTCATTAGTGTTGATAAAGAATTAGCAAAACTGTATGCAGTATGTATTTATCATATATATATATATATATATATATATATATATATATATATATATATATATATATATATATTACCATGGGTATCCGGTGTTGCCCAGGTGTTTGGAGGTGTATGCTGAGCAAAAAAAAAAAAAAAAAAAACAACCACAAAAAAAAACAAACAAACAAAAAAAAGGATATATTTTTTTAAATTTGATCCCTATTATGACCCCTTAACATTTATTGTTTTGTGCTCAAATCAAGTTATTAAGTTAGAGCCATGTCCAAGGAACCTATATCTAAAATTTCAAGTGTTTAGACCCAAAATTATCGGAGGAGTTTGGTAGAGTTCTCAAAGGTCAAATCGTTAAACTTTGACCCGTTATAAGTCAAATTTCTGGCTGAAAACAGATCAGGTAGATTTTCCTAAATATCAGTACCCTGTACATCAAATTTCGAGTCTGTAGACTTAAAATTGACAGAGTTATTGCGAAGGGAAATGTACACAGATAAACAGACAGACACACAGACACACAGACACACAGACACTTTCACTTTTATAGATATACTGGCATTTCGGCCCGTTGCCCGGGTGTTTGGAGGTGTATGCTGAGAAAAAAAAACAACAAAAAAAAAAACGGTCAATTTTTTAAAATTTGACCTCTATCATGACCCCTTAAAATTTATTGTTTTGGGGTCAAATCACGTTATTTAGTTAGATCCATGTCCAAGGAAACTATATCTAAAATTTCAAGTGTTTAGACCCAAAATTATCGGAGGAGATTGGTAGAGTTCTCAAAGGTCAAATCGTTGAACTTTGACCCATTAACAGCAACATTTCTGGCCGAAAACAGATCAGGTAGATTTTCCTTAATCTCAGTACATTGTATATCAAATATCGAGCGTATAGACTGAAAATGAACAGAGTTATTGCGAAGGAAAATGTACACAGACACACAGACAGACAGACAGACAGCCAGACACACAGACAAAGAGACACTTTCACTTTTATAGATACACTAGCATGGGTGCCCGGCGTTGCCCGGGTGTTTGGAGGTGTATGTTGAGCAAAAAAAAAAGGTCAATTTTTTTAAATTTGAATCTTATTATGACCCCTTAACATTTAGTGTTTTGGGCTCAAATCAAGTTATTGTTAGATCCATGTCCAACGAACCAATATCTAAGATTTCAAGTTTTTAGACACCAAATTGTTGGAGGAGTTTGGTAGAGTTCTCAAAAGCTAAATCGTTGAACTTTTACCTCTTAACAGCGAAATTTCTGGCCGAAAACCGATCACATAGATTTTCCCAAATCTCAGTACTCTGTATATCGAATTTCGAGACTGTAGACTAAAAATTGACAGAGTTATTGCGTAGGGAAAAGTATACAGACACATACACAGACACACAGACACTTTCACTTTTATAAACATATATATATATATATATATATATATATAATATCTATATATCTATAAAAGTGAACGTGCCTCTGTGTGCGTGTGTGTCTGTGTCTGTGTGTGTGTGTCTGTGTCTGTGTACACTTCCCTACGCAATAACTCTGTCAATTTTTTGACGATGTGCGAACCAAAAATAAAGCATTCTTCATCAGTCATACTCTTATTCCTCATTTTTAGATTCTTACTACCATTACATATATATTTTTATTTTTCGGGTTTAGATATTATTAGTAAATTTTATTGAGATAAATTACTAATTAGATATCAGACATAAGTAATTTAAATACGTAAAAAATTAACTAAATATTGACAACAACCTTCAACTATTATGGCAACCAGTTTCTGGTGGAAATATTTTGATGTCAATCCCAAGAATAAGAATACAGCTGTCTGCAAGTTATGTCGATTTATTACATCAAAGGGTGGCAAACCAATAAAATCTTTTACAACGACTGTTAAACCATCTTAGAAAGGTTCATCCAAAAGTTGCAGATAAGAAAAGGAAGCGTAATGAATATTCAGGAACAAAACTTCCAGGAACAAGTCGCAGCAACTATGAACCACCAGCAAAATACCAAACTACTATACAATTAATATTGGCCAAAAAGAAAGTTTGGGATATTAATGATCACAGGTCAAAAGAGATCCATTATCTGATAGGAAAAATGATTGCTGTCTATATTCAACTATATTTGTAACATCTGACATTGGATTTGGATTGGACTTATTGCAAAACTGTGTTCAAATTACAGCATTCCATCAAAAAATGACTTCACTGCAAAATAATTTTCGATATATTTACAAAAGTAAAACAAAAATTCAATTGTCTCTTGCTGAAATTAGCAGCATTTCATTAACTACAGACATTTGGATAGCTACAATAGATAATGTTCCCTTTCATTGGCTTTCAAATGACTTTGAACAGTGCAGGGCTGTGCTTAGAGTTGTTCCATTCCCTGGTACACAAACGGTTAAAGAATAAGTGAAGAATTGCACAATGTTCTTAGTGAGTATAAACTCTTCAATAAAGTTTTCTTAGTTTTGTGAGATTCAGTAACAAATATGGTAACTGGTGTCAGGGAATGTGGTTTAGAATAACTATCATACATTGTAATTCAGGCTGTGAAGACAACCATTACATCTAACGGAAATACAGTCTCCCACTTTAATCACTTTCTATTAGCAATTAACACATTAACTGAAATATAAGATCAGCTTAATTTGGAAAAACATAAACTCGTTCAAGATGTAACCACATGGTAGAATTCAACATATTATATGTTGAAAATAAATTAAGAACAACGAAAAAGCAAATGTAATGTGCACTGTTGATAAGATTTCTAACTTAATAACTTAGTAATGGGGACTTATTTGAAAAAAATATTCAGTTCCTGAATCTATTTGAAGAAATAATAATAATGATTAAAAAAAACAAGTCACAGATCATCAACTATATCAAAGTAGTACCTACAAATTTAGCTCTGAATATTTTTTTCTATAAAAAGCTGCCCAATCTAATTCTAATATTTCTGACTTTAGTGGAATCCTTCTTACCGTGGTTGAACAAATCGGGTTATCAATGGTAACAAGATTTCTATCCTATCTAAACGATAAAAACTTGTATATGTCTACTTGCCTAGATCCATGATTCAAATATTTATTTTAAAAGATTGGAATAGAAAACACATTTAGAATTGGATTCGACATCTACTTTCCACTGATGATAATGAAGCAGAATCAGCAGAATCAGCAGGATCCACTAACCTGCTAAGGGTAAAAAAGCACGAACATGTATAAATTACAACATGGCAACCTTGAAATCAACTGACATAAAAGTAACCAGTACAAATGTCACGAAATATGCTGTCATCACTTCTAGTATAAGAAGACAATAGAAAATAAAAGTACAATTATTTCTAATTCAATTTTGGCATTCATTTTTGAGGTGTTAAAAGTGAACATTGCATCATTTATAATAGCAAAATTGCACTGATGGACAATTTTTAAAGTATCATCAAATAAAACTGAATTAAATTACAATAAATATGAACATTCAATATAATTCTATACATAATGAGTATTATGCATATTTAAAAAAAATAATTCCAGATGTCACTTACTTCGTTATAATCAATAAAAATCAATTTTGCTGGCAGAAATAAAGTACCAAATATCATAAACATACACTAAATTTAAAATCACATATCACAAAAACTATTAAGAGATGCAGATCTGGAATATTGCATGCCTAATCAATACATATTGTAGAATGCTATATTCAAATGACAGCTCTTTACACTCTATACTTCTAAAATAATATCATCAAGAAAATGTAATAATTTTATGTAGTGTCTTTCACTTTGTTTATCATGGCGATGTAATTAAGTAAACGTACATGTTCAACATCAATTTAATTTTAATAAAAAAAGAGAGAGATTCATGTTATGAAAATAGGGTTCTTTATACAATTAATATTTCTTTGTTATTCTGTTTAATGCTTCGCTTGGCACTGATCGCATTCGTCCATTTGAGGTGGTTCCCTCAACCCCTTCTCCAATCAAACACATATCGAGATAAAAAAAAACTTCAGTTGTTGTTCTTTGTTGCTTGTGGCACAAATCACTTGTTTTGTATTGTTTAGTAAATTGTAAGTTGAAAGTACAAAGATATTTCTTCCGAAACACCTTTTCTAAAATACTTTTTCTGAAACACTTTTTCTGGAACATTTTCTTAAACACTTTATCTGTAATATATTTTCTGAAATACTTTTTCTGAAACACTTTCTCTGAAACAGTTTTCTGGAACACTTTTTGCTTTAATACTATTTCCTAAATACTTTTTCTGTAACACATTTTCTGAAATACTTTTTCTAAAACATTTTATCTGAAATACTTTTTCTGAAATACTTTTGCTAAAATACTTTTTCTGACACATTTTTCTGAAATACTTTTTTCTAAAATACTTTTTCTGAAATAATTTTTCAGAAAAATCTTTTCTGAAATACTTTTGCTAAAATACTTTTTCTAACACATTTTTCTGAAATACTTTTTTCTAAAATGCTTTTTCAGAAATAATTTTTCTGAAAAATCTTTTCTGAAATACTTTTTCTGAAATATTTTTCGGAAATACCTTTTCGGAAATACTTTTTCTGAAACACTTTCGGAAACACCTTTCTGAAACATTTTTTTCTGAAATACATTTTCTGAAAAACTTTTTCTGAAATACTTTTTTTTAAACACTTTTTCTGAAATACTTTTTCCGTGACCCTTTTTCCGAAATACTTCTTTGAAACACTTTTCCTCAAATAGTCTTCCTGAAACACTTTTTTCTGAAACACTTTCTCCTTGATACTATTTTTAAATAAATTTTCTGAAACACAATTCTTCAGAAATTCTTTAATAAATTCTTAAAATACGTTTTTATTTAATTCCTCTTCTTTTACTGAAATATTATTTTAAAATACTTTTTTTAGAAAAACTTTTTCTGATATAGTTTTCCTGAAGCGCTTTTTGTAAAACACTTTTTCTGAAGCTCTTTCTCTGTAAAATACTTTTTCTTAAATACTTTTTCTGAAACACTACTTCTGAAATGCTTTTTCTAAAATCCTTTTTCTTAAATACGTTTCCTGGGACACTTTTTCTGAAAAAAATTATTTTAAATATATTTTCTTAAATACTTTTTATAAAACACTTTTTCTAAAATACATTTTCTGAAACACTTTTTCTGAAACACTTTTTTCTGAAATATTTTTTCTAAAACCACTTTTTCTTAAATAATTTTCTGAAATGATAGCCGCCTCTTTACTAGAACACTCAGTGTCTCAGATGAACGAAGACCATGTACGACTGACCGCAGTAGCCAAGATAATTACGAACAACCAGTTTCGGGGCAAACCCTGTAGACCTGCGGACCGGAGCTAGGCTCAACATCCACTTTGATGCTGTGTAATCACGTCTTTAGTTGGCCCCCCGGGTGTTTTCGCCAATCTTGGAGTAGTTCTAGGGTTATTGCTTCGAGGTTGAACTCACCTGATCTGCGACGCGCAGCGTGGCTGAACCAATGAAGTCTAATCTTTAAAAGAGGTTTGTTAAGAGGAATGATTCTGCATTGAACGATCAGAAATAAGACGAAGATTTGACAGGTGAGGTCAGAAAAGGCACAGAATCAGAACTATATGCAGAGAGGAACTTACGAGTGTGACATCACGTGGGACGAATGCGAGAAAGAACAGTTAGATTTCGAAGTCATCAAGTTTGAATATTTACGCGAATGATTGCTGAAAAATATCTGAACGGTGAAAAAAAAAAACAAACAAAAAAAAAAACTGTCGATCGCACGTGATCATTGGCGATGCATGTCTGTTTGTTTGTCTGTCTCTTTGTTTATCTGCCTTTCTATCTAAAATACTAGTAGTTAGCCATTAGTTTAAGATTTCCGTTGCTCTCTTACTTAATTCAATGTAAAAAAAAAATTTCCTTCAATAAATCTATATTTCCAAACTCTGTCTTCTTTAAATTCACAATTAAACAAGAGCACGGAAAACGAGGAAACTGATGTAATGTTTGCGTCTACCTTCCTACAATGTTGTGATTGGCTGGTTAAGCCATTAATACAGGCTGATAGAGACATTCGTGAGAGACATCGAAAAGTACACGAGCTTAACGCCAAAAACTCGAATTTTACTACGATACTCGGCCATATTGCGATATACAAGATTTATTATTCGAACTGAAGCAAGACCGCTCAGCTATTTCAAACGATATATATTCCTAATAACGACATGGTCGGAAACAGAAAATGACGACATGGAATTCGAGAAAGAACTAAACAAAACACATCATGTATCCATTAAAAATCATTTAGACCTTCGTAAGATTCGATCGCGTGTATCAATATTGAAAAAAAAAACACTGCCTTAGTAATGTGCACTCTGCCTATTCTTTTCTTGTCACATGTTTATATTTGCTCACTAAGATACAAACTCTATAGATATCACAATTTGTGAATCTATATAACTATAACATTTTGTGGACAATTCGCCCTTGTTTGAATCGTGTTTTCGACGATCTGGCGATTCTATCTTTTAAGAAAATAATGGCAGGTGACTATATATATATCATTCAACCACGAATGAATTAAATGATCCTAATTATGATATAATGAAATTATTAATTTTTATGTAAATTATAAAATTATTAATTCTAGCTACTAACTTACTAACTGATGAATTAATTTTATTCAAACAATTTTCACTACATAAATATATGCAAATAATAGGGGAGAAATAAGTTCAATCCAGCGACTGACACCCTTTCTAATTCAACAATAAACAACAACATATGCAAATAATAAATAAAATATTTATCAATATTCAAATTTTATTTTTAGCTGCATTATTTTAAGTCTAAAAAATTCTTATTTTTGTTTACTTTACTAGAATATCTTGTTCTTTACTTTTCCAGGTTGAATTTATTGTCCTTTACTTTTCCAGGTTGATAAAATCTTAAGAATATTACTTTTCATGCGCGCATTTTTCCATATAATATATATATATATATATATATATATATATATATATATATATATATATATATATATATATAATAGCTTTACCTACGTATTGAGCACTGTTGAAGTAAATACATAAAGTTTACGCATAAAATTATACTTTCGTATATAAATGCATGTGAGTAAATGAAGTAGTTATATATATATATATATATATATATATATATATATATATATATATCAAATAACATTAGAAATAAAATAGGGCGGTATAAATACCTTAACCAACGTCCGTAAAAACATGGTATTCCACATCGTAACCTGAAAAAAAAACATCCCGGAGTTCTAATATATATATATATATATATATATATATATATATATATATATATATATATATATATATATATATATATATAACTCAAATGACCTTGTAACGAGTGTTTTAACCCTACATTCGGTTTACGACTTCCGGGTGCGCATGCGTACATAAACAAATAATCAACGCGATAATAAAACGTATTGTTTTACTGTGTACGTTATCAGCGTTCCAATTGTTTTTTTTTCGCGTTTAAATTATAAAGTCCAAAAAAGAGTTGTCAATCTAATCGGTTCCACTTTATCAACTAATCTCCAGCCCCTGTCTTATCGCCGCAATGTTGCATCACTGTGCCTTTTTTAGAAATATTTTAATGGAATGTGTTCTGATGAACTCATTTCACTTGTACTCACTCGACGTACATATCCCTGACAAACCCGCTTAGCAATAAGATCTCACGCCTTCACTGTTGATGTCCCTAAATGCCAGAAAGCTTTCTATTCGAATAGTTTCTTCCCTCGAACAGCTAGACTTTGGAATTCCCTTCCTGCTGCCTGCTTTCCTGGCTGTACTGATATGCAAAAGTTTAAATGTTGCATAAACAAATATCTTCTTAATCTTTCGTAGACATGGCCCCCAAATAGTAGCCCCTTACGTCCAAGTGGCGATATGCTTTATAAGAGGTGAACATGAGTAAAATAAAAAAAAACGAATAATCAATCCCTTATTTCAATACTTCAAAAATACGATTATTTTTAGTAACAATTTAATAACTGTTTCGTAACAATCAAATCTAGCTTTTAAAATCCTAAAAGACATAGATTAAATAAGACGAACAAAAATGGAAATTAGTTGGTGATATTTAAATTGTGAGCTAAATTGGTTTTAGCCAAATTGTATAGAAGAGAAAAATGCAATGCACTTAAAATGCCAAACTAGAAATAAAAGTGGGAAAAGCAAGTTAACTGGTAATTAAAATTCTAAGAACGGAAAAGAAGGAGAAAGGTAATTATCGAATGGTTTAAAATTCTCTGGAATTCGTCCTGAGGAAATTGCCTTTGGAATTTTAATTTCTCTTTTGTAATCTTCAGAATGGTTCGAGTTTGAAAGAAAAAGATCTTCTTTGTTTTTGGCTTTCGTTTTTTTTTTAAGAATACGTTCTTGGCCAACTATAAAAAACTTCTCCGTCAATAGGCCGATT
The DNA here is from genome assembly GCF_053919585.1 of Euprymna scolopes. NCBI lineage: Eukaryota > Metazoa > Mollusca > Cephalopoda > Sepiida > Sepiolidae > Euprymna > Euprymna scolopes. The sequence continues at coordinate 31,416,769 of NC_136514.1, read as the reverse complement.
CTTTCTAAGAGCATATACTCACAGATAGAATCACGTGAAGGTTGCCAACACCTAGAAGTGAAAGTGATGCTCTGGAATCGACTGGATTTGAACTTGCAATACGTGTGTAACTATTTAAATCAAAAGAGATCTTGTGAATTCTTCACTTTCTCAAATATTGTTTGTTGAGTTATAGCTGTTTTTGTCCGTTTTTCTCTATTTTATTTACTTCCTCTCCAGGTTAGGCACAAGGCCAGGTGTTGTTTTAAGAAGGCACCCCACTAGGAAAAACACACTCAGACCTACAAAAACTACCCGTACAGTCTCGCCAGCATTTCTCAGTACGGGCACCTCAGGAAATTAGTAATAGATAACCACCTAAACGCCTGGGAGGGTGGACTTCTTAGAACTGAACAAAATTATAACTCAGACCAGCAGCAATAAAGCCACTGGGGGACTGATTGTCAATGATGTTTCCCGACTGATACAAACATCTACGCATTTCTCACTAAGTATGGGTAAAATAGCGACTTGTGTTCGATTAAAAGTATACAAGTAAACATTAACAATATATGTGCTTGGATATTAAAGAACTAAACAAGAGGGGGATGACATATAACACTGCAGAATCCAAGATTTCGGTTCCACCTGTGCAATTGCACTCAATTTAGGTTCCTTATAAAAGAAATACCTTTCCCCCCCCCTTAAAGTGGTATTATTTGGATTCATAGGACTCCTGTTCTCATCTTGAGCGTAGATTTCCATAACGTTTCGGTAGATGTAATTTACGACCTTTTTCAGATGTATCTTGCCTAACTCGGGAATGTTTCCGTCGAACTTGGATGGAATTTCGAAAATTCTCAAGTTCGAGAAAAACATTCCCGAGTTCGACAAGATACACCTGAAGAAGGTCGGAGATTACATCGATCGAAACGTTGTAAAAGTCACACTGAAGATGAGAACAGTAGTCAAATGAACCCAAAACTAAACGAATAACTAATCCTCATCTCCAAAATTCAGAAATGCCACCCCCTCAAATGTTTGAACATTTAAATGAAGTTGGTACAATACCTGGTATTTCTATTTATATCTTTATCTGACTTGTAAAAAAAAACTTTTGTCAGCCAGACCCCAGAGAACACTACCGGTTATGTTCAGTTAGTAATTATTAGGGCTATAACAACAGAATATTCTTTTCATCTTTTAACTCTCGAGTATATATCCGACACAGTAAGACACAGTCAATCAACCGATTAGTCTATATAAAAATATATAAGATATCAATGGATATATACCCAAGAGTCAAAACAATGAAAATAATATGCTGTTGTCACAGCCCTAGTAATCATTGATAATAATCTGTGTTAGAACTTCTAGTTAGTAATAATAATAATGACGAGGGTAATATAGAAATGAATCCAAATATTTTTGAATACACAATAACAATTGTCGGAATTATCTTACGGACGAGCAAAGAGAAAATACGTTTAAACGACGAAATTGCTTCGTTGCTTACAAGCAATCATTTTTTGTAAGTAAGGAATTTAATACACGTGTCGTCTGTCTGAAAACCTGAAGAAAAACTGCCGACTTTTCGTTCCGCAAGATTTCGTCGAGACTTGTGAGTGTCCAGATATGTTAAATTGGGGCACCCGGTTTCGGGTGACAGAAAAACGGTCTAGTCTTGTCCATAGAGAGGAGAGTGCTTGTATTCTCACTCCGACCCATCCTCTATAGGTTCAACACTTCCAAATTATCACAGAATTTATAAACAGATACGCGACAATTCATGATTTTTCGAATGTAATTGCACTGGATATACACCAATACAAAATCAACATTTTTCCTTTATGGAAATCACTCCAGATAAGACATGTAGCCATTTGATGTAAGTAGATAACATGAACGAAAGATGATAATTGTCAAGACAAAATATGTCTGTTTGCTTTAGTATTGGGGGGGGGGAAACGACGCTAAAGATAAGAGAAAAATAAACAGCAGCAATTCTTCAAAAAACAAAAGAAGCTACTAGAATATGAAACTGTGTTACAATGCGATATCAAAACAGGAAATGGATGCAGACCACTAGAACAACGAGTCAAACGAGCAGGAACAAATGATGCAGAGAAATAAATCAGATATCCATTTATTTATTGCGGACTATTTATCCTCATCTCCTAGTTGTTGTTTCGCGACGTTTCGGCCAACTATTCCTCGGTGGAATAATACCACCGAATCTCCTAACTGCATCCTCAACAATTAATGCCTTCCACAGTTATTGTTGTCTCACCGCGTTTTGGTCAACTAAGATTCTGGTCGGCTTTGGGTAGTATTGAAACCGCTATCTTAAGACAATTCTCACCTGGAACCGTAGAGATTCAACGTCACTATCCACTGCGCCACGAGCCCCGAAGGGGAACTAGAAGATGAAGATAATAGTCCGCAATAAATAAATAGATAAATAATACAAAATTACTCATCTCAATAAGAATTCAAGGTAATCAAATAATAAATCAGATAATTCTGAAGAACACATGCCATAATAGTTTTTATAAAAAGACTGAGACTAGCAACATCACGCCTGTGAAAGAGAGGTTGCAGAGAAGAAGAAAAAGTTCGGTTTCTCTTATGACTTGCAATAAGCCACAAAAACAAAACAGAACAACGGAATAGAGGTTAAATTACAATTACAATTGAAAAGAGTAGTAAACGTCACCGAGCAGATGAGGGTCGCTCTGATGTTTAATCCACACCTGAGATCAAAAGGGCTATGGTTTATATAATGGATAGAACAGTCCATTTAGAGGGTGATTCCCCCACAATGCCCCCCCCCTCCCAAGCTGATTTCCACGGTTGTGAAAATCAGTATTTCTTCCTTTTGGGGCAGACCACCAAGGGGTCTGTGCGCTTACTCTTTCTGCCGGAGCGTCTCGTTTCTGACATCCTTTTTTGAGGGTCTATGTCAAAACAGTCATACACAGTTTCAATCGCCTCACTGCCGTCCTGCAGTGGTTCTACTTGATCCTCGTATAAGCGTTTCCTGATTTGGTTCGGGTGCCTCTTATGCTGGAACTTTGGGCCCTGAATGATGTAACATGGCCGATTCTTCATAAGATCGTGCCCTGTTCCCAAAAAGAAACGTAATTTCTAAACTGTCTAAAATACACGTTATCTCCGCTGTTAAACCGTTTCGTTGGCATTGTAGAGGTTCTGTTGTGTATTGTGTTTGGGTAGCAGTTTATCAAATACGGATTTTATTTTCCGTCCAAACATGATTTCTGCTGGGGATCCCGCATATAGTTTTTTTTTCCGGATTTCTCGTGATTCTGTAAACCTGCAGAAATTGCTGAAGGGCCTTTTCTGTCGGTGTACCGGACGCCTTTTTAATGCCCTTCTGAGTGTATCGACGAAGCGTTCGACCTGGCCGTTGCTTCTAGCGTGGTACTGGGATGTCGTAATATGCTTGACTTAATACGTCTCGCATAATTCGCTGAACTCTGTCGAGGTGAACTGTGTAGTGTTGTCGCTAACCAGACAGTCTACAACCACAAACCGAGCAAACAATTCCAATAAAAAAATTGTCGTTGTTGCCGTGGTCGTTTTTTTTTTTTACATATTAGTACCTCTGGCCATTTAGAGTAAGAGTCAACTACTATCAGGTAGTAAAATCCTCCACAGGTCCCGCATAATCGATGTGGATCCTCGACTATGGTTGTTCAGCCTTAGGTTTATATGTTATCGGTGTTACTTTTTCAGCCAAAGCACAGCCTTTGCATCTGTTCACTATGTCGGTAATATCTTGGTCCATAGCTGGCCAATAAACAAAACTTCTCATTAGGTTTTTCATTCTGTTTATTCCTGGATGCCCCATGTGAACATTCCTGAGAATTCCTTTTTGAAAGGGTTGGGGGGTGACAATGTTTTCACTCTACGGCTTATTTCGTCGCAACCAGAAAAAATGTCTGAACTGGTGTCACCCAGTGCTAATTTCTGCTTCGTGGTTTGAATGAAATTGTCATTTAAAGATTCTGACTTAATTTCCTATAGTGTGACCGGCAGTTCGCGGATAATATTGTTTATCATGGTTTTTACATCACCATTAATACGTAGTGCCGCGATTACTGAATCTTCAAGAGATTCCATTTTGGCAGGAATCAGTCTCGATAGACCGTGTGCATGGGCTAGTTGATTTGAGGGGAGAAATTGAATTGTAAACTTATAGTTCCGCAGAATAGTTCCCCATCTTAATAGTCGGTTCGCAGTGAATGTTGGAAGTCCCTTTTTTTATTCAAAAATGGATATCAATGGCTTATGGTCGGTTTGTAGAAAAAACATGTTTTCCGTACAAAAACCGATGGAATTTTGAAACTGCAAATATAATTCCTAGGGCCTCTTTCTCGATCTGAGAATTCTTTTCCGCTGGCAAGAGAGTCCGTGATGCGAAAGCAATAGGCTGTTTCGAGCCATCCGGCATTCGATGTAGCATGCACGACCAGACGCCATATTGACTAGCGTCGCAAGCTACTATTATGTCCAACTGCGGGTTGAAATGCGCTAGGAATAGATTTGAAGTATGGATTCTTTTTATTTCTTGGAATGATGTCTGGCAATCTTCTGTCCACTCCCAAGCCTTATCCTTTTTCAGCAATTCATTAAGTCGTGCGCGCAATTTGTGCATATTTAGGATGAACCCCTGGTAATAATTTGCCAAACCTAAAAATCTCTGCAATTGAGTTATGTTTACTGGTGCTGGCATATCTTTAATAGCGGTCGCTCTATCTGGGTTTGGGCGTCTGCCATATTTATCGAGTATTTGACCCAGGTATTTACTTGTTTGTAAAAAGAACTCGCATTTATCTGCTTTGATCTTAAATCTATAATCTTGTATTCGACTGAATACTTGTCTGATATGTTTTCATGTTCCTCCCTGCTTTTGCTCGCTATGATAATGTCATCAAGATATGCGATTGCGGTGTCCAAGCCGGACAGCATAGTATCCATTACTTGCTGGAATATTGCGAGTGCCACCTTGACACCAAACGCGAGTATTTCGTATCTGTACAAACCCCGATGAGTGGTAATACAGAGGAGGTTAGCGCTTTTGTCGTTTACCGGAATCTGTAGGTAAGCGTCGCTACGGTCGACCTTAGAAAAAAAACACTTGTCGCCATTTAATTTCGTGAACACTTCTTCTGGACTAGGTGATGAATAGTGAAAATCTTCTAAGAACCCGTTGAGTCCGGTCGCGAAGTCGGCGCAACCGCGAATTTCCTCGGACCTTTTCTTTACCTAAACTACCTGAGCAGCCCACTCACTATATTCAATTTTAGCCAGTATACCGATGCTTTCTACTCTGTCTAGTTCCTGATCTATTTTGTTTAGGGAAGCGAACGGGACATTATGTTTATTTTTAAACACCGGTTGTGTGCCAGGTTTCAATTTAAAATCTGCGGCCATTTTTGTACATCTCCCCAGGCCAGGAGAAAATACGTTTGTGAATTCTTTTGTAAAACAAATTATAAGTTTCTCCGTTTCTGCTGGGCAGGTATCTATTTTCTTGCAGAATGTGGATATAAATAGATCCCAGAGACGAAACTCCTCCATGCTGTCAGAACCGAACAGGTTCTCACTATCTTTTAGCACATACAATCTTAGTTTTTTTTGTTTTCCCCCGTAAAGTGACGTTTGTAATTAATTCACCTTCAAAATGAATTTTTGTACCATTAACGGCCGTCGCCGTTCTGTTAGTTTTTAACAGTCGGCTTTCGTAATATTTTCCACGTTTTGAGATTAATTATTGAAAGATTCGATCCACTGTCTAATTGGAATTTAATAGCCTTGCCGAAAATGTTAACCGTTACATATTTGTGTAGTTTTCATCTACGACGTCCTTAGTTCTGGTTTGACGTACACGGCTTCTATTCTGAGTTTTCCTACAGTGCGACATTTTATGACCGATGTTATTGCAGAAATGGTATCTTTTTGTTAAAAATAGGCAATCCCTTACCCAATGTATTCCACCACATCTGAAACAAGCGCTCGGTGTTTTTAGTTTTTCTGAGTTTCGGTGGTTAGTGTCTGTGTGCCATTTCGACGGTTTTTTCTTAGTTACTTTTTATATTCGCGATGCCTGCTTCGGTATTTCTTGCATCTTTTTTTATAATTTCTACTTTTTGACAATCCTCAGTCAATTTTTCAAGTGTTAAGTTCGGTTCATTTTCTAATTTTGTAAGGACTCTGCGCCTGATTTCTGCAGTTTTTCCCGAGGTTAACCCTTGCGCAAACACAAGACATTTAAAATTGTCTGCTGTTAGTTCAGACAACTTAAAGTCATCACAGTGTTTGTTCACTACAGCTGCGTAGGTGGCAAAATCGTCATTATCGTCTTTTACCACATTCAAACATCTCCAACGCTTATGGAAAAGAGACGTTTTCGGCGAGAAAAGTTCTGTTAACAAATTTACCGTCGCATTGAATGATAAATCTGCTATTTTCCGAGGCAAGATGTAATCCACGAATTTATCATGCTCAGCCGTTTCCAATTTTCGTAGTAAAAGTCTGGTTTTCTTTTGATCAGACCAGTTGCTGCAGTCAATATTAAAAAAATCTTAATAACGCCGAAAATACGCTGCAAATGATTTTTCCTCTTCCTCGTATTCAAAATTGTCTATCGCGGTCTATATTGTATTCTGAGAAAATGCTAAATTGCTTTCCGCATTCGCATTATTCTTAACACTTTCTGTAAGCAATTGCTCTGTTCGTAATTGACGTTCGGCTAACTGTTTTTGAACTTCCTTTTGCTGTTCCTCGGTTCGTATTTGACATTCTGCTAACTGTTTTTGCAATTCCTTTTGCTGTTCCTCGAATCGTATTTGACGTTCAGTCCAGTGTTTTTCGGATTGTGACTGACGCTTTGCGGCATCGATATGCAACTTGATCAAATGTTCCAACGCTACTTTCAATTCGTCCATTTTTCTTTGTCAGCATTAGCAATTTCAAAACGTTCGCTGAATTTTACAAAACCGTTTCATTCTTTCTTATTTCTTCTTCAAGACAATAAAACGAACAGAAAAACACATAAATATATAAAAAGTTCATTGTCTAAAGAAAAAAAAATCAAGGTATATTTTTCTCCAGAGAAAAAAAAGTAACGCTCGATTTTAGCAGCGAAAACCACAAGTGACGAATTCCTTTTCCAAAAGTATAAAAATTTACCTTGCTAAGTCGCGACGAACCTTTTTCTTATTGCAAAAGTACAGCGCTATCTTTGAAAGTCGCGACGAACTTTTTCTTTTCAACTTTTATTTTTTTTTATTTATTTTTTTTTTTAATTACATTTTCACCCCAAACAAGGCACATTGCCACTTTGGTGTAGGGGGCTACTATCAGGGGAAACATCTACTGGGGTACTATGTAGGGATTAGGGCAGCGAGATGTTGGTTCACGTTGCACTTGAACTTATGCATGTCAGTACAGTTGGGGAAGCAGTGACCCGGAATGGAATTCCAAAGTCTAGCAGTTCTGGGGAAGAAACTACTGGAGTAGAAGGATCTTTTACATCTAGGGATCTCTACAGTGTGGGGGTGGGATTTTGCAGCTTGTCGGGTCTGTCGAGGGTGTTCACGTCGTGGGGGCACAAGTGCTTGCAGTTCTTCAGAGCATTCACCATTATAATACTTGTAGAACAGGCAGAGGGATGCAACGTTTTGACGATGGGACAGAGGCTGAAGTTTTGATGCCAGTTTAGGGCCTATCAAATTTGCGACTCTCTTTTGAACCTTGTCAAGGAGCGAGAGACAAGTAGCCGATGCACCGGCCCAAATATGACAGCAATACTCCATACATGGGCGAATAGTGGCCTTTTCGAGGTACAGGATACTTTCGGGTGTTAAAAGTTTTCTAGCACGGTAGAGAGAGCCCACCTTCCTTGCAGCGGCCCTGGCAATGCCCTCGATGTAACTGTTTCAACTCATGTTTCCAGTGAACGTTAGGCCAAGGAGCTTGAGAGACGTACTCTCAGATAAAGAGTCGTTGGCCATTGCTATAGGTGGTAGAGAAGGTTTCTTGTAATTATTGAATGAAATCAGTTTTGTCTTGGTGGCATTGAACGTGACCATCCATTTTTGTCCCCATTCCACTACTGATTGGAGGTCATCCTCTAGTGTTTCTGCCATTACTTTAGATATATGTTCGTTTGTTTTCCTGTCGTGCCTGCTATAGAGTGTGGTGTCATCAGCATATATCCCCATCTCAGAGGCAATCTTGTCGGGGAGGTCATTTATGAATATCAGGAACAGCAGAGGTCCCAGGATAGATCCCTGGGGCACTCCCGCATTTATATCATATTGTTTAGATGTACGACCGTCGAGGACAACCTGGATTTTTCTCTTATCTAAGAAGGATTTAATTACGTTAAGTATTCTACCAGTGATACCGTAAGATCTAATCTTCCTGAGGAGACCCTCATGCCATACCCTGTCAAAAGCCTTAGATATATCTAGAGCTACCGCTCTTCCCTCTCCCGCTTTGTCCAGTGAATGGTATATGCGTTCAGAGATTACAGTGAGGATGTCTGCCGTGGAACGGGCTTGTCTAAATCCATTTTGACGATCGGTCAGAAGTTTAGCATCTGTAAGGTGCTGGACTAGAGCATGGTTAATTAAGGTCTCAAATATTTTGGCAAAAAGTGGGAGGAGGCTAATAGGGCGATAATTTAATGGGTCAGTTCTTTCGCCAGAATTCTTGAATACTGGTAATGATCTGCGTTTTTTAGTTACCATGAACCTTTCAGTTTCAAATGTTATGTTAGACACTTCCTTAGGCTTGATAACATTTGAGTCCGACGTCGTTAGTATTTTTAGAATACTATTTCAACGCGAGTATTTTTTTTTCAATGTCGTTACTAGTTTCGATTTTAGTATGCTCCTTGAATCCAATGTCGTCAGTGTTTAGTTTTTTAGAACACTGTTTTTAAACGCGAGTACGTTCTCCGAATCCAATGTCGCCAGTGTCATGGCTTGCAATAAGCCACAAAGAAAACAGAACAACGGATTAAAGTTTAAACAATGTATTACTGGAATAACAACGTAAAAAGGTTACAACTGAAAAGAGTAGTAAACGTCACCGAGCAGGCGAGGGTCGCTCTGGTGTTTAATCCACACCGGGATCAAAAGGTCTATGGTTTATATAATGGATAGAACAGTCCATTTGGAGGGTGATTCCCCCACAACAGTTTCTTATAAAAAAAAATTACCCCTTTCTCCTCTAAAATATCTGGAATTTAATTTTACTAACTAGTTTATAACCGCATGTGATGATGATGACAATGACGACGACGACGACGACGACGACGATGATGATGATGATGATGATGATGATGATCATCATCATCATCATCATGTAGTAGTAGTACCTGAGGATCTTTCATTTTTCTTTCTTTTTAATTCCATGGATTCATAACAAGCGCTTAAAAAAATATTAGCGAAATTGCGTTGTTTTGTTGTAAAAATACCTGGCTTAAAATTTGTATAAGAGAGAAAGTAGCTGATGACACCGCATTCGTTGAAGCTGTCTATGATAAAGTGAAACACTATTTCTGAGTTTAATTTTTTTTTGTTAGAGAAATAGAGGATTAAAGTAAATGCAAACAGATCTAAAGTAGTTCCTCTTCCAATCTATTATAATAAAGTGTATTCCTGTCTGTTTGTTTTCTGTTCACAATTTAATACATACAAAAGATAGACTGTTTCAAAGTGTTAACTTTTAATATTAAAAACTCATACTTTTATTCCTGCATGATTTCTATATATAAGGACGGAACGATACAATTGTCGCCCTAAAGAAAACAACACTACAGCTTTATTTTAAAACTTTTATTAAAAAAAAAAAACAATTCAGCTAACTTTATTATGTAGCAGAGCTGACATCTATTCAAACTTAAACTTAATCACTGCCTGGATACGGATCCGGGACTGGAGCAAGCATTTTCCACAAGCGCCCTCGGTAGCTCGGTGAATACTCGAGGAATACGCGGCAGATGGCGACGATCAGGCTGGTTTTGGTGTTGAGGGAGGTCATGTTGGTGATGTTCTCGACGTATGACTAAACGAAGTAGTCCAGCGGGTTCAAGTTGGGGAGGGGGAGGGAGCCAGTGAAAGAAGAATACAAAGTTGTATCACTCCTTTTAAAGCCAAGCCTGGGTCTCTTTGGACTTGTGTGCCGACGTCGAGTCCCACTGTCACATCCATGGTCTGCAAGCTGATCGCAGCAGGGGATCACCACACTCTTCAGCATATCCCGGTACACTTCGGTGTTGACTTTCAAGCCGACTTCGAAGATGTCAGGTGGCATGATATGGTCCTCACTTGAAACCACACCGCAGACCATAATGGCCGGAAACTTTGTTTTATCACGTTGAACACGTCCCTGTTATTTGTGGCAATCAACCGATGGTTCTAACCGTTGTGCACTTTGTCCTGGTAGAAGTTCTTTTCGTCTGCAAAGAAAAAAAGTATGTTTGGATTTTTGAGATGTTTCAGTTTGTTGATCAACCTGAGGGCTTGATTAACCTAAAGTTCTTTGTCTTCTCTGTCAAGATCTAGCTTTTCTGGAGCCTGTAGGACCTACACTTCAAATCCTCCTTCACACATGTATTCACAGTTGTGTGTGAGACGCCTAAATCTCTGGCAATCTGCACAATAAGCCGCTGGGGAATTTCATCAATAATTCCCTAGCCCTTTTCGATGAACACTTTAGTTCGGGTCTTATTGGCAGTATCCTCGACCTTGGGCTTCCGCTTCACCACGCCCAAAGGGTCGCCCGATGCGTTGAGCTGTGCCCTTAAGCTTTGAACCGCCCGGATTTGCATTTTACGGGTGCTGGCAATGGTTTTGTTGTCATAACGTTGATCGGTAGAGAGCATGTTGTACAGCGGCGAATCTACGAACCCGCTCATTGAACATTGTGTCATTTTCAGACATAATAGAATGCTCCCATCGCTCTTGGCATTTGTACACAACTGGCCAACTAGTAGATGGTCTGCAACAAAACAAAAAGAAAACTTGTTTTCATCAAACGGAAATGAAATCATGTCTTTCTTTCTAGAGCGACAATTTTATCGTTTCACCCTGTGCTATTTACTCAGAATGAATCAACATTCAAGAAGTCATCTCATTTGCATATTAAATAAACGAAAATCGGTTTTAATAATTAGCTCTAAGTTTTTAATGGAAATTAGTAATAGAATTGTTTTTAGTTTTCGATTTAGAAATATATAAAGTTGATTTATTTATTTTTTAATTATTAGTATAACATCAGCTGCGTTTAAAAACAGCAGTAAGTTTTCATTTTATCTATTAGTTCTTTCGTTTTAAGCTCTGAGATTTTATTTCCCTATTTTAACTTCATGTATGAAGATGGCTATGTTTTATGTTTCCAAAAATCAAAAATATGACAAACTTTAAGGAAAATGGTAACAGCTTAGAATATTTGGTGTATCTTAAAAAAAGTATATGACTAAACCTTCCACCCAGCAATATGTTCGTTACTTGGCAACGCCGGGTATGTACAGCTAGTATCTCAGTAAGCAACAAAACACGCTAGAGTTTGAAATAATACAATCATTGCTATACGCGTACTTTGAATGAACATTCGTATTTTATCTGATTTTGTTATCGTCCTTTGTCGTTAACCAATCAAATGCAATGATCTGAACCTTGGTTGCCATGACGATGAATGATCAAGGGAGAGCATCCATTTTGTCGTGAAAGTAATAAGCAACCTTGAACGAAGGCTAATTGAGATTTGGTACTTGAGAAAAAAAAACAGAAGAGCGTGAAATCAATGAAAAGATTAAAATGGCGAAAGGGAGAAAAGAAAAAAACATAGAGAGAAATAGAAAGATAAAAGAAAGAAAAATAAAAGAGAGGGATATGAAAAGAAAATGTGATAATGAGGAAAGGAGTATTTAAGAGTAGGGCAGAACAGTAAACATGGTTTACACTTAGCGTAAAGCTATACTTTTCTGTACAAAAATAATAGAGTACTTTCGGTTATCAACATCGTCAAACTATGTAAACAAATGTATGATTTCATTTAAATAGTATATAACTTCTCCCATGTACGGTAGCAGTTGTCCTTGCTCAATCAGTAAGGCACATGACACCAATTACTGGAGTTTCCGGTTTCATATTAACATTTTCCCCCTCAATAAATTTCTATTTTCAAACTCTGTATTCTCTCAATTCACAATTAAACGAGAACACGGTAAACGAGGAAACTGATGTACATCCGGGTCTTTTATACTGCAGTAATGTGATTGGCTGGTTAATCATAAATAGCGGCTGACAAACACATTCGGTCTTTAACATCCCACTTCGCTATCTAACACAAAAACGAGCAAGGATTTCTTGGTCGGATACTTCTACGGCAACGTTACCATCTGCATATCAAATTCGAACTAAATTACGTTTTTGATGAGCAGACATAACGAATTATTAACAGAAACCGTCTTCGATGAACGAGGAAGAGTTAAGTGCTTCGCCATTTTGTTTCTCTAATGACTTGAAATCAAACTGTAAAGATTTCTTTCTGTTTTGTATTCACGGCTTCCTTTTTAATGAATCAAGATGTCCTGTGTTCGAAAGGGAAAGCTGAAAATCATTTTATTTTTTTAGTTTGCTTTTCTCGGGAATGCAATAGTTGTTGGCATTTTATTTTATTTTACTTGAAGTGATATCGATTTAATTATGATTTTTATGGGTGATTTTTCCCCCTAGTATGATCAGTTTTATGCGGCTCTAACGGAAAATACATTTATTTATTTTTACTGTTCCAGTGGATTTTATTCAAAAACTCAAGTAAAACAATTAAATGTAATTCTATGATAACAAAAGAAATTTCCAAATGGATCAACAAAAGTCAATATTTTTCATTACTTTCTCTCTCATCCTTCCTATATATATATATATATATATATATATATATATATAACTACTTCATTTATTCACATAAATTTAATATACGAAAGTATAGATTTATGCGTAAACTTTAAGTATTTACTTCAAAAGTGCTCAATACGTAGGTAGAGCTGGTTAGTAATTTATAAAATATATATGGCGATTAAGCTACACTGAATATTCTGCGTTTCATTCAACTATAGGATTCGTCAGGCTTATGCGCATAAGCCTGACGAATCCTATAGTTGGATGAAACGCAGAATATTCAGTGTAGCTTAATCGCCATATATATTTTATAAATTACTATATATATATATATATATATATATATACATATATATATATATATATATATATATATATATATATGGACGATTCCAACATGTTTTTTCGATTCTAATACAATTACCTATTCCGTAAAACTCAAGATTCCGATACAATTACCGATTTCTCTTCCGATTCTTTAGAAACCTCTACATATAAAACAATATATTTGTTAGTCATTCCCGATTACCGTGAAAACACATGCTAAATATGTAAATATATTTTCTAAAACGTCAAAATACACCTTTGAGAGATGATCCATAGATTTAAGTTTCAGTGGTAATTTATAATCTGTTAATATTTAATCAATAAGAGCAAATAGTTAGTAAAACATGTTAAAAAATCTATATATATATATATATATACATATATGCACACACACACACACACACACACACACACACACACACACATATATATATAATGAGAATAATGAAAATAGTATTCCGACAAAATAGAGAAATAAAAAGGAACAAAGGAGTTATGTGTTCATCTCCGTTTCGTCTTTATTTTATTTTATTATAAGAAGGACTCGAAATAAAGATGAAACATTGGTGAACACACAACGCAATTTGTTCCTTTATATTTCTCTTTCTCTCTCTCCTCTTTCTCTCTCTCTCTCTCTCTCTATCTATCTATCTATCTATCTCTCTCACTCTCTCTCTCTCTATATATATATAACTACTAAATTTACTCACATAAATTAATATACGAAAGTATAAATTTAATGCAGACACTTTAAGTATTTACTTCAACAGTGCTCAATACGTAGGTAGAGCTAATTAGTAAGTTATAATAGATAATTATATATATATATATATACATAAATACATAGACACATATAAATGATTTGGGTATATATGGTATTCAGACATGTGAGAGACATTTTATCCGGTTTTAATCTGGAAAAAGGGATGCTAAGGAGTCAAAATTGAAAAATAGATACTTTGGGAACATCAAATTCTTATATGTCTGTCAATTGTTTAACGACTGCGCATGCGCGAATCGTTCAAATTATGTTAAAAATAAGTTGGTTTGAAAACACATTTTTAAAGACGTGTCAAGCTGGCCTAATGGTTACCGGATTTGGCTCACTGTCTTTAGGTTTGGGTTTCGACCCCAGTTTGAGTATATTTTTAACTTACAAAAAATCAGCTGTTTAAAAAACCATGATACTCGCTTGCACATGTCCTAGTTTCCGTTTTTTTTTTACTTCATTGTTTTAATTTAAAGTTACATTTTATATCCACAGTATTTCTGTTTATAATAAGTCAGTACTCTGCATTAATTAAAATATAATATTATTGGGGTGTCATTCCTATGGATTCTGACGATGGACTATTTCTGACGTCACTTTCGGTAACTAGTTTCTGTTATTGAGAAGTCTGGAGCAGAGACTCAGAGGGAGTTGATCCTAAACTTTACTTTGTCCTTCCAGTTGAGCGGAGTTCTATTCAACGGATATGCGTTTCTGTATTTTCTGTTTATATGTATTTCATTTCACTGTTTCCAAGCCAACATTTAAACCACAACAAACTAGCGACGTAGGAATTCGAATCCAGAATAACAATTGACTGTAATTCGAAATTTATTCGCGAAAATATACAAGCAAAACCCGGCTGGTGGTAATTTGAAAAAAAAAAAAGAAAAGAAAAATACATTTTCTAAAGTAAAATTCATAGCAGACACTAAAAAAACAAACGAACGCATGAAAAGAAAAAAAAACCGAATGCAAGTAGAAAGAATCAAAAGTCACATCGTAAGTTGAAACATTTTCTTTTTTCTTGAGAAAAAAGTGAAAAAAAAAACGACTTCTGTTACAAAGCATTTTGTAGTTTGTACTCTTTCACTTGTTGCAAAAAAGAAAAAAAAACACAACTGTCTCCTTTTAAGAACCAAAAACTGTCCATTTTTAAAGGTTGACCTAATTAAGCGCATGTAAGTCACGTCGACTCGTTCAGTGATTTAATTCATTGCAAACTGGAAAACTTAAATAAAACATTTTAATATGTTCAATATTTTTTCTCCTCGAGTTTTTGAATATTTTTCCTGGATGTTGTTGGAAGTGAACTTTTTATTTTATGAAGAAAGGATTTTTTTTTGCTAGAAGGTTTTGTTCACAGTTATATGAGTGGAAAAAATTTTCCCCATATTTATTTCGGCTTTCAATGTTTTATGCTTGAAAACACCAAGTTATGCATATATATATATATATATATATATATATATATATATATATATATATATATATATATATATATATATATATATATATATGTATGTATGTATGTATGTATATACCAAAAAACCAATCGCACATGCATCGATAACACTAACTGCCAGGCGAGAGACAGTACTCACAAATCTAAATAGAAGCTCTAAGTATTATATTCGCGGATAAAAAAAAATTTCGTAGTTACTTACATGACAAAACTTTCACGTTACAAGCAGATCATAAGCCGTTACTGACGATTTTCGGATACAAAAAGGCTTACCGACATATTCTTCCAATATACTGCTGAAATGGGGTACTATCTTACTAAATTATGACTTTAAATACGTCATCAAAGCAAATTAGTTATGAGGATGGACTATCACAATTGATACTAAAGAAAGGGAACCTTTTAAAGATTCTATAATTGCTACACTTCGTACTGATTCCGAAATAAAAACAATGATGGACAACACAATTAGAGACAAAGAATCTCTGCCTGAAATAAAAAGAGAAGCAGAAAAAGACGACTTCATTTGAGCAAGATCGATATGAAAGTCAACAACGTCTTAGAAGAATTCCCGCTTTGGGACGAAGTCTTCCTATATAGCGAAAAGGTGGTAATTTCGAAAAGTCTCCAGAAAATAATTCTACAGGATTTTCACAATAAACACCCTGGAAAAAACGGATGAAAAGCTTAATGAGAAGTTACGTCTACTGGTCTAACATGGACCAAGACGTAATAGAGATGGTCGACCCTTGCAAAGATTGCGCCCTAGCGGCGAAAGCATTACCTATTACAATTAAACCTTAGCCGAAAACTGACCAGCCATGGTCAAGAATCCACATCGACTTCGCAGGTCCTCTCGATGACCACTATTGCTTAATCGTAGTCGAAAGCTACATCACATGGCCAGAGATATTAAGATGCAAAAGACTCGCGAACAACAATGAATCGTTTAGATGAACTCTTTGTACATCTCGGTGTAGCAGACTGCATCATGAGCGATAATGGAACTCAGTTCACTTCCGCAGAGTTGAAAAGTTTTTACGATACGTTCCTCAAGATCAAACACATCACCACGCCCCAATATTACCCTTGCTCGAATGGGCAAGCGGAACGATTTGTTGATACACTCAAAAGAGCCCTGAGAAAGGCTCAAGGTACGCCGACGAATGAATCTCTCCAACAGTCCTTATACGTGTACAGAATTACACCTAATCCTAATACTTCAACAGTGGTATCACCATCAGAAAAATTGTTCACATGTAAGTTGAGATCTGTCTTTGACAAAATCTTACCAAAGCAGACAAAACTACAAGTGCCTACTTGCGTAAGCAGAAAACGTTTCATTCCGGGAGAGAAAGCTTTCTTTAAGAGTTACAAGTATAACACCTCATTCTGGGATGCGGGTAAGATCAGTAAGAGAGTCATTGATAGTGTATATATCATGCAAGGACCGAGTTATACCCATAAAGCCACCAACACCAATTAAGAAGATGCCGCTCGGACGACACAAGCAAAACGTAAGAGGAAGAAGCGACCGATTCAGTTTTCGAGACATTCCAGCTCGACCCTCCCCAATCAATACCAGAACCACGGCGGTCAGCTCGGAAAAGGAATGTCTCGAATCCACTTAATGATTGATCCCAAACGTAAGAGACATTTAACAGCTTTTAAGAAGAAAAAGCATGGTAGGGGGTGTTGGGGTGGTACAATTACAGATTCTGACGATGGACTATTCCTGAGCTCACTTCCATTAACCAGTTTCTGCTATTGAGTGAGACTCGGAGGGAGTGGATCGTAACCTTATTTTTTTCCTTTTAATTAAGTGAAGTCCTAATCAACCAGCATACGTTTCTGTATTTTCGTGTAATATATATTTGATTTCATTGTTTCCAAGTTTCTCATTCTTCTTTCAATATGTAAATCACAACAAATATTTATGCATATTTTACGACTTGACAACGCTGTGCAGCCTGCATATATATATATATATATATATATATATATATATATATATATATATATATATATATATAAATCCTCCTAAATTTGCTGATGAGGAGACCGTGCTTACCAAAAAAACTATATATAATTGTTCTACATAACTTCATGTATACCACAATAAAAAGCACGGATTTCCGAAACGATCGTACAGATAATTGATTTTGTTGTTGTTCCTTCTTATGAAACTGATTTTTTATTTAATTAAAATTTGATTTTTAAATTAAAAAATTTTTTTTTTAATTTTTAAATTATAAATCACATTACTTAATATATATATATATATATATATATATATACAGATATATATATAGATATATATATATATATAGATACATATATATATGTGATTTTATGTATCTACATACAGTTGTATGTATTTTCGCTATTTACTCCAATAGTGTTTTATGCATAAGTAAAGCTAGGTAATATGTTTTGAAAATAAGCCTGAGGAATCAACAAGGGGATTAAACGCGGATATTTCTGTGTAACTTAATTATCATATATATTTTTAAAACTTACTCTCTATATATAGTTACGTAATTAAATCGATCCAAGTTCCTCGACTATCGCTGTGTTTTTTCACCGTCTACCTAGCATTCAGTAACTTTTATCCATGAGCGACCTTTTGGCCTTGCTAAGTGGTGACACCTCATCGTAATATATATATATATATATATATATATATATGTAATTATATATATATATATATATATATATATATATATATATATATTAAACAAGGGCTCCCTCAGTCTTTGACAGACTATGATTGCCTTAGAAGGGGTGCCTATACGTGAAAGTCTTATTGACAGGGGGTGCGCAATCTTCAACCACACCTCTCCTGAGTCGACATTGCTAAATATCAGTGGCAAGTTAAGTGTATAAGACGAATAGAAACAAATGCCAAGATAAGCGGAGAGCACATACAACGCCTAGAATTCCCAAATGGTCACCTATCTGGTACTAACCAGGCTCGCCGTTGCTTAACTTTAGTGATCTGACGAGAACCAGTGTGTCAACGCGATTATGCCGTATATATATATATATATATATATATATATATATATATATATATATATATATATATATATATATATATATATATATATATATACCAGGTTAAAGGTATTCAAAATTGAAAACCAATGAATTTAAAGCGATTATTGATAGTGCTTAATAGAAATATAATTTTAATTTAATATTAGATAAACAAATTACATGGTTACGACAATAACAAGGCTAGTGTTTTGGTCAATTGGAGACCTTCATTGGGTAGCCAAACATCGCGATTTCAAAGAGACATGCTTTCAAAAAAAAAAAAAAAATAAAAAAAACCTGAGTTTTTAATTATATTCAAAAGCCCGCGTCACGTTATTTGCAACCTTAATGCAAGAAAAGGCGGAGGGCGTAATAAAGATAGATATATTTGCTCTTGTGTGTAAGATAATAAAGAGGACAGGGAGTAGAGAGATGGGACTGTGTGTGAGGCAAAGATTAGACAAGTTAATACTTATGCGTGGTTGAAAAGAAAGGAAAAGGAAAAATCGTATGAGAGATAAGAAACTAAACAGGTAAAGCATGCATGCCCCCCCCCCCTGTCAGTGCACAATAAACGAGGCATAAAACATGACTAATTTCAGCATTTGCCTCCACCTCTACTTAGCCCCCAAAAGTCCCTAGGGAACGTCAAATCCTGGTGAAAATGAACAAACAATGCAGTTTTAGGCCTTAACATATGTAAATTTGAGTTCTGCACCATGCAACCCCCCCCAAAAAAAATGTCCCCAAAGGCCTTAACATATTCAAAGTTGAGTTCATCAGCATGCAAGACTGCTAAGCAGATATACAGAGAAAAGTTTGGATAAACATGGTAAAATAGTCCCAAAAATTGAAGTGTTTTTATTAGTCTTAAAAGAGCCCCTGGGGCAAACCCAAGAGTTATCGCAAAGTATAGACAAACAAAATTATATAGAAATCAGTTTGTTACAACTTTTCAGAAAGTTTTTTAAAAATCCAAGTCATCGGGTTTTTTTAAATAAGCATAAAAATGTCAGTTTTAGTCATTTTAATCCGAACTATTTAATTCGTACTTTTCAAACTTTAGTATAACAGACTAAATTAAATCCTATATCAATCTTGAGCGTAAGCGACTGATGGAGGACTGAGTGGGCAGACAGACAACTTTATAGAGAGATATAGAAGAATCACAAACCAACAGGCCGAAGCATCTCATGTGAAACAGATAAGCGTGATTGTTTCACGCGTTAGACGATCGTGCGAAATATTCTTTTCATCTACTAAAGACGGAGAAAACATCAATAAACTGTGGAAAAAAAGGCGCGAAAAACACCGAAGGAGATTTAATAAGTTAAATCTCCTGTGGTGATTTGGCTCAAAGTTTTTACGTATGAATATTGATAACAAGCAGTCCGCCTGGCGTGACCCGGTCGTAAAATATGCATAAATATTATATTTTTAATTAATGTTGAATTCTTATTTATTATAAACAGAAATACCGAAAGTATTCAACGTAACGTTGAATTCATTTAACAAAACTTAATAGAATCAGAGACATGTGCCCGCTTTACTTTCAGAAGAAGCCTTGTATATATATATATATATATATATATATATATATATATATATATATATATATATATATATATATATATATATATATATATATATATATATATATATATATCAGCAAAGCAGGCTCCTTCAGTCTTGTACAGACTATGGATACCCACGAAGGGTTGCTTGCGCGTGAAATTTTTCTGTCGGGAGGTGCGCAATCTCCAACCACACCTCTCCTGAGACGACGTTGTTAAATACAAGTGGCAAATGAAGTACAGGACGACTGGAAACAAATGCCGAGATAAGCGGAGAACACATACAGCGCCTAGAATTCCCAAAATGGTCACGCATCTGGTAGTAACCAGGCTCAACGTTTCTTAACTTCAGCGATATGACGAGACCCGGTGTGTCAACGCGATTATGCCGTACATATATACATCCACTAGAAGATGTCCCCAGCGTAACGTTAGATTCCTTTAAAAAATGAAGTAAAAAAAAAAACGAAAAGAAACTGAGACATGTGCACGCGAGTATTATGTTTTTTTCTAAAAAGGTCACTTATCGTAAATAAAAAAGCAATCCTCGAGCTGAAATGAAAACCTAAAGACCGTCGGTTAGGTACGATAACAATTAGGCCAGCTTGTGAAATTTACTTTATGTATGAAAACCAAAGAGGGGAGATATAGCATATGAGAAATATTTGGAATCAGTTCTCCCCTGACTGTTATTTCAGATCATAACGGCAAGGTTAGAGGTTTTGGGGAAATATCAGATATTTTGTAATCCATATGCAAAACTAGGAAAACAAATAATTATGATTGATACATTTTATGGCTATAAAAATGTGCCAAAAATATGTTCTGGATGATGAAGAATTTCCTTAATGTGCGAGCTTAAGGGTAAATGTCACATAGCCCACTACAGAATGCAGGTAATTACCTTTCCAACGAGTTTTCGTTTTTTAAATTCTGATAAATAGTCACTGACATTTGGAACTTATAAAATTGCCAAAAAATGTGGTACATCTATATATGGATACATCTGTACTGTAGCCAAATTGAATATTGAAATGCTCATATCTTTTGGTCTATGGGACTGAACTACATGAAAATTGGCAGGCTTTTTGAAGATTATAGTTCTAGTCTATGGTCAAAGTTTTATTACAATTAATTAAAAAAAAAAACTATATTTTCCAACCAATAAAATCTTCCCAAATTTGCCTACGTTTGTATATATAGTGTTCTGGCAGGCCAGCTTCAGTTTTGGTGCTTTTGGATGAATCTTACCTAGGGCATTTTTTACTTGGTTGTCTCCCCTGTGGCCTTGCCAGGAGACTTATATACAGTGGGGAAAATAAGTATTGGACACATCCCATTATTCTTTATTTAACACATTTATGACACGAATGACGTGAAAATTTAACAAGAAATAGTTACTAATTTAACAATAACAAATAACTTTAGAAATTGGAACCTTTTAATGCATAACAAAAATTATATAATAAAAACGAGATTAGCCGGAAAAAAAGTATTGGACACACTAACATAATTTCATCTAATATTTAGTTGAAACCCCCTTATTGGCTATTACAGCTTCGAGTTTCTATACGACGAAACTAATGTGTGACAACGTCCAGGCGAGATTTTTGCCCACTCTTCAACACATACTTTCTTCAAATCCTGAATATTACGTGGATCTCGCTGGTGGAGCATGATTTTGAGCTCTCTCTGTAGATTTTCTATAGGATTTAAGTTTGGGGACTGACTGGTCCATTTAAGAACATCTATTTTGTTATGTACGAATCAATCGGAGGTTATTTTAGCAGTATGTTTGGGATCATTATCTTGTTGAAAGATCCATCCCTGTCGCATACCTAATGCATTGGAAGCAGGCAAAAGATTATTTTCAAGAATTTCCCGATATTTGGCTGCATTCATCTTTCCATCTATAATATGAAGTAGCCCAGTACCATTTGAAGAAAAGCATCCCCAGAGCATGACATTTCCACCACCAAGCTTTACAGTGGGGAGGGTGTTCTTGGGATCGTGCGCTGTGCCATCTCTTCTCCATACTCGACGTACAGAGTCTCATCAGACCAGATCACATTCTTCCAGTAATCATCTGTTTTCAATAAGTGATCTCTTGCAAACTCTAGACGAGCATTAACATGACATTTTTTTAGTAATGGTGTCTTTCGAGGTGTACGCGATTTAAGACTGTTGCGTCGGAGTACATTACTAATCATTGGTTTCATTACTACTATTCCTGCTTCTTCCAAATCTTTCTGAAGGTTCTCGGTTGCTGCTGAACTTTTCGTACAATCTTTCTCACTGCTCGATCCGACATCTTGCGAGGAGCTCCGGTACGCGGACGGTTCACAGTTGAGTCATGCACCTTCCATTTCCTAATAAGGTTTCCTATGGTGCTTATAGGGATTTTGAATTGAGCAGATATACGCCGATAACCAATTCCATTCTTGTGCTCGGCAATAATATTATCACGGACGACTTGAGAGAGTTCTTTACGTTTACTCATCCTGAGAACCTTCACGCGTGATGGCTTACTGGTGACTAACGTGTTCCAATACTTTCCAACGACGTAGAGTATGGTCTATAACAATCGAGAAACTTCTAAAACGTATAATAGTGTCGGCAAATTAAAATGCAAGTAACAATTTCCAGCATTATTTATAAAAAAAAAATAATAAAATATAATTTAAAACAATGTGTCCAATACTTTTTTCCGGCTATTCTTGTTTTTATTATATAATTTTTGTTATGCATTAAAAGGTTCCAATTTCTAAAGTTATTTGTTATTGTTAAATTAGTGACTATTTCTTGTTAAATTTTCGCGTCATGCATGTGTTAAATAAAGAATAATGGGATGTGTCCAACACTTATTTTCCCCACTATATATATATATATATATATATATATATATATATATATATATATATATATATATATATATATATAAATATATATATATATATAAATGTATATAAGATTTCTATTGATATACACATATAAACACAACGTGTCGGCCGATGTAACCTCCGGCTTTCTTCATATGTATATATTTTCATCTTTCTGTCACACTCGAGAATCTGCGCGGAATTTCGAACAAAATCCTTTATTTAACCACGGCGATAGCATGTCTTTCTTTCGTCAGCCATTACTGGGTAGTTGCATTTGGTGTTGCCCACGCTGAGTATTGGACCATTGTCCCCCCTCGCCCTAAAGTAACTGATCAATTAGATTTTATCAAGTACTCTATCCACTACGCCACGGACCTGCGGGCGACACTAAAATACACTAAAAATTTGACAGAAAAATTCCCGAGTTCGACAAAATACACCTGAAGAAGGTCGGAGGCTACATCGACAGAAACGTTGTGAGAATAACACTGACGATAAGAATATTAGTCTTAATGACCGAAATAATTCATGTCTTTTTTATTTGAAAAAATTGTTTCATTAGTATCTCCTTTTCGTTTCAGTTTTTTCTTTGGTTAAAGTTCTCAGAAATCAAAGAGCCCCCCTACCTGAGATTAACACTTGATATCTATATGAGGTACATAGATATTCGAATGTTTTATTAAAGTTATTAATCTCTAAAACACTAATATAATAAAGAAGCTGAGAACATAATTTTTTCTTTCCAATCGACCATTTTAATATGGTACAGTATATTTTCTTTTACGTCAAGTGATCTTACTGAATTCCAGGACAAGAATTCATCTAGTCTGGTGGAGTAACCAGCTTCGTTTTGTTACTTGAGAGAACATCACTTGGAGAAGGTGTACCATTCCTTGTAAAAGTCAATGTGGGTTAGTTATGCCAATGAAATATTATTTGAACTTCAAATATATGATTTTGAATATTTGGTCAGGGTTTACCTCATGGCAGGTTATCCTGACAAACTCCTGTACAGAGAGACTTTAAACATTCGGGGTAGTGTCTAGTAGGCATTCAAGTTCTCCCTGTAGGCAGTCAAGTTCTCTCCTGTAGGCATTCAAGTTCTCTCCTGTAGGTATTCCAGTTCTCTCCTGTAGGCATTCAGGTTCTCTCCTGTATGCAGTAAAGTTCTCTCCTGTAGACAGTCAAGTTCTCTCCTGTAGACAGTCAAGTTCTCTCCTGTGGGCATTCAGGTTCTCTCTTGTATGCAGTAAAGTTCTCTCCTGTATGCAGTAAAGTTCTCTCCTGTAGGCATTCAGGTTCTCTCCTGTAGGCATTCAGGTTCTCTCCTGTAGGCAGTCAAGTTCTCTCCTGTAGACAGTCAAGTTCTCTCCTGTAGGCATTCAGGTTCTCTCCTGTAGACAGTCAAGTTCTCTCCTGTAGGCATTCAAGTTCTCTCCTGTAGGAATTTCAGGTTCTCTCCGGTAGGCATTCAGGTTCTCTCCAGTAGGAAGTCAAGTTCTCTCCTGTAGGCAGTCAAGTTCTCTCCTGTAGGCATTCAAGTTCTCTCCTGTAGGCATTCAGGTTCACTCCTGTATGCAGTAAAGTTCTCTCCTGTAGGCAGTCAAGTTCTCTCCTGTAGACAGTCAAGTTCTCTCCTGTAGGCATTCAAGTTCTCTCCTGTAGGCATTCAAGTTCTCTCCTGTAGACAGTCAAGTTCTCTCCTGTAGACAGTCAAGTTCTCTCCTGTAGGCAGTCAAGTTCTCTCCTGTAGGCATTCAAGTTCTCTCCTGTAGACAGTCAAGTTCTCTCCTGTAGGCAGTCAAGTTCTCTCCTGTAGGCATTCAAGTTCTCTCCTGTAGACAGTCAAGTTCTTTCCTGTAGACAGTCAAGTTCTCTCCTGTAGGCATTCAAGTTCTCTCCTGTAGGCAGTCAAGTTCTCTCCTGTAGGCATTCAAGTTCTCTCCTGTAGGCATTCCAGTTCTCTCCTGTAGGCATTCCAGTTCTCTCCTGTAGGCATTCAAGTTCTCTTCTGTAGGCATTCAAGTTCTCTCCTGTAGACAGTCAAGTTCTCTCCTGTAGACAGTCAAGTTCTCTGCAGTAGGCATTCAAGTTCTCTCCTGTAGGCATTCCAGTTCTCTCCTGTAGGCATTCCAGTTCTCTCCTGTAGGCAGTCAAGTTCTCTCCTGTAGGCAGTCAAGTTCTCTCCTGTAGGCATTCAAGTGCTCTCCTGTAAGCATTCAAGTTCTCTCCTGTAGGCATTCAAGTTCTCTCCTGTAGGCAGTCAAGTTCTCTCCTGTAGACAGTCAAGTTCTCTCCAGTAGGCATTCAAGTTCTCTCCTGTAGGCAGTCAAGTTTTCTCATGAATTCCTCAATTTATGCGTTTCGATTTTATATTCAACTCTCATAGCATATTATGATACATTTATTGCCGTGGTCAATTCTGTAACTTTTTAAATTCTTTATTTCATTTTATCTTTCGTGGCTCAATCGTTTAGCAGTTTTATTTGAGTCTGACCAGCCGCCGTTTTATTTTTGAATGACGAAGTGTCGTTATAATTTTGTGTTGTTTCTAATCATCGCTATTTTCGTTTTTATGACATCCAGACAAATCTTTTTTTTTTTTAATTTTTTAATTTTTTTTTTTTGGCTGTGCGGAAATTTTCTTTTTTTGGCAAGATCAGCAATCGATTCGATGATGCATTTTGCGATTAAATTTCAGATTTAGGATTAGAAACCGATCATTTAAACATATTTTGAAAAGTTTGTGTTTCCCTGTGTTCAATCATAGGATCATCATTTAAAGCACTTTTTTTTTTAGCTAAAAGCAAAGTGTAGTATCTGTTTTAATATTATACTTTATTTTTTTCATATCCTCGGTCAGTGAATATGAAATACTTCCAGACTGAGGCAACCTAACAACCAGCCATGTTTCCCCCCAGAATGTGCTGCTGCCATCGCGCACAGAAATCATTTTTCCATAGCTACCAACGTAATGGATTTATTAAAGCTGCCTTCAGGACTGCCAGCAACCACTGTAAAAGAGTAATAAAAAATGCAAGAGAGCTATATGCTCAGTCCGTTAAATCCAAAGTAGCTGAGCAGCGGCTTGGTTCTCACCAGTTTTGACAAATAGCAAACAGGATCCTGAAGAGAAGCGTGCATTCTATCCCAACCATCATTAATGGACCTGAGGTCATCTCGTCAGCATCAGACAAGGCCAAACGATTTGCCAAGAACTTTGCAGCTAATTCTACCCTATGCAACGAAAGCCATCAACTCCCCGTATTTTCTCCTATAACAGACAACACGCCATGCAACATACAAATGCCTGTGTGTGAGGTTGCCAAGTTAATCAAGAACCTTGATTCCAGTAAAGCAACTGGTCCTGACGGCATTCCAATTAAAGTGTTGAAAAAGCTTCAACTAGAACTTGCCCCCATACTTACAAAACTCATCAGTATGCCGTGTATTTAAGAATTCAGATGATAGGTTATCTCCCACTCAGTACAGACCAATAAGTCTCCTGTGTGTCATGAGTAAATTGCTGGAGTCCATATTAAATAAAGAAATAGTCAACCACCTCAACAGAAATAACCTTCTTAGTGATATGCAATATGGTTTCCGTTCTGCTAGATCTACAGCAGATGGGCTAACGGTTATATCTCATAGGATTAGTGAATCTCTCGACGTAGGCAACCTTTCTAGGGCAATTGCTCTTAACATATCAAAGGCCTTTGATAGAGTATGGCATAAAGGCCTACTTCATAATATTTCCAATATAACTGGAAATGTTTTCTCAATCATTAAATCATTTCTCTTTGATAGGCTCATAAGAGTAGTGGTTGATGGGCTCAGAGTATTAATGCTGGAGTCCCTCAGGGTTCTATCCTGGGCCCAACTCTCTTCCTGATCTACATCAATGATCTCCCAAAACACATACTTAAATCATTCGTCGACATCTATGCTGACGACACGACCATCTATGGCAACACTTCAAAGGCTGTAAATGACAAAGTTCTCTCTGATTCTCTCTTCGCTGATCTTGAGCGCGTGGTTCAGTGGGGGAAGAGATAGCTGGTTACTTTTAATGCATCTTAAACCAAGCTCCTATCTTGACATCATCAGAGCTCTGATCCCCATCTGGCATCAACTGAAATGGATGGCTCTCTTCTTGGGGAGGCTCCATATTTTGACAAGCTTCTGGGATTGACCTTCACTCCTGATCTGAAATGGAACACTTACATGAAATCTGTTGCCAAGGTCGCTGGAAAAATGGTGGGATCCTTCTACCGCTCCAGAAGATATCTCACTGCTGATGCAATTCTCTATCTAAAAGCCAAGTTCGCCCAAGGATGGAGTACTGTTGCCATATCTGGGCAGGTGCTGCTAAAAACAGCCTATCCTGCCTTGACAGAGTACAAAATAGACTTTGTAGCTTAGTGGAGGATGCCCTTTTCTTTTCCCTGCAATCTCTCTCCCACAGAAGAGACGTTGCGAGCCTGTCTTTGTTTTATCGTTATTTCCATGGCAAGTGCTCGTCTGAACTCCAATCTCTGCCCCCCCTCGCCAATTTTTCATGAAAACACCCGTCTAGCTGAAACCACTGTTAATAATTTTCCCCACTCTTTATCTGTGCCTAAATCAAAACGTAGATTCCACGAACAAAGCTTCGTTCTCAGAAGTGCACGCCTGTGGAACTTTCTGTCGTTTGTCTGTTTCTCACCTGAATACAACCTGGATGTCTTCAAGTCTAACATGAACAAATTCCTGATAAACCGCCCCTTGAGTAAGACACTTTATCAAATCTCCATTACTAACGATTACTACGATATTATCTCATTGATTACTGTACACGCAATAACCCTTATCCCCAAATGGCCTCTGGACCTTGATAAGTGGTGTCTACCATGTAAAAAAAAAAAAAAAAAAAATTCACTTTTGTCCTGACAGAGTTTTGTTTAATGCGATTTCCCCACATTAAAAACCAATTTTGTGTCGTGCGGAAACAAGTAAATAGAAATAACAGATCGAATTTCTATTCTCATTTTTTTTTTCAAAAACAACTTTGTAATAACCAATACAAAGCTTCAGCAGTCAGCAGACGACAAAACTATAACAAAAGTTCAAATTTATTTTTATTTTGATTCGGATGAACTCAGCCATCTTTTATTTATTAGATTAACCCTCAACTCTCCTGATATTTCAAATCTGAAATTAGAAATCTGATCACTTATAAGTCTAAGTTCAAATGTAAATAAAACTTGAAAATAAAGTAATTGAATAAAAAAAAAAACTTGATCATTTTAGTACCAAAAACAACTTAATAATAATGAATACATACCCATGGCTATCGCGACAAGCAGCAAAATCACACCTCTTCACTGTAAAGATGCTGAAAAGCTTCCTACTCCAATACTTTCTTTCCTCAGACAGCTAGACTTTAGAATTCCAACCCTTTTTCATGCTTCTCTAGCAGTACTAACATACAGAACATTACAGGTAATGCGAACAGACATCTCGCTGCTCAACCCCCTACATAGTCCCCTTTAGACATAATACCAAATAGTACCCCATTACGTGCAAGTGACAATATGCCTTATTTTGGAGTAAACAAGGGTAAATAAAAAATACACAATTAAAAAAACAAAAAACAAAAAAGAAACGACTTTTACATACATGGTCGGCAGTCAAGAAAACAAACAAAAAATTAAATTGATTTTATTTTGAGTCAACGAGATTACATTTATTACACAGTTCAACGTTCAACTCGTGACATTTCAAATGGCACAATCCTAAGATCTAAAGCAAGTCTGTTGTTTTTCTTGGCCAAAGAATATACATTTATCTCGAATGTCTGCTAGATTTTTTTTTATATAAATTTCTTTGATCGGACTGAGAATGAAAGTCAGTTCCTATTTATTAAATTCAACATTTTCTAGTTCTACTTCGAAATTAAATATGGCCTTACTTTGAAATTGGCAAAAGATCTCGTGCAAATAAAGTACGAATAAAACAATAGAATCATGTATCGTGAATTATCATTTTTTTTTTTTAAATACTCATATTAGGGGCTTAACTTTGCCCGGTCGTAAAATACGCTTAAATATGATATTTTAATTCGTCCAGATTTCGTATATATTTTTATAGAGTCGTGATTTAAAGTGTAAAAAAAGTATTTGGGTGCCATGAGCTAGAATCGAAACCGAAAGTAAAACTGTAGTATTCAAAGCTGGTGACGTTACCACTGTAGCAACGTGACACGAATGCGAAGTGATTAAAAGGTGAATTTACAAAACGTATAACGATTTTTTCAATTTTGACCCCTTTTTGACGTCTGAAAAACTATTTTAACCGGTTTAAGACCCATAAAAGAACGATCCATAAAAATCTAATCATTTTAGGTCCCTAGAACCGCTCTGCGATTTTTAGTTTCGGAAGTGATAGAGTTTAAAAATATGAGACAGACAGACAGATAGACAGAGTGAGTTTTATAAATTAGATTAGCGGGGGCGAGGGCGCCTGACTTTGCCCGGGCATAAACTACGCTTAAATATGATATTTTAATTCGTCCAGATTTCGTATATATTATTACAGAGTCGTGATATCAAAAGTAAAAAAAAATATGTATTTCGATATCATCAGCTAAAATCAAAAACGAAAGCAAAATTGTAGCATTTGAAGCTCGTGACGTTACCACTGCACCCACGTGACACACATACGAAGTGATTAAAAATTAAAAATAAACTAAGATGAATGTACAAAATGTATAACGATTTTTCAATTTGACCCATTTTGACCTCTTAAAAACTATTATAACCGGCTAAAAGAACGGCCCGTAAAACATCCAGTAATTTGAGGCTCCTAGCGCCGCTCTGCGTCTTTTAGTTTCGGAGGAGATAGAGTTGGAACATATAGAGATAGACAGACAGACAGACAGAAAGACGAACATATAGCCTTTTATATATTAGATAATTTCGGGGAAGACCACGGCATAATCATGTTGACCCAACAGCTCCCGCTAGATTACCAAAGTTAGGGACTTTGAGCCGCCTGACCAGTACCAGATTGGAGATCATTTGTTAGGACTAGTCGCTGTATGTATTCGGGTAACCGAGTATCTATCAGATCCCAGGGAAATTAACGTTTCATACTTTCACAATTCAAAGTCACTTTTGGGAAAGGCTAACCTTGTTAGCTTCCCTGTAATATTCTGGAAGAGTTACCATATGGGTATGGGTGGGAAAAGGAAGTTCCTCAGCAGTGGTTAAGGCAATGCATCTAGGGTAGGAAGGTACTGTTGAAAAACCAAACTGGATAAAAAGGGCGCGTTGGCCTTGCACGGCAATCTTCTAGTGATGGTGTGACAAAAAAAGGCTTCCAATTTGTCATGAACCAGCACGGAAGTAGTGAGGATTAGAAAACTGTCACGTAAATGTTCACGCGAGTGCGTAATCTGCTTTAACCGGAAATTGCGATTTTTTTTTGTAAAGTAGAAGATCTGACTTGAATTTCTAGATTAATGCGTGACAAAGCCTTAATGTCACACATTTGGTCAGTGGTATTAAATTTTGAAATAGAATTTTCGCCGATCTGTCAGGCTTCGGTTTAAAATATCTAAATCTTTAAATGCGCATATCTATGAAGCTCTAGCAGTCGGTTTCTCTCTCCTTCATTCAAAGCTGGTGACGTTACCACCATCAAATAGCTGTTTTATGCGTACCTGTATTATTTAGATACTTCGGACTACTGTTCTCATCTTGAGTGTTACTTTCATAACGTTTCGGTCGATGTAACCCCCGACCTTCTTCATACGTGTTTTGTCGAACTCGGGAATCTGCAGAGAATTTCGAAATTTATTCAGTTCATGGGGGTAGCATGTTCTTGTTTTGTCATCCATGACTGCGTAGAGGTCTTAAGTGAGTATTTTGAGTTTGTTCGCACTGGACATTGGACTTTCAACATTTAGAAAAACGTAACTTTCCAAATGAATTTTACCAATATTTATGAATTATAAAACGGGGCTTTGCGGATGATTCCAGTGATGATTTTAGGAGATTTAAACTATTTTCTGTTTAGATATACAATCTCACTACTTATTATACATAACTATTTATTACTACATTTTATTATTATTATTATTATTATTATTATTATTACTATTATTATTATTATTATTATTATTATTATTATTATTTCCTACTTATTACATAATATGTGCTGGATATGGAGACGTGGTGATGAACTTTTGAAAGCAGAGGTGTGCACACACGCACATTTCAGATATATTTTGATCTACATTCTTGTGTTTCATAAAAGCAACCAGAATTGTAATTGAAACGAAGAACCGTTTGCATTCGAAAGTCAGAAGTTATGAATTGCGCAATGCGAAATAGAAAAAACAATGTAATATCTTGATATTTACAATTCCAGGAATGTTGGATTGATGATTATATAAGAGAAAAATATATAACAGACGAGAGCAGACACAACGGCAAGCGTGGTTTATATCTTAACAGCTATCCGTCGTCGAGTTATAATGAACCGTCCCCATAAGTAAACACTTCATCAAATCTCCACACTAACGTAATGTACTTGCAATACCCTTATCCCTGAGTGGCTTCCGGGCCTTGATAAGTGGTGACCACTGTGTAAAAAAAAAATAAATAATTAAACCAGACAATCCCATACAGCTAAGGTATCTCTCTCTGTCGATGAGCAAGAAGCTTAATTGTAAATAAAACTATATGTTGATAAATTCGTCTCTGTGTTTATTTTGAGAATAAGGAATTGTTAGTGTGTACAGGGTAAAACAGTTGATTTGTCGGCTTAGAAAAGAGGACATGATTCATTTCCGTTTGATGAAAACCGGTTTATTTATTTATTTTTTTTTTGCTGCATACAATCTACTAGTTAGCTTGTTGTGTACAAATTCCAAGAGCGATAGGTACCTTCTATCAAGTTTGAAAGTGACACAATGTTCAACGTACGAGATCGGAAATGCTCCGCTGTACAACTCAAGCTCTCTACCACTCCAAGTTATGAAAAGAGAGCCATTGCCAGCACCCTCAAAATGCAAATCCAGGCGGTTCAAAGCACGAAAGCACAGCTCAAAGAAGTTCCGGCCACGGATATGGTCTTTGGTGTGGTTTCATGTGAACCGCACATCATGCCACCTCACATGTTCGAAATCGGCTAGAAAGTCAACACCAATGTGTACTTGGATGTGCTGAACAGTGTAGCGATCCCCTCGTGCAATCAGGTGGCCTCTGGCAGACCCTGGGTGTGGCAGCAGGACTCAAGACTGGCTCACAAGTCCAAAGAGACACAGGCTTAGCTTCAGAAGGAGTGTTACGACTTCGTACTCTTCTCTCATTGCCCCCTCCTCCCTCGATTCCAACCCGCTTGACTACTTCGTTTGGTCGAGAAAATTATTGACATGACATCTCACAACACCAAAACCAGAATGATTGTCGCCATCCGCTGAGTGTTCGTCGAGCTCCCGCCGGCACTTGTGGAAAAGGCATGCTCCCAATTCCGGACCTGTGTCGAGGCGGTGATTGAGGATGGAGATGGCTCCATTGGATTGCTATCAGCTCTACTACATAATCAAGTTACCTGAATTGATTTTTTTCAATAAAAGTTTTAAAATGCAGCTGTAGTGTTGTTTTCTTTAAGGTGACAAATTTATCGTTCCATGTGATTTTAGCAAGCATTTAGAATTGCAAGCTAGAAAATACCAAGGACTTATGATGATAAGAATAAACTGGAATCTTAAGGTATCAATCATACCAGTCATTATAGGACCAACCGGGCTAATGAAAAAGAATTAAAAAAAAACCTATCTGGCGAATATACCAGGTGAACCAAGTGCAAGAGAAATACAAACAATAGCACTTTAAGGGATGGTTAAAATCTTAAAAAGATGTCTCGGTCAGAGTAACTAAACTAATGGTAGAATGTTTGGCATCCGGTAGAATGCCCCATCCCCAGCAAAAACAAATTAAAAAGAAAATTATACATTCAGCAACATAACATCTGTAGTCAATGTTAAATTTAAAATGCCATTTTATAATGATTTGTTTTAGTCTTTCACGATTAAATTTTCAGATCTCATTTCATCGCCCATCATGGTGTCCACATCTCTTCTTCATATCTAATACAAGATATTCAGCATCTGGAGAAAGTTCAAGACTGAATATTCAAATGATGCAGGGTTTTATGAAAGCCGACTCCAAAAACTCAACCTTTTATTTCTCGAGCACCACTGATAACACAGTGATCTCATCTCGGCCTACCATTGCATCAATGGGTATCATGATATATTATATATATTATGATATACCTCAGGACCTATTATTCACTCCTACACAAGAAAAAGGACTACGCAGACACTACAAGAAACTATTTAATCGGCAATTTCGATTGAACCGAAAAGGGGGCCACTTTCTCTATCAAAATCCCTGGGCTTTCACTTTTTTTTCATATTTCTTTCTTTGAAGATTGTAATGCTGGGTATGGGGCAGCTAAACCAGCTGCCAAAATTTCCCTGCTTTTTATTGAAACCAACGGAGAGCTCTTTTTAATATCCTCGCTGTTCCCTTAAGTGCAATTGTCTGGATCTCTTTTGCACTTGGTTCACCAGAAATATTAGCTATCTAGGACTTCAGGTTCTTCTTCATAAGCCCTGTGAAACCTATAATAATAACTTGTATAATTGATATCTCTCTAAGATTCCAGTTTCTTTTCATATCATACATGAGACCTTGATATTTGGTCTGTTTCTCCCTTACCGCTCTGTTCAGACCTCTATCATTTGGGACACTCACTTCAACCAATTTCTCTCTGACTTATTACATACTAGCTCAAGTGCCCGGCGTTACCCGGGTGTTTGAAGGTGTGTGTTGAGTTAAAAAAACAACAATTAAAGTGGTAGTAGGCAGGCAGGCTCGAACCCGTACCACGAAGGAGGAAAAGGACGTGACTTCACCCTCCCCCCCAAAAAAACGTAGCATCTTTACTGTTGCGTTCATCGCCAAACCAGAAGTGACGACGGTTTAAATTAAGGCTAATCAATCGCAAAGAGAGGATGACTTTCAAAAATATCGGCGAAAAAAGCGACCCCTCCCTGTAGAAAAGTGTCCAGTTAAGTCTGAAGGAATTAATCTTTTTAGACAATTTTTCTATATTTGTCGTCTGAAGGGTGGAGTTTTAAAACGATACCGATCTTGTGAAAATCCATTGCCGACCTACCTACATACATGCATACATACATACACACGTACATACATACATACATACATACATACATACATACATGATGGCAGCAAATTTGTTTTCGAACATTGCCATTACTTGATATAACACAAAAAAGATATACAGAAACACGAAAACAAATCAGTGATGGCTCGCACGAAGGTGGCTTTTAAGGCCTGCCAAACTCTGGCATTCTTTGGCACACATTGTGCAGACATATGCGCCACTAGCAGCACGTTCTTGATGGTCACTTCTATGTATAATCAAATGCCGCTTCAATCACCTGCTGTTTTGTACGTCCACCCGCAGTTGACAAAGGTTAGATCTGTCAACACAAGATTGCTTTGTGGCCCACTGCACTGATGAGTAGTCCAGCTCTGCTCAGACATAATCTTCCGCACACCTCACACTCTAGACCAATTTGGCGCCCCCGCCCATCCACTGCTCTTTTCACCCTCCCTTTCCGGATATCACGTTTCAGCCACTCATACTGGGTTCGATCTGCCTCAAACTTTCCCACACCTCCCCGCAAAGTCCTTCTCTACTCTCCACGACTCAAAACAAGACTCTCCCAGGTTCCTTCATCTATCTCACATTTTTTAAGGTAGACCTCAAACAATCTTTGAATTTCATTTTAGGCTTTTAAGTCAGACGTCTTCCCTCGGCGAGCTCGCCATAAAGGAGTTGTTTGGGAGGTCGACTGTTTAACATCCTCACCACATATCCACTCTATCTCAGTCTATGTTTGATAACGTGAGCTTCAATGCTTAGACATTGGGCCCGTTAAAGCACCTCCACACCACTGACATACAATTACCAACCCACACCTAATATTCGCCGTAGGTACATCTGGTGAAACCGCTCGAGACGTCTCAAATGCTTCCTGTATGTTGTCCTAGTTTCATACATACATACATACATACATACATTTAAACAGACAGGTGAGATTTATATTATAGATAATTATGTCAGGTTTGACAGCAGCATTTTCAATGTAGGTGGCTATAGGCATAACGTTTTCGTAATATATGGTATCCACTACCAAGTGAGATAATAAATGCACTAACAACACAATAATTCAAGGTGCTAGGTTACTGTTTTCTTTTGATGCGTAAATTTCTACCACTATCTCCCTACATGGCAATAGAAACATGATTGTATATGTCTTTGTCAATAAATTGAATCATAACTATGTAATAACATGTTTATCAGTGGGTCAAACGTAGGTTTGAAACACGATAACATAAAGAAAGGTCAAATGATAGGATCTCCGTTGATGTGCGCGATTATAACATAGAAAAGACATTCACAGTTATTGGTACACTATAAGTATGTAACTTATAAACATTTTCGAAAAGAATATACGACCTTAAAGTACGTAATAGTTCACTGCATTAAAACACCCGTGTTTATACGCCTCGTTGCTTGGATATACACTCAGTTCTGTTACTTAAAAATTAGCAAAAGGCATGAAATGTCATATGGCATGGAAGTATAATAATTAGATTTTACGCTGCAAAAAATTTAAGTGCACTTTTTGTTAGTTTGTATGCCACAGATGTATATTTCTCTTACTTTTATTGTGTTGTATTAAAAATGTAAAGTTATTAAAAGCGCGCACACACGCACACTTTCTCTCCTTTCTCTCTTTTTATATGTAAATATATGGGAATTAGGAAATATGGAATAGTATATCATTTTTCACACTCTGAAAATTATATATATATATATATATATATATATATATATATATATATATATATATATATATATATATATATACGTTTTATTTTTATTACCGTATTTTTCTGTTAAGTTACATTTTTGTTTCGGCTACACGACCGTTTTTTGGCCGTCAGTAGCTTCCTCAGACTTTTACAGAACATATATTAAAAATATATGGAATTAGGAAATGTGGAATAGTTATATCATTTTTTACACTCTGAAAATTATATATATATATATATGTGTGTGTGTGTATATATATGTATATATATATATATATCTATATATATATATTAAAAGAGTTTATTTGTGGTACAGAATTTACAAATAACAGAGATTGCAAAATTAATTTACAATTATAATAAAATATATGTACAGGAAGAAGGTGGGGAAAAAGATAAAATAAAATTAATTAACGTGTGTGTGTGTGTGTGTGTGCATATATATATATATATATATATATATATATATATATATATATAATGAATATTATTAAAAAAATTAAACTATCACGAATGGGGAATGATAATTATACGGGGGGGGAAGAGAGGAAAAAGAGGTGGGAAGATATCTTAGATGTATCCTCACCCCCTTATTCCTCTCTTCCCCCCCATATATTTATATGCGGATTATCATCCCCATTCGTGATAGTTTAATCCTTTTTTAATAATACTCATTATATATATATATATATATATATATATATATATATATATATATATATATATAATATATATAATAATACTCATTATATATATGTATAAGTTATATATATATATAAGTTATATATAATAATATATATAATATATATAATAATACTCATTATATATATATATATATATATATATATATATAAATATATATATTTATATAAAATCAATATATATATATATATATATATATATATATATATATATATATATATATATATATATACACACCCGTTAATTAATTTTATTTTATCTTTTTCCTGTACATATATTTTATTATAATTGTAAATTAATCCTTCCCATGTTCATTATTAATGTTTAATTCCAACCTCATATTTTTTTTTTTTAAAAGTTCGAAAATGCCATCGTTTGCCCCCGATGAGGATGGCGAAAGACGTCTAGAGTCTAAAAGAATTCTTTTCTCCGGTATAGACAGGGTGCCCCCACCAAAAAAACAAAAAACAAAAACGGGGCATAACTCTAATTAGGCCCCGTTTCTTAGTGTTTTGTCCGAATGAAATGAAACTTTGGGCATAACTAGTTTATTATATTCAAAACATCACATCAACACATTAGGGTTTTGGCCTTTTTTCTCCGTTGACTGTAAAATGCTTAGAAAAACAATTGAATGTCATCTGTTTTATTTTGGTCACCCTGTATATATATATATATATATATATATATATATATATATATATATATATATATATATATATATATATATATACTAGCAAAAGTACCCGTCGTTGACTGGGTTCAAAAACAGCCTACAGAAAATGAACTCTGATTTATGAAAGTATGATAGCTTATGAAAAGGAAGGGTTGTAAAGAGATAGCTTCGATTTTGGGGGTATCAAAACCAAAGCAAAATATTATGAAAGTAAAAATAAAATAGATAAACCCCATAATTTATTATACCATACCTGTTAACATGAAACACTTATCACAATATTCTGTGGATCTATATTAAAAAACCTTGTTAAACTTTGTGACATATTTCCATTCTATGGGGGTCAGGTGCGAACGAACACCCCATAATTTTATTATACCATCAAACTTAAACATAATTATCAAAGTATACTTACGCAGATAGATATGAAAAGTCTTTATTAAAGTTTTTGCCTATTTCCATTCTATGGAGGCCAGGCGCGAACGCAGACCCCACAATTTTATTATACCATCCCTATTTAAGGTAAAACATACTTATCAAAGTATTATTACGTACATCTATATCAAAAACACTTGCAAACGTTTTTTTTCTTCAATTTTTAAATTTTTTATTTCCATACTTTGTGAACCAGGCGCGTACGCAGACCCCACAATTTTAATGAATCATTATTATGCCAGATCAAACATACCCATTTCTGTGTCTCGATACATCTTCAATCATTATATGTGATCAACCATTAATTACATAACCCCTCTATATATTCCTTTTGTCAAACAATAAATTCTTAACTCGAATATATGTGTCTATATTTGGATCTTCAGAATTTAACTTTAACCACTAAACTTATACATTGCTCTATTCTTAAATATTGAGCTTCTCCTTTTGGGCTAGGATCACCCTGAAAGTATTACCTCAAGTAATATCTATCAGGATTCTTCATGTGATTGTTAATCTGTGTCTTATCTCGCTTATATATATATATATATATATATATACATATATATATATATATATATATATATATATATATATATATATATGTATATATATACTAGCAGTTCAGCCAGGCTTTGCTCGGTCCCTACGTACTGTTCATAACTTTATGTGCATATCTATATAGATATTAAAAAGTTTGACTCATGCCCAGGTAACCTACATCTTAAATTTCAAGTTTTATGACCCAAAATTGATGGAGGAGTTTGGTAGAGTCTTCAAAGGTCAACATTTTTTACTTTGACCTCTTGACAGCCAAATTTTCGACCCAAAACTGATTCAAAAGCTTGCTGCCTGTCTGAATACCCTTTATGTAAAATTTCAAATGTTTAGACCCAAAATTGTCTGATTAGTTTACTAGAGACAATAAAAGTAAAATATTTTTTAACTTTGACCCCCTTGTCAGCTAAATTTTCGCCCAAAAACCAATTAAAAAGCTTGCTATTTGTCTTAATACACTTTATGTAAAATTAAAAATTTTTAAACAAGAAAAATAGCAAGAGTAATTTGGTAGAGGCCGCAAAGATCAATTTCTTTCAAACTTGGACCCCAATTTTGACCCTTAACATTTATCGTTTTGGGCTACAATCAAATTACAAAATTTGATCCATGTTCAAGTTTGGTAGAGTTTTCAAAGGTCAAATCATTGAACTTTGAACACTTGACAGCCAAATTTCTATCCGACAAACAATTAAAAAGATTTTTCCAAATCTTTATACCCCTTTATGTCAAATCTCGAGTCTGTAGAGAAATCTGCACATACAGTCACTTTCACTTATCTATATCTATATATCTATAAAAGACAACGTGTCTGTGTGTGTGTCTGTCTGTGTATCTGTGTACATTTCCCTGTCAATTTTAAGTCTACAGATTGAGAATTTAATATACCGGGTACTGAGATTTGGGAAAATCTTTGTAATCCGTTTTCGGCCGGAAATTTGTCTGTTAAAGGGGTCAACGTTCAACGATTTGACCTTTGAGAACTCCACCAAACTCCCCCGACAATTTTATATCTAAACATTTGAAATTTTAGATATAGGTTCCTTGGACATGTATCTAACGTAATAACTTGATTTGAGCCCAAAACAATAACGTTTTCGAAGTTCGACCTTTCAGACGACAAATATCGAAAGATTGGATAAAAACATTAATATCTTCACCTTCAACTGGGCACTTTTCTACAGGGGGCGGGTGCGCTTTTTTCGTCGATATTTTCGAAAGTCATCCTCTCCTTTCGATTGTCTAAACTAAATTTAAACCTACGTCACTTCCGCTTTGGCAGTCGTCGTAACAGCAAAGACGTCAGGTTTTTCCCGTTCATTTCCTCCTTTGCGGTACGGGTTCGAGCCTGTCTTCCTACTACCATTTTTTTTTGCTCAACATACACCTCCAAACACCCGGGCAACGCCGGACTGAAATGCTAGTATCTATAAAAGTGAAAGTGTCTGTGCGTGTGTGTGTGTGTGTGTGTGTGTGTGTCTGTCTGTGTACATTTCGCTACGCAATAACTGTCAATTTTCAGTTTACAGACTCGAAATTTGATATACAGAGTATTGAGATTTGGGAAAATCTTTGTAACCCGTTTTTGCCCAAAAATTTGGCTGTTAAGGGGTCAAAGTTCAACAATTTCACCTTTGAGAACTCTACTAAACCCCTCCGCAAATTTTAGGTTTAAACGCTTAAAATTTTAGATATAGGTTTCTTGGGCATGCCTCTAACATAATAACTTGATTTGAGCCCAAAACAATAAATCTTAATGGGTCATAATAGGGGGTCAAAGTTAAAAACAGTTGATCTCTGCGGTGTCTACCAAATTACTCAGTTTCTGGTCTAAACATTTGAAATTTTACATAAAGAGTATTCAGAGATAGGGCAAGCTTTTTAATCTGTTCGGATCGAAAATTTGAGCTACCAATATATAAATGTATGTATGTATGTTTGCATGTCTGCCTAAAACTTTCGATAGAGGCAACGAATTTTCATAAGATCAGTATCGTTTGGAAGCTCGACCCTTCAGACGACAAGTACCGAAAAAATGGCTAAAAACATTAATTTCTTCATCCTCAACTGAGCACTTTTCTACAGGAAAGGGTCGCTTTTTTCGTCGATATTTTCGATTGTCTAGCCTTAATTTAAACCTACGTCACTTCCGGTTTGGCGGTGGTCGTAACTGTTTTTTTCCCCCGTTTTTTTCCTCCTTCACAGTACGGGTTCGAGCTTACCTTCCTACTACCACT
This sequence comes from Euprymna scolopes, assembly GCF_053919585.1. Classification (NCBI taxonomy): domain Eukaryota; kingdom Metazoa; phylum Mollusca; class Cephalopoda; order Sepiida; family Sepiolidae; genus Euprymna; species Euprymna scolopes. Next base: position 31,376,223 of record NC_136514.1, on the reverse strand, counting down.
TTTTTTTTTGCTCAACATTCACCTCCAAACACCCGGGCAACGCTGGGCTTAAATGCTAGTATATATATATATATATATATATATATATATATATATATATATATATATATGTATAATAGTTTATAAAACATACTTATGTAAAGTTACTTCATATGATACATATCTTTAAGATATTTGTCTGCGTATCTCTCTCGCTTATACGTCTTCTTATTTAGAATTGGTTTTCTCATTTTGATTTTGGCATTTCATTTGGCAAAGAAACGAATAAAACCCAAGCATCTCGTTTTTCTGCGCAGATAAAATATCGGATCAAGCATTTCCGTTAATCGAATCCCGCGTGACACTGTTTTAATGTTTGCTTCAATGTTAAGACACAATATGCTCAGCTGAAAGCAACAAGAAAAAGGCGAGAAAATATTGGGCAGCTTGGTGATTCGGTATTCTTTTCCAAATAATTTGCTTTGCACAAAACAGGCTTTATCTTGTGATATACGCGGCTGAATAAAAGTCGCTCGAAGAATACAAGAATGAGATATTGGAAGTAGGTCTTTCATTGTTTTCTTTTTGTTTCATCTTTAGAATTATTTGCATAGTTCGGAGGAGATTAAACAACGACTAAAAAGTTGGCTCTAAAGCGACATCTCCAGCAACTTTTACTACATCACAGAAAGATGTAATAATAGACCTAAAATGTTGGATAGAAAAACCAGCGCGAAAGAGATAGTTGACTCTGGGTCAATAAACATGCCTGAGCAGCCCGATCTCTATTACCCGTTAGGAGCGTTTCATGTAATCCTAGACAAGGTTAAAAAAAGAGTCGCCAATCTGATAGGTCCTGAACTGGCATCTAAGCTTCAGCCTCTGTCCCATCGACGAAACGTTGCATCCCTCTGCCTGTTCTACAAGTATTTTAATGGTGAATGCTCTGACGAACTGCAGACACTTGTGCCCCCACGACGTAGACACCCTCGACAAACCCGACAGGCAGCTAAACCCCACTCCCACACAGTAGAGATCCCTAGATGTAAAAGATCTCTCTACTCCAGTAGTTTCTTCCCCAGAACCGCTAGACTCTGGAATTCCATTCTAGGTTCCTGCTTCCCTAAATATACTGACACGCAGAAGTTCAAGTGCAACGTGAACCGACATCTTGCTGCCCAAATCCCAACATAGTGCCCCAGTAGATGCTGCCCCTGATAGTAGCCCTCTACACCAAAGTGGCAATGCGCCTTGTTTGGGGTGAAAATGTAATAAAATAAATTTTGAAAAAAAAAATCGAGAGTAAATTAGAACTAGTTGCTTGTAATTGATGTGTGCGGTAGGAAGTGTATTCTATCTCAGCCCATCAGAGGGTCATTGCAAGACACAAATTCCGTCTATCTAGGCAAGTCCTTCTTCGTGTATGTAGAGAACCAATTTTCGGAAGATATCGGGTCTTTATAACTTCAAACATGAACTATTGGACTTGAATACGTCTTGTCATTATAATGATCATTTCCAATCAAAACAATCATTCAATATGACATTTGCCATCCATCAACTTCTAAAATGCTCCACATATACGTACATGTGAACAAAAACGTTAAAAAAAACATCTGGTTATAGCTCAAAAACTTGATCTGATTGGACAAAACCAAAGTTATTTTTTTTGACTCAGTGCATCAAATTCATCCTACATCAGCTGAAGAAACGCAGACAACAAATTAGTGTTATTTATGTGATAGTTTCTTGATAAAGAAGAGGTAAAAAAGAAATTCAACAACACTAAAACGAATATAGGCTTCATTATAGTATAAACCGGTGGGAGGGAGATAAGAAACACGACGTTGCTCGGGAGTACATTAAAACATATATAGATCGCATTATAGCTTTAAGTAAAGATGACGGGGAAGAAACTCGGTGTTTACCCGGAACAATAACTGTAAAACGGAAACCCATGGTTTTTATTTTTGATGGATTAAAAACAAGAGAGAGGAATAGGCTGTGCGGAGGTGAGAAGTGGGTGAAAGTGTATCCAGAAAAAAAAAATGTTTAATCTATTTTGCTTTCATGGCCAGGACAACTCCGGGTAGTCCTGCTTATATTTTATATAAAAGAAATCCATTTAGTTGTTCTAATCAGACGTGATTTGCAAATTTAACCACCTCTTACCCAATATCAATGTCGGAACTCATCAGTTATTTACACAATATCGATCACTCTCACTTCCGTCTCTCTTTCTGTTTATCAACAAACAAAATATACATAGTAAACAGAAGAATGGTATAGTCCATTTTAATCACTAAAGCATTGATACTATTTAAGCCATAACTGGACAGAAAACACACACATACATAAAAGAGAGAAAGAGTAGTAGTAGTAGTAGTAGTAGTAGTAGTAGTAGTAGTAACCTGTTTCTTTAATGTATTTTTTGTTTTTGATTTAACTGGCTTTGCAAATTCATTATTATGATTAATACAACAAAAGAATACAACAAAGAAATCCGTGAAGAATTTTTTTTTTTAAATGCGAAGATCGGATTAATCGACAATGATAACCTACGTTTGCCTCCATGTTATCTAAAAACATGTTAAAGTTAGTTTTTACAAAATTGTTTTTAAATCATACAATTATATAGTCTGGTATAAAACATGATTGCACACACGCACACTGCACACACACGCACACGCACAGCCCCACACACACATATATGTACAATTATGTCTTATACACTCCATTATTATATCTTATACACTCTTATTATTTCTCTATATAAATTCATATATATATATATATATATATATATATATATATATATATATATATATATATATATATATATATATATAAGTAGGTTGTAGTTTGCTTGAAGCATTGTTGAAGAAAATTATAAGGTAAAATTAAAAGCCAAGAACAATGCGAGATTTTTTTTTATATAGAGTAAAATTAAATGCAAACAAAAGAAATAAAGTTCTTTTTTTTGTTGTTTGTTTTTTCTTTTTCACACAAATTTTTTACTCTAAACAACAGTAATTTTTTTTTTCTGTTGTATTCAATGGTGATATAAATCTCAATATATTTCAGACTTATTAGTTCATTTTCAAGAGAAAATGAACTAATAAGTCTGAAATATATTGAGATTTATATCACCATTGAATACAACAGAAAAAAAAAATTACTGTTGTTTAGAGTAAAAAATTTGTGTGAAAAAGAAAAAACAAACAACAAAAAAAAGAACTTTATTTCTTTGTTTGCATTTAATTTTACTCTATATAAAAAAAAATCTCGCATTGTTCTTGGCTTTTAATTTTACCTTATATATATATATATATATATATATATATATATATATATATATATATATGCATATACATACACGCATACACATATGTATATATCAGTGTTGTTTATAACATTGTAAAGCATTAGGAATTCCCGCTTTTAGCATTATCTGTTGGGACCAATTAAAATGTAAACGCGGGAAACACCTGTATCACTTTCGGTGATGAAGTATATCTACCATTTGTTGTTGTTGTTGTTGTTGTTGTTGTTGTTCTTCTTCTTCTTCTTCTTCTTCTTCTTCTTCTTCTTTTTACGCCCTTTCTCCTTGTCCCCTTACGTCTTCTCTTTCATCTTCGACTTCTTCTTTTTTATTAAATTCTTTTTTTTTCTTTTTTCATCATCTTCCTTTTCTTTTCTTTTTTCTCATTTTTTTCATCGCTTCATTTTACTCTTTGCAGTTTCATCGCCATCTTTCTTTCAATTCTTTTCTTCCTCATTAACTTTCTCTATTACTTCCCCCCCCTCATCATCCTCCCCATCCTCAGCAATATATTTCTTTTCCAATCATTTACACGACATTCTCAATTGCTTCGCCGTAAAAAAAAAGAAAGAAAAGAGAAAAAAGAAAAGAAAAAAAGATGTGAAGTCGTTATCGTTCGAGAACTCTGCACTGAAGATAGCGAAAGGCCTTGTGACTAACGGCGATTTTTCCAATTATCACTTGTATGGCTAGGGCGAAGGGATGCACGTCAAACTAGCGCCATTATCTGTGCCTTCAAAGCAAATAGAATTGATTTTGCTGAGGCGGCAATTTTTACTGTGACCAAGAAGACAACAAAATGAAATTCACAAATGGGAAATCGAAAATGGCGAGCATTTATATCCTGAAACCATGGGATACCCCCACCCTACACACACTTACAGAGATACTAGTCCGGAAGATGGGAGCAATGGATATTTTCATCGTACAATTGATAATAATAGGTAAACGTTACAGGTCGCAGTCAGAGATAAATGCTATATAGGGCACAGATAGTTTTGCGTTGTTGCTCTTGCTATGCATTTCCTTACAAGTCCATTTAGTATTATGCATATAAAATTGAGAAACGTGCGATCGAAATATGTCAGTATTACGCAAGTAAGCGCAAGCAAAACAACATTGCTATTAAATTTTACCTCATTGTGTGTTTATTTAAAAACAAAGCGTGCTTTTCTTAACTTTTACATAATATTAATTAGATATTAAATGCAAATGTAAATAATAATAATAATAATAATAATAATAATAATAATAATAATAATAATAATCTCGGATATAACACGACGAAGATCCAGCCTTCTCCAGCTAAGATATAACACGAAGATGACCGTGGTGTTCACCGATCACAAGTGTTGTCCTAGGTGGTTCCGATTCGAACATCCCCAGAAGTCCAATGGCGCAGTCTGAACCGCTTCTACGATGACAGGGTTAATATGACGCTGTATGTTGGATGCCGGGGAGTAGTTAGGCGATCCGTTCGCTGAAAAAAGAATACTTCAATATGGTTTCATGCCTTTGTAGTTATTCACAAGTTACAAACGACGAATAATCGACCCTGAAATTTTAATTGTTTTGGTTTTCGTTGTAAAGATTAATTATTAACAATTCTAAGTGCAAAGAAAAATAATTATGTACAGTTATCAACATGAAAAAAAAATATATGCCATATTTTCTTACTGACAATCTCCTCGTAGTCATCGATAAGGCTATGACAACAGCATATTTTGTTTATTGTTTGGACTTTCGATAATATATCCGACACAGTTAGACACAATTAATCAACCGAGAACCACATCACTCTACATAAAAACATATGACATTAATGGATATATACCCGAGAAGCAAAAAAAAAAAAAAAAGAGAGAAAAGAATATGCTGTTGTCATAGCCCTAATCATCCAACAGGGGTTTTTTTTTTTCGTTTTTAACAACCGATTCTTTTTTATTTATCGGTCGGTCAGTGAATGAGGTGTTTTTTACGCTGGGTGATGGTGGACGGTAACTGCGACTCCCAACAACGACTCGTGACCAACAAAACAAAAGTTTTTTTCCTGCTCTACAGTCGCTTTTAAATGAAGGGATTGGTAAGGTTTTTTTTTCTAATCTGGGTTTCCCATCCAACCAATCCCTGTTTACTATGCCATACTCTGCTTCGCCTTGATTGGCTAATTGGCCACCTCATCTATGCATATCACTTGGATGATTTTCTGTCAGCAACCAACATTTCCATTATCTAGTTCTCACATACCGGCCACCCTCGACCTTGACCTTTAAGGTCACTTCTAGATAAAACATGGTTAGATATTCAAAACAATCATATTCACAAACAATATTGTTAAGTTTCCCGGAATTGTTTTTATTTCTCTTCGTGTACTTTATATCAGCGATCAAGCCTCTTTTTTACTAGCAAGGTTATCTGGTAATACACCGGGATCGTTCACATAAATAGAAAAGCTCTTATTCAGCTCTCCTTAGCCCCTTTCTTGGTCAATTTTCGACCATCATAGCTGGTTTGGTCATCCGTATGAATTCAAAGACGCTATTGATATTTATTTACCTTCCCACGAAAGCAAAATTTAATGCGAGGGAAAACTAACTCCCTCAAAAATTAAAATGTCCTCAATATAGAAGGGTCCCCTCTATATTGACTAAGAAAAATTAACTTGTGTAGCATCAAAACAAATACTACACTGTGATCTTAACCCGAAGACCAGAAGACTCTATTGTTGGCATTGGTTTCTCTGATACATTTCTAGTCAGAATTATTTCTAGGAAGATCTTCGATACTTACGGCAAGGACCATGAGAAGATTTCCAACATCCTTAATGAAAGTTAGTGTTTTGGTTGGAACTGGATTCAAACTTGAAACAACTCGGTTGTTAGTTCGTGTCATTAACAATTAGACCATTATTACCTCCCTGAAATGAAAATGATTCCGCATTTGCGAATATATAACAAAATACATAAACCTATTTGTAGTCTTGTTATGCGATGACCCTTTGGCTATAATCACAGCGTAGTGTCTGTGTTATGTTGTGCCGGGCAATGTGAAGGGTTAGAATGATTATTATGATTAATTGTTAAATTATTTAGGTTAAAAAGATATTCACAAACATGTTTTGAAAGAAACGAATGTTAGTTAAAATATCTGTTAAGTATTTAACTGCGGAATTTTGACTCAAGGAAAAATGTTATGAATAGAGGAAAAACATAAACAAAGCTAGTTTGGAATTTGGTTTAGTAAACAACGATATGGCTTACGTGACAAACAAGGTTGTCACTCTGGCTGACGTAAGAGACGTAAGCAAGGATAAATCAGAATTGAGAGTTAGTCTGTAAGGGGAAATCAAAGAGACGATTTATGAGTTAGCTAACCACTGGGTTAGTTAGGGGATAGGAGTTGTCTCTCTGGTCAGATGTAAGCATCTACGGACCAACTAAGAAAAGTGTAAGGGAGACGGTTAAGTGCTACAAACTCCAAGACGTGGAAAGAAAAATCTGGAAATGGTTACTAGGCGTTTGGGCGTTCCATTCGGAAGAAGATCCCTACATTTCAGTTGCCTGATGCCAGAAAAAGAGGGAGACAATGACTAAGACATCTGTCAAGCAGACAAGGGTGTTATTCGTCTTTGTTTAAAACTGTCTGTTTATGGCTTTGTTCGTTAATTTCGTGAACATGTGAAAACACCTATATACACATAGAAAGACTATTTAAATACATGGAGCAGATCGGCACGCACAGACACCCCATAAACAAAGAAAAGTAACTGTCCTTATAATACTGACCACTAGACGATACATGGGCATCGATCACAGAAACACGTATACCTTATATAAACTAGATATACATGGATACAGTTATATAACCCAGATAGCACAAGTCTATGCAGACTTTTATCTCGCGTTCTTCTCTGTTAACGACTTTTAACATTTACCTTGTACTACATAGACTATTGACTATTGAGATGAGCACCTTGCTATTGCAGATATCTCCTTTCGTCCTCTCTTCTCGTCAATCTCAACAAATCAGATCGATAAATACAAGCGAAGATTTCTTACCTTACTACAGAAAATAATCTGGCGCTGTATTATCGAACTTAATCTATAAATGAATGTATGCAATATGCAGTAATGGTTTATTATTGTTGTTTATGCTCTATTTATAGCATCGAGCACTCACGGATCCAGTGTACAGCACTCACCATAATAATTTTGGTATGTATAAAATCGATAAATAAATGAATAAAAATGTTAGCAAATTAACCATCTCATTTAATACATTTTGTAGTGTATTTTCTACTGTTTAGGGTATTTCTATCAGTCGGTAGAACTGGGCGATAATCACAAATCTTCTGGATTCGAATCTTGTTATGTTCTGTTTAATGCTATATACTAGCAGGCCGTCAAGCGTTGCCTAGTCGTAAATTACGGTTAAATATGAACTTTTAATTCACGCAGATTATGCATTGATTATTAGATAGTAGCGATTTAATAAGTAAAACAAACATAACTTGAATGCCGTCAGTTAGAATCGAAAGAAAATATTTAGCGATTCAGCGTTATTTGTTTCCGTTTGATCTAACTATAGATAGGTGAGAAATTTTTTTTAAGTTAAACAACTTTAACGCATGCATGTATACTTGGACATGCGTAGAAGTAACACGTTTAGTAACCTTACGCCTGTAAAATATTTTTTTTTAAAATTTTGCCCCTTTTGCAGCTATTTTTTACAAACTAAAAAGCAACTCGAAATTGTTCCATAGGTTTAAATCCCCATTTATATCAAGTTTCAAGTCTGCAGACTAAAAATGACCAATGGTGGTTTCGTAGAGACCGTGTAGCACACAAGACAGAAAGGCAGACAAGGTTACTTTTAGGTACATACTAGTAGGGAGACGCGACGTTGCCCGAGATTGAATGAGGATCAACAAATGTTAAATCCTCGCATAATTTTATTGTCATCGAAATCGGTAAAACCGTCCATTTTTTATTCAAACCGATTGTCTGCTCCAGTTAGGGAGTCTCCCTTCTGTAGTGTACCCCTCCACGCAATGTACTGGAAGGAAACTTCACATGCTCCACCCCGTAGGGACTTAGTCCCCATTACATTTTATTCACATTGCCCTGTAAAGAATCTCGTGTTTATTTTATAAAATTATCTGTAAATAATTGCTTCACTTGAAATGCAAAAGTAAAGCATTTCGAAAGCGTCACTGTTGTATCAAAGAACCAATTGTTGATTTTATAAAATTATTTTTACATAGAAACTTGAGTTAAATCTAAACGTACAAAAGTCAAGTATAATGGTTCAATTGTGCTCAATTGTGCACAGCAATTCAGTTCGAACGCGCCCATGTCTTGTAAAATAACATACTGTTAATTTTATAGACTGTGCAGTGTTACTTGTACGGAGATAAAACTTCTCAAATGCGCTTGTGACGGTAAGCTTGTATAAAAATGCTAACGTTGGTCAAAATCAGATTTTCTTTTTAAATCGGATTTTTTCAATTATCCATTTTTGATACTTATCGGACGCATTCCAATATATAACCTACGTAAGAACACTCCCACACGCACTAAGTATCTTCGTGTGAAATGAAAAAAAATTGTTATTACACTAATATATATATACAGTCCTGGTCAAAATCATAAGACCACTTAAGAAAGTAAGCGTTTACGCATAATATCGAATTTTTAATCAAACAAATGGTTGAAACCATTACCAAAAGGGAAAATATGATGAAAAAAAATGAAATCTGCTTCATTTGAAATCTTAACTCTGGTCTAATAATTATTTTTTAAAAAACAAACATTTTCACCTGGTCAAAATGATAACTCCACTTTAATAAAATTGGCTAGTTTTGAAAAAATGAATACGAAAACCTTTCTATGTTACTAAAAGCAACTTGTTAGTGAATAAAAACATATTACCAAATTATAAATGGCAAAAGGGAAACCATTATCAGAGTTTGAGAGAGAGGAAGGATAGTTGAGTTTAATAGGGGCGGACTCTCTCATAGATCCATTGCAAACGAAGTGAATCTTAGCAAAACGGTCATCACAAATTTTTTAAGAAATCCAGAACAATATGGGCACAAAAAGAGTCTAGGTCTACCCCCAAAAAATAAAAAATAACCCCATCACTGGATCGCCGTATCAGAAATAAAAACAAATTCAGTATGAGCTCAAGTCGATTGAAAAGCCAAAAAGCAGCAGAATGTAGTCCTAAAACCATCAGAAGGCATCTGAAAATTAAGGGTTTCAATCATTTAAAGCGACTGCAGAAACCACGTCTTCTTGAACAGCACAAAACTAACCGACGTAAATATGCCGGCAAATACCAGACTTGGGATGAAGAGAAGTGGGAAAATGTAATTTTCTCTGATGAGAAAAAGTTTAATCTAGATGGTCCAGATGGATTTTAACACTATTGGCATGATAAACATTTGCCCAAAGAAACTTTTTCAACTCAGCATAGTGGAGGAGGGTCTTTAATGATCTGGATCTGGGGTGCTTTCTCGTCGGCTGGGATCCTAAAGTTGCAAGTAGTGAAAGCAAACATCATTGAAGTACATTTCAATGCTTGAAAATGCTTCTATCAGGACTGAAGGTCCACGTCTGTGTGGAAAAAAAGTGGATTTTCCAGCAAGACAACGCTGCGATACACACTTCTCGACAAGCACGAGAATACTTTTCTTCAAATAATATATAATTGTTAGATCATCCAGCATATTCTCCGGACGTCAATCCCATAGAAAATCTTTGGGGATGGATGGCAAAAGAAGTGTTCAAGGATGGAACCCAGTATGATTCGATAAAGGAACTTTCTGATTCAGCTTTCAGTACATGGGATAAAACTCCTTCGCAACTGATAAAAAAAAACTTAGTCGCAAGCATGCCGAAGAGAATTTTTGAAGTAATTCGTAATAATGGAGGCTATACTAAATACTGAGACCCTTTTTAGTAATTTATAATTGCCTTTTGTTAGATAAATAATCAGTGGTCTTATCATTTTGACCAGGTGAAAATGTTTGGTTTTTAAAAGATAATTATTAGATCAGGGTTAAGGTTTCGAATGAAGCAGATTTCATTATTTTTCCATCATATTTTCCCTTTAGACAATGGTTTCAACCATTTATTTGATTAAAAATTCGATAATATGCGTAAACGCTTACTTTCTTAAGTGGTCCTATGATTTTAACCAGGACTGTAATATATATATATATATATATATATATATATATATATATATATATATATATATATATATATATATATATATATATATATATATATATATAGTGTAATAGAATAGTTCGCTGAATTCCAAAGATCAAGCTATTTCTGTTGATAATTTATTCTTATCTCAAGTTATTAAACAATTAGCAACAGGAAGAATATGATCTGTGGAATGTTGCGAACTATTCTACATATTACACTATATATGCTTTGGAATTGCAAAAGATATTCCTTGAGCTTGGATTTATTTTACATTTTTTTTTACATTTTTTTTACATTTATAAATTTTGTTTCATCTATTATAATTGGTATATACGAATTGATTAATTTTTCAAGTAAATTATTAACCTATAAATCTTTCTCTCTCTATTTTTCTCTCTTTCTGTCTCTGTCTCTCTCTTTCAATATATATATATATATATATATATACACACACACATATATATACACATATATATATGCACTGACATATATTTTTATTCGCGCATTTTAAAGCTCATGTAGTAAATTGATCAAATAAATTCTCTCTCTCTCTCTATATATATATATATGAATTTGTGTGTGTGTGCACGCGCGTGCGCGACTTATCTCTAAACTTATTCCTTATCCTTTCATTTGAAGATCTAGTATTTATAGCTATAGGAATATTATATGAAGCCTTTTAAAATATGAACTTTTATGAAGTTGTATTGGACATCGACATGTCATATAAAGCATTTTTCACATCTACTATTATAGCCAGTTAATAGATTTTGTTTCTCTCGCGGTGGGGGGGGGAGATAATAATAATAATAATAATAATAATAATAATAATAATAATAATAATAATAATAAAATGGGTTTATACAGACAATACACTCTTACACATTAGATTAGTTCGGATTTGTTGATCGATAACGTTATATAGATACCAAGAAAAATTGCCGCTCCAGGGCAGTTTATTACCACTTTTATGCTTCTCTTTGAAAATAGAAAATAAAATTACAATTATACTACATTTTATGTCTAAAATTTTTATTCCAATTTTGATTAAAAAAAAAACAAGTGCAGCATGCATGGTCCCCTGTGAATGCATAGTGAACGAGGCATAAAAAATGACTAAGTTCAGCAATTGCACCCCCTCCTCATTCCGCACCCTATCTCCCCATGGAACATCAAATCCTGGTGAAAATTAACAAACGGTGCAGTTTTAGGTCTTAACATATGTAAATTTGAGTTCTGCACCATGCAAAACTGCTAAATAGACATACACAGAAAATTTTGGACAAATATGGTAAAATAGTCCCAAAAATGGAGTGTTTTTATTAGCCCTAAAAGAACTCCTGGGGCACACCCAAGAGTTATCGCGAAGTATAGACAAACAAAATTATATAGAAATCAGTTTGTTACAACTTTTCAGAAAGTTTTATAAAAATCCAAGGCATCAATTTTTTTTTAAATAAGCACAAAAGTGTCATTTCAGCCATTTTTACCCGAAAGGCATCACTAGGGGAGGGGGGGCGCAACCGAAAATTTGTTCTGTTACTTTTTTTTTTACTAAAATCATGTTTAATGTTTGTGCTAAATTTAAAAAAAAAAAAATTCAAGGCGTAGTTATTGAGAAAGATGCGAACAGACGAACGGACGGACTGACAAGGGTGAATTTACAGATCCACTCTATTTTTGTAAAAATGATTAAACGGTTTCAAAATTTCAGATTTAACATTAACGGATCTTCAGAAGAAATATTAATTGAGAGAATATTGTTTTATTTGTGTCCGTCTACCTATCGGATTTAATGCGAATCTGAAATATTTTGAATAGTACAAATGTGCTGATAATATTCCTGCTAATTTGCAAATAAATATATGTCAGATTCTCAATTGGCACAACATATTTAATGGGTTATCTCCCCTGTTTCCGCTTTTAAATACGTAAAACGCGGTCGTGGCAATGAAGATTTAGAAATATACCATAAAACTGATTTATATTTTAAATGAAAATTTTACTCGATATTTTTCCGTAATTTTGGTGCTCATACCTACTTTTGCCTGATACGTAAGTATATCAAATATTTTTCTGTTATATCTTACCTGTGTATTTCTGATTACATGCACGGAAAGGACATTGTAGACGCTGCATTTTGGATTTATATATGCATACACATCTAGTTTTTTGAAGATCAACATAAAACGAATATACGAAAGATGTAAGGCGATACTTATGAGATACACAGGCATTAACTGCAATCACAATTGCCAAAGAAAGAATCTACTTATATATTAAAAAACACTTTGTGTGTGTGTGAGAGTTCGTATTCTATGGACTCCTAAATGGTTGGATCATTTTTTTTATCATTTTGCACAAATGTACACGATGTGAGTGAAAGTGTTATTAGATATATTTGTTTTATCGAAATGCCTCCGATGAGAATCGAAAATCGATAATTGAAAAAATCCGATTAAAGAAAGAAGTTTGATTTTGATCAAACTTAACAGTTTATACAGCTCAACAGCACACTGTATTCGAGAAGTTTTATCATAGAACATCTAGAAAGGACCAGCTTATAAAATCAACAGTACGGTTCTTTGATACGACAGGGGCGTGTTCAAAATGAATCTTTCTGTTAGAGCACAACTGAACCATGAAACTTGAGTTTTGCATTTTAAGCTTTAATTCAAGCCATTATATAAAAATAATTTTATAAAATCAATAGTAGGTTCTCTACAGTGCAATGTAGACTACAGTGTATTGTGGATAAAGTCAGTGCGGCGAGGCATGAGAAGCTTCCTCCCGGTATACAGTGATGGGTTCCTGACTAGAGCAGACATTCAATATTGAATGTCTGCTCTGCTCAGGGACTGATTTGAATGTCCAAATGGGTGATTTCAATGACAATAAAATATGAAAGGGTGGAACATTGATACTCATTCAATCCCGGGTAACGTTGGGTCTCCCTACTTGTATATTATTATCGCATGTAAACTGAAAGACATATGCGTCAATGTATTTATTTATTTGCAGACGGTTTTCCTCATCTTCATATTTATTGTTATTTCACCACGTTTCAACCAACACATCCTCCGATCTTCTTCAAGGGATTAACCGCGACGGGATAGGATAAATACACAAATTACTTATCTCAAAGGGTTGAAAAAAAATAACATACGTCACTGTTGTGATCTGGTAAGGATCCGGAAGAAAGGCACATCTCTGCATTCAGTGAATAGAAAATATATCGACAGAAAAGCAAATACAATGAATGAAGCGTGTGAGTATACGTCAGTCTGACTGCCAAGTGTGCATGAATTGTGAATAACCTGTGCACTAACGTTTTTATATCAAGTGAAAGAGTTTATTGTAATCCGTTAGGCTTGGCACCACAGCAATTAGCAAGGTCGAGATGGAGAGGATATGCCAATCTAATACATAAAATGCTATATGCCTGTCTTTCTGTCTCCATATTTCCAAACTCTATACAGCGGCGCTAGGGACCTCAAATGATTAGATTTTTTATGGATCATTCTTTTATGGATCATTATATTACGGATAATTCTTTTATGGGTCTTTAGCCAGTTAAAATAATTAAAAAGGTAAAAAATGGGCCAAAATTGAAAAAAAAAATCGTTATAAATTTTGCACATTCATCTTAGTTTACTTTTATTTTTTACTTTTTATCCAGTTTATATGCATGTCACGCTGGTAGAGTGGAAATGGCACCAGCTTTGAATATTTCAGTTTCGATTCTAGCTGATGGTACCCAAATGTTTTTTTTTACTTTTAAAATCACGACTCTATAATAATATCCTCGAAATCTAGACTAATAAAAATATCATATTTAAGTGTAATTTGCGACGGGGAAAAGCAGGGCGCCCCCATTAATAGTTTATAAGCAAATGTTATTTACTTTATTGCATTAAACTGTTCTGAATCAGACAACCATGGTGTCAGTGTTTATGAAAGACATACTGTGACGCCCAGTGGATAAAAAGGATGCATATTTCTGTCCAATTATAGGAACACACTTATCCCTTCTTTTTCGTTTCGTTTGATGGATTTGAAAGCCCAGCCAGAAAGGATAAAATAAACTTTGTTCTATATTTTTGTACAGGTGAGGAACGGGGTTTCTTACTTTCAGACAGAAGATTATACCTTTTCTATGTTAGCCAGAACAAGTCACAGGAAGATAACTGGGATATTAATTCAAGGGCGATAACTCGGATTGTTATGTCCTCATAACGTCATATATTCGCTGCGGCTGGTTGTTCAATGTGGTGTTCAGTCTATATAATTTCTTAAATCGACTTTTGTCACTGGTCTACGATATATACACACTAACAACTGACAACAGTTTTCGATTTAATTATGACAAATGTTAATATCAATGAAAGCGCGTTGCGTGGGTGTGGTGTGGATGTTTGGCACTGAAGAAAATGTGTCAGCTTTTTTTTTTGCTCTGAGACTGATTATTCTGTATCCGACTGTTCACTTTCTGTTGTATCGATTTATATAAACATTCTTTCGCCCTGGAATGTTTACTATTTCCTATGTTCTGTTGTTCTAATCCTTTGACCGATATTTCTGGTCAAATTATGCATTCCAATAGACAATGGTTAAAAGCCTCGCATTTCTCAAATGGAATTAATTTTCGTGTGTGCAACCCATCCAATGCCTATCTTCTCAGGGTTACCTACCAAATATCCAACAATAGGATTATAAGAAATATTGCTATCCTGAGTTGAAGAGTCAATTGGAGTAATGACAACTGCGAAATAATCCAACACTTCACGAAATTGCAGTCTCACTATATGATTTAGTTTAGTACCAAAGTACAATGACTAGTATTGTAAATAAACCTTTATTTTTTTATGCGTCAGGTCAAATGAAACGTGATTTTATTTTTTTGCTTTAAAGTGCTATTAAATAATAATAATAATAATAATAATAATAATAATAATAATAATAATAATAAAATGCCGACTCTGTGGACAAAGAGACGAAACAATAAGCTACACTGTACCTTGAATACTCAGAAAAACTGTACAAGCACAAATCGGGTGCAGTACTTGAAGTCATAAAATCCTATGAGACACAAACAGATAAACTCATCCACGCCAGACGACCGGATGTCATAATAGTTCACAAGAAGGAAGAGTTCTGCAAGGTTGTACGTCACACGGAAAAAGTAAATACTCGAAATTGTCCAGAGAAGCGAAGAGGATATGGAAGAGAAAGAAAGACAAGATAACGCAGATAAAATTAAAAGCACTGACAACAATTCCGAAAACCGCAAAAAAAAAAAAAATAATAATAATAAAATGGAAGAGATTGAAATCAGAGCGATGTCTGAAAAGATACAACAGATAATAACAATGAAAACGTTTGAAATATTACGGAAGCAAACTTGAGTGCCAAAACTAATACACATGAACTACAAACGCAAAACGAACATATAGAAACTACAACAGAAGTAAAACGGTAAAATAAAAAATGATAAAACATCACATTGAAGCCGTATAATTGTAAGTTTACTCCCCCCCCACAAAAGTGCCAGCATCAACTGGCAACACACCTAATATTTGTGAAGGGTCAAGGAGGATGGAAAGACCGAGGAAAGAAAGCACTAACCAGACCATCACTGAATGAGTGCAAAGAGCACTGAGACATTGGGAAGGCTCAGTGCCATCCAAATTTTTGTGAAGACCAATGGTCGTTGTAAGCGAAAAAACAATGATACATGGTTATTGCGATAACGCAAATAAATTTGCAAAATTTTCAAAAGAGGTGGAGAATACGAGAAATCTGCAGAGACTGTTGCCACTCAGATTTCAGGGATCACCATAGGTTGTTCTCGAGAAGAAATCATTGATGATGGCCAGTGTCCAAACTAGTGAGAAAATAATAATAATAATAGTAGTAATAATAATAATAATAATAATAATAATAATAATAATAATAATAATAATAATAATAATAATAATAAGACAGAGCTAGCCAGAGAGCTGAAAGGGATATAGTAGATTAAGAAAATCAAAATAATACCTATAATAGTAGGAGCACTAGGAACAATCCCGAAAAACTTTGAAAAAGGAATGGGAGAAATTGGAATCAGAGGAATGACTCGAAAAATACAACAAACGACAAGAATGAAAACAGCTGAAATATTAAGGAAAACCCCTGAATGTGGAGACGAATACAAATGTACCAACATGATACGCACATGAACCGATTAAAAATTAAAAATTAAAAATTAAAAATAACTAACATGAATGTACAAAATGTATAAAGATTTTTTTCAATTTTGGCCCATTTTTGACCCCTTAAATTTTTTTTTTAACTGGCTTAAGACCCATAAAAGAATGGTCCGCAAAACAGCCAATCATTTGCGACTTTTAGTTTCGGAGGATATAGATTTTGAAAATATGGAGACAGACATATAGCTTTTTATATATTACATTTTTATGATTTATCCCTTTATATATAACTAGCAGGGCTACCCGGCGTTGCTCGGGACCGTATAAACAATGAAAAAACAAAAGCAGATATTGAATATATGTTTTATTCTTAGGGGAGAGGAATCTTTCATCTCTATGTATTATTTGTTTTATCTACCCTAGGACTGGTATTGTTCATGTTTTATCCCTAGCGTAGGTAATTTACAGCATGTATATGAAATTGTTTTACCTTAGGGAGAAGAGAACAGGTAATATACAACATAATGTGTCTATATTACATCCCTGGCAACGCCTAGAAACCAGCTAGAACATGTATTTCAGTCAATCTTTATTACATCCTGGGCTATGCCGGGAAACCAGCTAATCTCTATTTAGTGTGTCCTTTCTTTTATTAGGTATCAGAATAGGTATCCAGATTTCTACTTCTATACAAATATGATATTGTAGTACAGTAAATGTCAAATTGTTTTTCAAGTATTAGTTTGTAACGTTCGTACTGACTTCATCAGATGTCATGTAAGAAACTGAATTCTATGTAAGAAGACTTTATCTGAAGTGTTTTTATTTTGGTATATCATGTGTGATTACACTATAGTAATTGCGCTGAAAGCATGTTAACTACAAATGACAAAAGTTAAATCAATTTCTGATTCAGCTACACAATATAAACTAAAGGAAATCAAATTTGCAAAATAAAAGCAATATGTAGTTATGGGTTAGTTTGGAGTTAGAATAAAAAGCCAACAAAACAGTTAGTTTGTATTGTGTAGATTGGTCATTTCTGATAGTATTGAGAGTCGTCAATGAAAATCTTAATTTCTGACAAAATACTGAATGTTTCTTGGATACCCATTCGTAAAAAGTACCTTTTTTGGAAAAAAAAAAAAAAAACACTCCCCGGATCACCTTCACCACCTTAAAAACAAAAAACTTTATTCTTCAAAAAATGTGCACATTGTTAGTGTAAAAAACAGATTCGCACCACTTGATGAAATCAAGCATAGTAATATTTTAGTAAAGAAAATATGAAATTGATTTTCAATAATTAGTTTGAATGAATATCAGAAAATGTAATTGTTTGATGCATAAGAAAGAACTCATCTGCTGAATTTGATATTAAGCAGCAAAATATTTCAAAACATAAAAATGTGAAACATAACATGAATACTCTCCGTTGTCACTTGAAAACATTGACCTTGGTAGGAAGTTTATTAGATACTGAAATTGTGGTCTTGGTATGGTGTGCTTAATATTATTGTATGCAAAATTTAAAAACACAAAAGAGGGTACAATCAATATTGAAAAAGTAACATCTGTCACAGAAAATAGTAATTTATAAATGTCAAAAGAAATATTATTCTGTACTTAAAATGTTAAACTTACTGTTAACAATAATTTAAAATGGTGATACGGATGAGTCCAACAACTTAGTCCTTGAGCTTTCTTATTGGTCATAGTAAAAAGAAATTGTAGTCTTTCAAGTTTGTTGGTCGCATTGGGATTCTTGGAATGTATCAACAGATTCCTGCATATGAATCTTTGTTAATTCCACACAATACAAAATATATATACAAAACAAAGTAAAGCAAAGTATAGGGTTAGTTGTGTCCTCTAATTATCAACCAAGTATATGTATTGATAAAAAGATAAAAGCAATGGAAATGTTTATTACAATGTATCAATATTAAATTTTTATCATGAACAACAAATCGAAATAATGATAGATATTTTGTGCTTATACGAAACTGGAATCAAGGATTGTCACCTGTGATTTTATATATGTCAATAGTGCATGCCACTACAAATGATATTAGCCAAATTAAGTTTTGTTTATTTCACCCATTATAAAATATATACACAAAATGCAGTAAACAAAGTTTAGGTTTAGTTAATGATAAGTTTAGGTTCGAGAAATAAGCAAAGAAAAGAAAAAAAGATACATTTGTTTATAGTGTGTAAATTGTAAGTTTGTAAATATTTAAAACTATCCACACTGGTATGTGGAAATTCTAGATACCTATTGTTATAAAGTTCCAATTCATGTTTGATATATCACTCTACATGTTCCCTGTTGCACCCCAAAGATGTAAATGATTATCGAGAAAGTGAAATGAAACAGTATTTGAAATAAAATAGAAACAAATGCTGATGTTTACTATATAAAACACTGTGTTCAATGGAATTGAGCCTTATACAATATTGGTGGAATAAAAAAATCCATTTTTTTAATTCAATTTAAGAAATGAGCAAAAATTTGATATTTAAAATATTTGGCATGAAGAAAAAGAAATATAAGATAAAAGGTGATAAAGCAGTAAGAATCATATGCTGAATTCAATTAAAAACAAATATGATTGTCAAAGAAATATCATGAAAATTTTGTAAGTGAAAAAAATTATTTTTTGATATATTTGGTTTCGAAGTATTAAGAAACATGTACAACTTCATGTTAAAGACAAAACGAAAACTGTACTAATGATAATGACAATGGTGAAAGGAAATTGGAAAAAAATGTATCAGAGGTAAAATGTTGGTCACATATACGTTTGTGTGGTATGCATGAAACACGTGTAGAAAATTATATTTTCTGATGCTGAAAGTAAGAAGAGAAACATTGTTAAAAAATGATCTAAAAGGCAATAGTAAAATCCTCATTTTTAGTGTGGGATATGTTGTTTGTTTCAATTGAGAAAGGAAACTTTAATTTATACAATTCGATGTTATAGATCACAAGTTTTATTACAATAAACATTGTGTTCTTTAATTATCAACCAAGTATATTTATTGATAAAAAGAGAATGTAATGGACATGTTTATTATAATTTATCAATATTAAATTGTTATCATGAAAAACCAATGGAAAGCGTGAATGTTATTTGGTGTTTTTAAAAAACAGCTACCAATGATTGTAACCAGTGATATTTGTGTATGCTAACAGTGCAAATGTGGTGGTGAAATGAATTTTTGTTTATTCTTCACAATATAAAATATATACACAAAACTAAAACATAATTTACGGTTAGTTAATGATAAGTTTAGGTTAGAGAATTAAGCAAAATTATAGATACCTATTGTTATAAAGCACCAATTCATGTTTGGT
Source organism: Euprymna scolopes (assembly GCF_053919585.1). Lineage (NCBI taxonomy): Eukaryota > Metazoa > Mollusca > Cephalopoda > Sepiida > Sepiolidae > Euprymna > Euprymna scolopes. The sequence goes on along the minus strand of NC_136514.1, from coordinate 31,356,150 downwards.
ATATCAATCTACATGTTCCTTGTAGCACCCCAGAGAGGTAAATGAGTGTCAACAAAATGAAATAAAACATAGTATTTGAAATAAAATGAAAAAGTGCTTGAAAAGTGAAATATGCTGATGTTTACTATCTAAAACATTGCGTTCAATGCAATTGAAACTTATACTATATTGGTGGACTAAGAATTAAAGAAATAAAATTTAAGAAATTAGCAAAAAATTGATATATAAAATATTTGGCATGAAGAAAAACAAATATAAGACAAAAGGGGGAAAAGCAGTAACAATCATGTGCTGAAGTTCATTGAAAATAAATCGTTTGTCAAAGAAATATAATGAAAATTCTCAGAGTGAAAAAAAAATGGGATTTTTACAAATCTGGTTTCCAAGTAATAGGAAACATGTACAGCTTCATTTTAACGACAAAATGTAAACTGTAGTAATGGTAATGAGAATGTTGAAGGAAATTGGCAAAAAATTGTTAGTCAAATGTTGATCAAATATTATAAGTTTGTGTGATATGCATGAAACGTTTAGAATATGATCTGCTCTCATGCTGAAAGCAAGTAGAGAAACATTGTGAAAAAATGATGTAAACCTAAGCTAAGCAAACGACCAGTCAATGGAAATGTTTATTATAATGTATCAAGATGAACATATTATCATGAAAAAGCAAATCGAAATAGTGATAGTTATTTGGTGCTTATACGAAACAGGTATCAAGTATTGTCACCAGTGATTTTATTGATGTTAACAGTGCATGTCACTAAAAATAATGATGGTAGCGAAATTAAGTTTTGTTAATTCTACCCAATATAAAATATATACGCAAAACAAAGTAAACAAAGTTACGGGTTAGTTAATGATAAGTTTAGGTTCGAGAAATAAGCAAAGGAAAAGAAAAAAAAGGTACATGTGTTTATATTGTGTAAAATGTTAGTCTGTAAATATTTCAAACTATCAACACTGGTATGTGTAAATCCTAGATACCTATTGTCATAAAGTACCACTTCTTGTTTGATATATCACTCTACATGTTCCCTGCAGCATCCCAGAGAGTTAAATGAGTGTCCACAAAATGAAATAAAACATAGTACTGGAAATAAAATAAAATAAGAATATGTCTGAAAAGAAATAAATGCTGTTTACTATATAAAAAGTTGTTTTCAAGTGTCAAATGGAATTGAATCTTATACAATGTTGGTGGATTATGAAATTGCATGAAAGAAATAACATTGGAGAAATAAGAAAAAAGTTTATATATACAATATTTACAAATGTAAGATAAAAGGTGAAGAAGGGCCAAATCCGAGATCTATAAATCGTAAATTTTCAAAGTGAAAACAGATATTTTTTTTTTTTTTAGATCTGCTTTCCAAGTAATAGTAACCATGTACAGCTTCATTTTAAATGAAAACTGTACTAATGATAATGTTCATGGTGAAAGGAAATTGGAAAAAAATTAAAAGTGTCAGAGGTAAAATGTTTGTGTGGTATGCATGAAACACGTGTAGAAAATGATCTCATGCTGAAAGTAAGAGAAACATAGCTAAAAAATTATGTAAACGCAATAGTAAAATCCTCATTTTTAGGAACATAGTGTGGGGTATGTTGTTTGTTTCAATTGAGAAAGGAAAGTTTAATTTTTAGAATTGGATGTTATAGATCACAAGTTTTATTACAATAAACATTGTGTTCTCTAATTATCAACCAAGTATATTTATTGATAAAAAAAGAAAAGTAATGGACATGTTTATTATAATTTATCAATATTAAATTGTTATCATGAAAAACCAATGGAAAGCGTGTTGGTTATTTCGTGTTCATAAGAAAAAACATCATGGGTTGTCACCAGTGATTTTATGTATGCTAACATTTCGCTGCAAATGTGGTAGCTAAATGTCTTTTTGGTTATTCTACACAAAATAAAATATATACACAAAACAAAGTAAAAGAAATGTCAGGGTTAGTTAATGATAAGCTTAGTACCAAGAAATAAGCACAGACTAAGGAAAAGAAAGATACATTTGTTGATATTGTGTCGATTGGTGAATTTGTTGGTTCATTTTGTTTTATGACATATCAACACTATATCAGGTTATTTCATGCCCAATCTAGTGACATTTTTTTTTCCTAGAATATATTTGTTTATTTAATGTTGGTTTCTATTTAACTCATAATTGGGACCCTAACAGGTACTACTACTCCAGATCAGAGTGGACCTGGTAGCAATAGCAATTAAATGGTGGCTTCACACTTCACAAAGCCCCATGTTTGGATACAGTTTATGGTCATATCCAGGACCTGGTGAATTTGTAAATAATTGAAACGATCAACACTGGCGAGTTAGAATTCTACATACCTATTGTTATAAAGTACCAATTTATGTTTTACATATCACTCCACAACGTTGCTGCAGAATCCAGACAGTTGAAAGAGTCTCAAGAAACTGAAAAGCTATTTAGTACTCTTAAATAAAATAACATGCATAAAGAAATCCTAATATAAGACAATAGATGAAAAAGCAATAAAAATTTTGTGTGGAATCAAGTGAAAACAGTTTCTTTGTCAAAGAAATTGCATGAAGATTCTCAGAGACTTTTCCTTCCTCGTTCCCTTCCCTTTTGGTGGAAGGAAACTTTCACAGTGGCTCAGAAGGTGGGCTGAGCACACTTCCTACAAAGGTGGGATGGGTAAATTTCTTTTTCATTTGGTTGCCTGGAGGACAGGCTTAGGCCCCCCCCAAAAAAAAAAGGTTGGAGCCAGGGAACTTCTCCTCCCAGAAGGGGGAGGGGGGCCCGGGAAGGCTTCTCTTCCCATATTTTTTGTTTTGTGTAAGGTTGATCTCTTTCCAAAGGGAGTAAGAGGATATCCCTCTCTTAGGAGGAGAGCGAAGGCTCCCTGGGCCTCCCATCCTCCTTCTGAGAGAAGTTCCCCGGCTTCCACATTCATTGCTCAGCCCGCCGTCCAGGCAATCAGAGTCTGATTGTCTGCCGTATATAAAAAGGCGATTTTAGCTTGTCAGGCGGTATGCTCTGCGTAGACCATTTTTCTTCCACCTGTTGACCTTCCCTCCCTGTCATACAATACGCTTAAACAGGATATTTTAATTTATGCAGATTCCATATAGACTTTTAGTTTCCCAGGGTGTATACCCTCCGTTGACCATTTATGTTTAAGAGTTTTCCTTGCCCCTTCTCTGCCCCAGAATGGGAAGGGAGCTCTTTCCCACTGTATGGGGGGGGGGCGGCTTTCTTTTATGGTTATGTGGGGAGCCTTACCTTTACCCCCCTTAAGGTGGTAGGTCTTTTTTGTAAAATTGTTAGTCAAATGTTGATCAAATATTATAAGTTTTTGTGATATGCATGAAACATGTGCAGAATATGATCTGCTCTCATGCTGAAAGCAAGTAGAGAAACATTGTGAAAAAATGATGTAAACCTAAGCTAAGCAAACGACCAGTCAATGGAAATGTTTATTATAATGTATCAACAATAACACATTATCATAGTTATTTGGTGCTTATACGAAACAGGTATCAGGGATTGTCACCATTGATTTTATTTATGTTAACAGTGCATGTCACTACAAATAATGATGGTAGCGAAATTAAGTTTTGTTTATTCTACCTAATATAAAGTATATACACAAAACAAAGTAAACATCTGCTGAATTTGATATTAAGCAGCAAAATATTTCAAAACATAAAAATGTGAAACATAACATGAATACTCTCCATTGTCACTTGAAAACATTGGTCTTGGTAGGCAGTTTATTAGATGCTCAAATAGTGGTCTTGGTATGGTGTGCTTAATATTATTGTATGCAAAATTTAAAAACACAAAAGAGGGTACAATCAATATTGAAAAAGTAACATCTGTCACAGAAAATAGTAATTTATAAATATCAAAAGGAATATTATTCTGTACTTAAAATGTTAAACTTACTGTTAACAATAATTTAAAATGGTGATCAGGATGAGTCCAACAACTTAGTCCTTGAGCTTTCTTATTGGTCATAGTAAAAAAAAATTGTAGTCTTTCAAGTTTGTTGGTCGCATTGGGATTCTTGGAATGTATCAACAGATTCCTGCATATGAATCTTTGTTAATTTCACACAATACAAAATATATATACAAAACAAAGTAAAGCATAGTATAGGGTTAGTTGTGTCCTCTAATTATCAACCAACTATTGCTAAAAAGAGAAAAGCACTGGAAATGTTTCTTATAATGTATCAATATTGAATTGTTCTCATGAAACACAAATCGAAATAGTGATAGTTATTTGGCGCTTATAAGAAACAGGTATCAGGGATTTTGGTGTATCAGATGTTTTTACAGTGAACTTAACTTTCAAGAAACAAATTGGTATGCAATGACATAGGCTAAGAATCTTAGACAAAATATATTCAAATGAAAAAAAATGTTGAACACTTATAACTTTGTATGGACTCTCAAAAACATTTGTAAAAAATGTGTAAACAAATGTAAAAAAAAATGATCCGCTCTACTTGATGACATCAAGCATAGTAATATTTTAGTGAAGAAAATATGAAATTGATGTTCAGTGATTAGTTTGGATGAATGAGAAAATGTAATTGTTTGATGCATAAAAATAACTCATTTGCTGTATTTAATATTAAGCAGCAAAATATAGTGATTTGAATATTTAGGAAAACATCAAACCAGATTATGTAAAAAAAAAAAGATGAAATTAGAAAATATATATTTTATGCTTATGAGTTTTGCCAATTAAAATTTTGTGGCAGAAATTGGGTGATTACCAAGTAATTTTATTTTGGTAAAATTCTTCAATTATTTCAATGTTTATTATAATTTCTAATTAGTGACTTGTTATCATCAAAATCCGCCCCAAAGAGTGTCCTTTCTTTTATTAGGTATCAGAATAGGTATCCAGATTTCTACTTCTATACAAATGTGATATTGTAGTACAGTAAATGTCAAATTGTTTTTCAAGTATTAGTTTGTAACGTTTGTACTGACTTCATCAGATGTCATGTAAGGAACTGAATTCTATTTAAGACTTTATCTGAAGTGTTTTTATTTTGGTAGATCATGTGTGATTACACTGTAGTAATTGCGCTGATAGCATGTTAACTACAAATGACAAAAGATAAATCAATTTCTGATTCAGCTACACAATATAAACTAAAGGAAATAAAATTTGCAAAATAAAAGAAAAATGTAGTTATGGGTTAGTTTGGAGTTAGAATAAAAAGCCAACAAAACAGTTAGTTTATATTGTGTAGACTGTTTAATTAACTTTGTTCATTTCTGATAGTATTGAGAGTGGTCAATGAAAACCTTAATTTCTGACAAAATACTGTAATTTTCTTGGATACCCATTCGTAAAAAGTACCTTTTTTGTGAAAAAAAAAACACTCCCCAGATCACCTTCACCACCTAAAACACAAAAACAAAAATATCTTTATTCTTCAAATATTGTTGTTGACTGGAGGGCGGGCTGAGCACTCCCAAAAAGGTAGGAGCCGGGGAACTTCTCCTCCCAGAAAGGGGGCCCGGGAAGGCTTCCCTGTCCCCATATTTTTTTTTTTTTATGTAAGGTTGATCTCTTTCTGAATGGAGTAAGCGGAACCGACAGGGGGGGGGTCAATCAACCATACAAAAGGATATCTATCTCTTAGTTGAAAGAGGGAAGGTCTCCCTGTCCTCCCATACCCCTTCTGAGAGAAGTTTCCCCAGCTCTCAGCTTTGGGGGGGGGGGTAGGAGGGCTTAGCCCGCCCTCAAGGCAAATAGTCTGACTGTCTGCCTTATATAAAAAGGCGATTTTAGCTGGTCAGGTGGTATGACCTGCATTGACTATTTTTCCTCCACCTGTTGACCTTCCTTAATATTTATTTTTAATAATAAACACATTTTATTTTAATATTAATATTTATTTGTAATAATAAACACATTATATTATTTTAAATATTAATATTTATTTTTAATAATAAACACATATTATTTTAAATATTAATATTTATTTATAATAATAAACACATTTTATTCTACTTTAAATATTAATATTTATTTTTAATAATAAAAACAATTTTAATATGTATTTTTTAATAATAAACACATTTTTATTTTAATAATTATTTTTAATACTAACTCATTTTATTATTGTAAATGTTAATATTTATTTTTAATAATTATTGTTATTTAATAATAATATCTTCTATTTTTTTACTGTTTATGTCTAACTTTTATCGACTTTCTTTTTTAATAGCATATTCTTTAAATGAATAGAAAAATAATTTCCCAAATTTTAGACCCCGGTTATTTGGCTGATAGTCGATAAAAGTGATTAAAAGAGAGATAATATTAATAAATGTGCAGTAATGTATTTTATTTAAATATTCATGAACATTAACGTTGTCATATAAAAAGAAAATGCTAATAAGAAGTGTTTTTAATCAATGTAACATATTTATTCAACTGATGACAACTTTTTCGAATCTGTGTACAGTAAAAACGATATACTTACATAGGATTTTGAAAGCATTTAAACTGTCGAAGAGTTTTATTATAAATAAAAGAGTTTAGTTTGTTGAACTTAATGGACTTTTTTATTGTATTTATTAACTGTTTATTCTTTTTATCAAACAAAAATAGAATTTTTATATTGACATGTTATGGACTGTTTTTCTAACATCGAAATTTTAAAATTAGTTTTATTTAAAAAAAAAAAAAAGACTCGCCATTAGTGGACGGTCAAAAGACAAATATATAACAAATAAATGTTAGCAAAGGCAAGATAAGTTACTTTTCTATCCAACTGGATATATTTTTTGTGTTTTTATTCAATGTAACATATTTATTCAGCTCGAAAAACATACAGTGTTTACCGATGTATTCGAAAAATGCCACCCGTTGTTTACAAAGCCATTTGCCGGAAGTGACGGTTTTTTTTTTATATAAGTTTTATTCAAACAGGCTTTATTTGAACTTAATGGACTTTTTTTTGTATTTATTAACTGTTTTATTCTTTATGGACTCTTTTTCGAACATCGAAATTTTAAAATTAGTTTTATTTAAAAAAAAAAAAGACGGTGTTGTTTTTTTAATTGAATTCTACACTTTTTCAACAAACTGTTACAGACATAATGGACTACCCCCAACAAAAAACTGCGAATAAAATATATAAAACTCGTAATTTATGTTTTTAAAGTGGGTTGTTTATTTTCCTTATGAAATATACTTTCAAAATAAACTATTACAGTCGTTAAAAACATAATAGAAGTATTATTTTTTATTTTTTAAAAACAATGTTTACAAAATGTCTAAGCGCGTTTCTCTCGATGGCTTTTAATAATAAAAATGTGGAAACCTTTAAACTGTCGAATATGATTTTTAGGTAATTTAAAAAGAAAATGCTATGGACTGTTTTTCGAACATCGAAATTTTAAATTTTAAAATTAGTTTTATTTAAAAAAAAAAAAAGACGGTGTTGTTTTTTTAATCGAATTCTAAACTCAACAAACTTTTAGACATAATGGACTGTTTGTCAAACATCGAAAATTTTAAAAATAACGTTTTATGTACTATTCTAGAGTTATCGAATCTATATAGTCTATTTTTTTATATGCTAGTGCAGAGAGTGATCCGTGCTAGATTAAGAATGGCTTTTAATAATAAAAATGTGGAAACCTTTAAACTGTCGAATATGATTTTTAGCATACTGTAATTTTCGTGTACATAAGCGTCCTCATGGAAACAAAATATTTTTACAAAAAAATAGTAGCATTGAGTTAAATAAATAACTGTTGCCAGAATTTATCGAATTTTTATTTTTTAATAGCGTTTTCTTAAAACGAATAGAAAAATAATTTTCCATGAAAAAAAAAAGAAAATGCTATTAAAAAGTATAAAAAAAATTAAAAAAAAAAAAAAAAAATTCTGTAAACATTGAAAAAAAAATATTTGTACCCAAAAATTATTAGCATATAAGTTAAATAAATAACTGTTGCCAGAAGTTAAATAAATTTTAATAAGTTCTATAAATAAAAAGAAAGCAGTGTAAAATACGTACGTAAAATAAAAAACACACCGAATGGTTTGAAAATGAAAGTGTGTGAGAGAGAGGGGGGGGGGAGAGAAAGCGGTGTATATTGAAGTTAGTTCCTAACCAAAAGCGGTGCATTCGCCATTAGTGGACGTTGACGTCACGTCACGTGACATGACTAAGCGTTTTCAAACGAATAGAAAAATAGAAAGAGGGTGATAGAGAAAGTGAGAGAGAGAGAGAGAGAGAGTAAGTGTGAGAGAGAGAGACGGTGGTGGTTTTACTCCTCCCCCCTTCCAGCTTAAGAGGTATGAGGTCACGTGGTAATATACAAAATGGCTAATTATTTTATATTACATAAATATTACGATATTTTTATTATCGTCTAATATTTTGAAAGCTGAATTTTTTTATTCCTGTACATTTTTTCCTGACATTTTTCGTTAAAACTCTTGTATAAATAATATTTTTAACCAGGTAATCACGATGGAAACATTGTCATAAAGTGTAATAATAGATATAAGTAAGCCGAAGAGAAAAATGCAAAAGTATCGAAGACAAAACTTGTTATTTACAATTGTTCGCCATTAGTGGACGTTGACGTCACGTCACGTGTCATGACTAAACGTTTTTTTTTTTTACGTATGAATTACATTGGATCATTCAAGAATTACGTAATAAAAAGCATTACAATGACAGTTTTTTTTGGGACCCCCTTGGAGATAACTGATACGTTTACCCCTTTCTCCTCGTCAGTTTGACGTGAAATTTCGATATTTGTCATCCGGGACACGGGGCTTCGATATGATACCAAATTTATCAAGTCTGGTTGTGTGTTTCAAAAGTTTTAGCGTTACATACAAACATACAAACTCACAGATTTTTGTCTTTTATATATATAGATAATAATTAATATACTTTAATCTTTAAACTCTATCCCATCGTGGCGGTGTTGCATGTTTTACAAGTATAGTATTTTACTGATATATGCTCTAATGAACAAGCAACAAAATCACACTCCTTTCACTGTTGATGACAGAAAGTCTTATACTCTACTCTGTACTTGTGCAAAATTTGAACCAGACGTAACAAATTCGCTGCTCGGCTTTGCTCGAAACATGACGTCAACCGCCAGCTTTCGTCGAGTATCGCCGAGTATCGCCGAGTATCGCCGAGTATCGCCGATTATCAAATCGTAACAACGCTATTCAAGGAAAATACCGAAGAAAACATTTAAATTTATAAAAATCACCTGATAAGAAAAATATATATATAACGAAATTAAAAAAGAAAAAACGACCTACCGTAACAATTTCTGTTTTCTTCTTGTAACTATTTTTTAAGTGAAAAAAATAAACAAACAAGTTGTTTTTTTTTTGCAACCAGTTTTTTGTCAACAAAATTAATAAGAAAATCAATGATTTTGTGTTTTTCATATTTAAAAAAAAAAGGTTTTAAAATAACAATTTTTATGTGTTCTTCGTATTTCTTTTTTGCAGTTTTTCTTCATTTTTGTAACTAACGCAAAGTAAACTATTTCCTTATGATTAGGTAGACTTTTCTACCGTCGAATTTTTCTTTGCAGCGATTAATCGTTTTGTTTGGCAACGACATATTCCAACGTCTGCAACTCCAAGGTGGAGATATTCATCTTGTATAAGTTTGTTAGGAACGACCGTTTGAGAGTGTGTTGTTTATAGCAAAAAAAAAAAAAAAAAAGAAATGGTAAAAAAAAAATACAGCTTACTTGCCCCCCCCCGTAAAAATAGTATTAAAAAAATAAATAAAACAGAAATCGTTATGGTGGGTCGTTATTTGTTTTTTATTTTAGTGTTTTCTTCTTTGTTAATTTTATATTTAAATGTTTCCTTCAGTGTTTTTTTTTTTATTCTTTTTTTTTGTTTCTTTTTTTTTTGTTTGTTACTCTTTCATAATCGGCGAACGCCGGCAGTTGACATCATGTTCCGACCAAAACCGATCCAATGTTGAGTTATTTTTGGTTCGAATCGTGCACAAGTACCCCTCTCAGACTGCTAGACTTTGGAATTCCATCCCTGTTTTTGCTTTCCTGACTGTACTAACCTGCTAATGTTGAATAGTGTGGGGGGGGCGACTCATAACAGCGTCTGTTGTGTTGCTGTTCATGACGGAGACGCGACATATAACGGGAGTACACAGCAACGATCATGACATTTATAATGAGTTCGATTCTAACATTCTCCTTTAATAAATATTATTTTCAATCCTATTTACTTCGTTTCTCTAATTACCGCGAGCTGCCCTCTTCCAAGTACAACACTAAAATTTAAATGTACTGTGAACAAACATCTCACTGCTTTACTCCGCACAGTTCCCTGTTAGACATGCACCCTTTTTGGCAATATTCTTGAAAGAAAAATAGGGGAACGCTAAAGTGATTTTAAAAACATTTGACACAAACCCACACATACAACTTTACTGTATATAGTGATGGAGGAATTTACTTTTACTATTTTTAACGATAGCCTGCGTTCATAGCTAACCTCTAAAGTGGCGGGATTTGAATCCGGCTGGTCAGGTCGATAACCATTACGGAGTGTTCGTCCCTGATAGATGACAAAGTCTATAAAATAAGTACAATACACTATATAGATCGGCGTGCCTAATGCAATTTTTCGTCGGTAATAATTTTGTTTGTAAATTATTGTTATTTGGGTGTTAACCTCATCAATCAATCTATACATCTGCCAATATGGGTTGTCGATTCAAACCAATAATTTTTCGATAGTTTATCTTTCTAAGAATGACATATCAGTATCTCTCTCTCTCTCTCTCTCTCTCTCTCTCTCTCTCTCTCTCTCTCTCTCTCTGTGTGTATATATATATATATATATGTTTGTTTTGGTTTTAGCGATATGTTTTTGAAATGAATTCAATTATTTACGAAAGTGCATTTTTTACCTAAATGCGAGTTGAGAATAACTTTCCCTTTTAACCAATTTGGTACCCCCACATGGGCAGCGGTATATATATTATTTTAAAAATATAATTATCCACTGACACGTGTTTCGTCTTCATCAGAGTGGCTGAATCTAGCGAGATTCGAAATCAGGGCCCCACGGTAATGAGGCTAAACCCCTTACCGCTGACCACTCTCGCAGTTATATATATATATATATATACTGTTTTGAAAAAAGAAAAACCGAATGAATTCATGAAATGATCAACGTTTCGTCCCTATTGCAGAGGACATCTTCAGGATATTAAAAGAAAAAATGCAAAAAAAGAAAACGATCATAGACCATACGAAAATGAAAAGGAAACAGTGTTAGAATCCTACCCATATCGGGAAGGAAACTATGTGTGTGTATGGGAAGGTTGGGTTGTTCAATGTCTATATATATACACTTTTACAAATACGTTAAATAAACATTCAAACATCACCACTAACACAACCCTAAAAATTATAGACAAGATAACTCGGATTTCACAAAGAGCTTCATACAAGGGATAATATCTTCAACAACTACCCAACCTCAAGAATTAGCATTACCAAAGAGATACATTGATGCCTTAAAACTTTTAACAAAAAATAAAGACATCATCATTTCACAAGCCGATAAAGGAGGTGGAATAGTAATCATAGATAAAGATACATATCTAAAGAAAATGCACAAACTATTAGCAGACGGAGATACATATGCTCCGATAGGCTTAAAATCTATACAAAAAGATTTCGAAACCTTCAATAAATCCATAAAAACACTTATCAAAAATGATAAAAAATGGATAAATAACATAGAATACCACCGCACTGTTCCTGTATTATACGGCCTCCCCAAAACACATAAAGAACACATCCCTATGCGACCCATAGTATCTAAAATCGGAAGCGTCACTCATAAATAAGCACGAGCTATTGCCCAAAATGTAACTCCATTAATGGGCACCATCAGCACGTCACATATAAAAAACTCTGGTGAGCTTCTAAATAAAATAAAAAATATGGACATAAAAATAAAACCATGCATAGCTTAGACATAATTTCCCTCTACACCAATATTCCTATCAAAAAATGCCTTAATCTACTCCACAAGCACCTAAACAAAATTAAAGCCGATCTACCTTTTTCCTCGGACACATCAATACAAATAATAAAACTTATCACTGATACAACCTTTTTCCAATTCAATAATTCCTATTACAGACAAAAATTTGGACTTCCTATGGGTAACCATCTCAGTGGTGTACTAGCTTACTTATTTCTAGAATTCCTAGAGACCAACTCTTTCAAATTCAGACTACCTAAAAACTCCACATACTTTAGATACATAGATGATATTCTTATTTTTCTTCCCATAAACGCACAAATAGAACAACTTAGAAATAAATTAAATTCAGTAGAACCATCCATAAAATTTACACACGAATCCGAACAAGACAACTCCCTAGCTTTTCTAGATATACTCATCATCAGATCAGAAAACGATCTGAATTTCAAAGTACATAGAAAGACCACACACAAAAACGATTATATTCACTACTACTCGCACCACAATGATAAAAATAAATACTGGCATGATCATTGTTTTTTTCTTGCGTGCCTTTAGAATATGCAGCCCCAATATCTTAATGATGAAATTCAATACATTACGAATGTTTTAAAGAAATTACAGTACCCGTCCTATTTCATTTCTTACGCAAAGAAAAAAGCTACGAAAATACACTATAATATAAACAGGCAGAAAAATAAAACAAATACCTCATTATTAAACAGACATCTTTTCATTCCCACCCACACTAAAAATTCAAAAATCTACGACTTTCTTAATAGACTTGGTTTTCACTTGATACAAACAACTTCCACAACAATAAAACAGACATTAAAAACTACAAAGCACTCTCCCAAAACCCTCACATCCGACGCCGGTATATATTCCATCCCATGTAACAATTGTCAACAAGCGTACATAGGTGAGACACAGCGTAAATTGAAACTAAGACTTTACGAACACAGAAGAGATATAAGGAATGGTAACGCCCTAAATGCACTCTTTTGCCATTGTGCAGAACACGATCATTCATTTAATTTAGATCATGCGAAAATTATAAAATACGTGATAGATAGAGCTAAAAGAAGACTTTTAGATTCAGCACTAATATTACACACTAATACTATTACGCAAAGAAAGGGCTTCTACCATTTAGACTCTAGTATAGGGAAAATAATAATCAAAGAACAAAATATAAAAACAGATCCTGGTTAACCGTTTTTCCTTAATCCTTAAATAATTTAAACAAAATGAATAAGTTTAGAGAAAAAAGTGTACATATTTATTTAACACATTTTTAAAAGTGTATATATAGACATTGAACAACCCAACCTTCTCATACACACACATAGTTTCCTTCCAGATATGGGTAGGATTCTAACACTGTTTCCTTTTCATTTTCGTATGGTCTATGATCGTTTTCTTCTTTTGCATTTTTCCTTTTAATATCCTGAAGATGTCCTCTGCAATAGGGACGAAACGTTGATCATTTCATAAATTCATTCGGTTTTTTCTTCTTTCAAAACAATATAACGTCAAACATCGCTGGTATTTTTATTTTATTTTTATTCATATATTATATATATATATATATATATATATATATATATATATATAAATGTAAATTTGGTTCGTTACAAGCGAATAAAACTATATTTCTACGTTACCAATTTATTTGAAATTTTCAGACAACCCATCTTTAGAGTCAAGTTATGTTTTTATGTTATTAAAATAAATTTACCTCGCGAATTATTAAAATATTAAATAAAATAAATATATTTTTTTAACCGTTAGTGCGCATCTACTTTGTTGATGAAACTGAACTTCCGGTTCGATTCATTTCACAGCCACGAATTGACGAAAGATTTCATTTTCTGTCAACTCGATAAATAAAAAAAAAACAAAAAAAACAATTCATTTGTTTATCTTCCAAATTTTTTAATTTACACATTTTTTCTGTATTATATAAGGCCAAAAAAAAAGTTTTTCGCTTGCTTTTTGAGTTTTTTTTCTTGTTTTTCGATATAAGATTGGTTGGTAAAGTACATTTTTTTTGTCCGCGCTATTTTTTAAATCGTATTTCCAGGTTTAATTAGTTTTATTATATGTTTTTTTAAAATTTAATTGTAAGGTTAAAATACACCCTCCTCTCCCCTCCCCATGTTAAGAATGGGCTTTTAAATATTAACGTTATTATTACAACACGGATCACTCTCTGCATGAGTACTGTACTTTCACCTAACCCATCTTTAGAGTCGAGGTATGTTTTTATGTTATTAAAATAAATTTACCTCGCAAATTATTAAAATATTAAATAAAATAAATATATTTTCGTAAGCCATTACTGCGAATAAACTTACTCATGCAGAGAGTGATCCGTGCTGAAATAATAACGTTATTATTTAAAAAGCCATTCTTAATATGAGGAAGGGAGGGTGTTTTGTACCTATTCTGTACTTTAATCTTACAATTGAATAATAAAAAAAACATATCATAAAACTTTAATTAAACGTGGAAATACGATTTAAAAAAAAATAGCGCGGATCACTCTCTGCATTAGCACAAAAAAAATAATCCCATATTTTAAAAATTTAAATTCATTTATGTACTTACCAATTTTTTAATTTTAAAATTTATGTTAAGGCTTTTCACTCATGAAACATTACGTTTTAATTGTTTAGTTTCTTTTCACGGTATTGTTTACATAAAAAAGTTTGTTTCAACTTTTTCTAAACTGTTTCATTTTTACGACATGCCTCAACGTATTATAAAAACCCTAACCTCCACATGTTAAAAAAAAATGCCCTTCCATAAACCTCGAAAGCCGTTCTTAATATGGGGTGGTTGGGGGGGGGGGTTTATTCCGAAAGCCGTTTTAACATGTGGAAGTTAGGGTCTTTACTGTTTATAATATGCTGGGGCGAGTCGTAAAATTAACGAAGTTGCTATCTATTATTTATTACAAAAATTGCTTCAAATTTATTTATTTGACAAAATAAATTTACATTTTGGTACTCCTTGGGCGTTGAGTTCCATGGCGACCAGCAGAAAAAAATAATAGTCGCTCGGTTAGTCCCCCACCCCACCCCGCACGTAACATATTTTATTTACTTACGTTGCCGTAACTAAACGATTATTTGTCACATTTACAAACATTTATTTTTTATCTATTTTGAAAAAGTTTTACTTTTTATGAATATTAAAAGAAAAATGGGTACTCATGCAGAGAGTGATCCATGCTGAAATAATAACGTTATTATTTAAAAAGCCATTCTTAACATGGGGAGGGGAGGGTGTTTTGTACCTATTCTGTGCTTTAACCTTGCAATTGAATAAAAAAAACATCATAAAACTTTAATTAAACGTGGAAATACGATTTAAAAATTAGCGCGGATCACTCTCTGCATTAGCACCGAAAAATGTTACTAAACATTTATTCATAATTTCTCACTTTTACAAACATTTTATTTTAAATTTCTTTTTAAATGACGACTTTTATCGACTTTTTTTTTTAAATATCCCGCCCCAAATGGTGTTTATTCCAAAATCCGTTGTTAACATGGAGAGGTTGAGGGTGTTTATTCTGAAAGCCGTTCTTAACATTTGTGGAGGTGGACCTAATGTAAAAAAAATAAATAAATAAATTAAAAAAAAAACTAAATCATTTACTGATAACTTCTCACTTTTACAAATATTTTTTTAATTTACATGCACGGATGAACAAATTGTTGAATAGTGCGAAAACAAAACGTTTTTGTAATAAACTTCGGGATAATTTTTTGGGTAAATATTTACATTTAGGTCCACCTCCACAATTTTCTTTTTTAAATGACGGCTTTTATTGATAAATAAATTTACTTCTCCGCAACTTTTATTGATAAATAAATCTACTTCTCTGCCACGGGCACTGAGCCCCTCCTTTTTTTTTTAATAGTATTTTCGGGTGGGTATGCTGACAACAAATATCAGTTAAATTTTCCGGAAGCTGTTCTTAAGATGAGGAAGTGAGGGGGTGATTATAAGGTGGACCTAATCTAAAAAAAACAAAAAAAAAAAACAAGTTTTTTATGCGCACATAAGCAACTATTTTTTTATTAACTTTTTTTTTACTTT
The DNA here is from genome assembly GCF_053919585.1 of Euprymna scolopes. NCBI lineage: Eukaryota > Metazoa > Mollusca > Cephalopoda > Sepiida > Sepiolidae > Euprymna > Euprymna scolopes. The sequence continues at coordinate 31,339,978 of NC_136514.1, read as the reverse complement.
TTTTATTTAAAAATTAGTAAATTTCAATTAATAGAATAATAAATCATTTATCATTAATATGTGTTTTTGGTTTTGTGTTGAATGAAACTTTTTTTTTTTTCATTACAACAATAATGAACCAATTTAAATCTTCCGGCATGCGTTTAAGGGTTACGAAATTATCAATAAATCGTTTAGTTACTAAGCCAACGTCAGTAAATAAAAAAAAATGTTACGTGCGCACGCATTAGCCTTGACTGGGGGGGCTCAGGGAGCGACCATTAAATAATTATGCTGGTCGCCATGGAACTCAACGCACAAGGAGTACCTAAAGTGGCACTTATGCACTTATGTTATCGTGCTATTTTTTAAAATAGTATTTTCATGTTAAATTCAAATTTTACAATAGGTTTTTCTTTTATAAATTTGTTAAGTGAAAGTACAGATAACCCGGTCGGTTTCTAATGTGAGGAAAATATACCCCCCCCAAAAAAGGGGGTACTCTGGATAATAACAAAACATTAAAATTGCCTCAGTCTCGAAAGATTTCTTCTCTACTGAACAAGGAAAAAAACGGTGAAGTGTAGTTCACCCTCTGTTTCTCTCCCCCTCTCTCTTCCTCTCTTAATATCTCTCTCTATCCATCTCTCCCTTTCCCTCTCTCAATCTATCTTTCTCTCTATATCATCCTCTCCATCTCTCTTTGAGCCCTTTTCTCTCTCTAACCCCCTCTATCTCTCTCCTTTCCTCTGTCTCATCCCTCTCTGTTTCTAACTCTCCCCTATCTCTGTTTATCTATCAATCCCTTTATCTATCTATCTCCTTCTCTTTCTCTATTTTCCTCTCACTTTCTCTTTTCTATCTATATATCTTCCTCTCTATCTGTCCATCTCTAATCCCTCATCCTATTTTAGTCTCCTAAATTAATTACAGTGAATAAGGCATTGTCAAAACATGGATAAATCCTATTTTAGTCACCTAATTTACTGAATGTGAGAATAGAAGTTATTTGGAAATTACTGCTACCTCGAACAGCACCAGAATTAACTGGTAAAACCTTTCTAATTAAATTGATTTTGGCAGCCATTTGGTAACAAAATGACATAGCCTTAGCCCTTGCTGCATGAGGAATACCTGCGACCTTGCTGCCAAGTAGAAGAATTATTTATTCTACTTTAAAACATTCAATTTTTCAAAAATCTCATGTTCGACATCTCCAAAACATCCAATATGGGGAAAAATATCGCAGAAATGCAAACTTATTGTTTAGGATGAATGCACAATGGTACGCAAAAAATCACTTGAGGCTCTTGGTCGATCCTTGCAAGATTTGCGTGGCAATGTCAGACCATTTGGGAATGCAGTAATATTGCTTGCAGGAGGTTTCAGACAAATGTTACCTGTTATTCTTCAATCAACACCAGCAGATGAAATAAATGCTTGCCTCAAATACTCTACTTTTTTGTTCCATGGGAAGACATTCAACTTAACTCAAAATATGCATGTCCAATTGCAGACTGTTCGATCCGCACAAAAACTTTTGCATCACTTGTGGGAAATTGGGTACGAAAAAGTGCCAGCTGATCAGAGTTAAGGGCAAAATTCTTTGACTTTTAACTTCTGTAATTTCTGTAATTTTATTTCATCAAAAGAATAGTTAGTTTAAAAGGTTTTTGCAGATATTCAAATTATAAAAATTCCATTGTACTGAGTGAATGAGCTATTCTTGCAGGTCAATACAAAGATGCCCACGAACTTAACGCTATTATTCAATGTAAAATTCCAAGTGAGGTAGTCAAATACAAATCCATCGACACTGTTGTGAAAGCAGATAAAGTGGTTAATTATCCAACAGCTATATTTGCCAGGGATGTCACCGCATGTATTGCAACTGAAATTTGGTGTACTAATTATCATGTTGTGAAATATAAACCAATCCAAGCTTTGCAATGGCACATAGCTTGCAGTAAAAAAAATTAACAAACAATATCATAGAAACAACAATCTTAACAGGACCTTTCACAGATGAATATATCTTCATTCCATGCATTCCTATGATTCCACCCGATACATCATTACACTTTAGGAAATTGCACTTTCCAATTTTATTGTCATTTGCAATAACCATCAACAAATCATAGGGAACAATCTTTACAATTGTGGGCCTTACAGTTACACACTGACTTTTTTTTTCACATGGACAATTTATGTTACGTATTCAAGAGTCACCAAACCGGAAAATCTCTATATCAGCTAAGAAAATGGAACAACAAAAACTGTGCACCCATGCAAAATGGAAAATTAAACCTATAAGAAACATGCTTTTTCTCATTTTGGAACTTTTTCCATTGCGCCAATTTGAGCCACAGCAACGCGTGGCAGGGTACAGCTAGTATATATACATATATATATATGGTATGTTCAATAAGTAATGACAAAATGGCAGGAGAGATAATATTTATTTTCATAAGCTTAAAAAACCTTGTCCCCTTCAAAATATTGGCCTTCTGCATCTACACACTTCTTCATGCGTCTCTCCCAATCCTGGAAAACCTTTTCAAAGTCCTTCTTCGGTAGTCCCTTCCTTCAGATAATTTTCCGATGCCCCTTTCAGCTCCTTTGTTGGCTGAAATCTGATTCCGCTGAGACTGTCTTTCATGCATGGGAAGGAGCAGAAATCGCATGGGGCTAGGTCAGGGTTGTAGTGTTGGTGTTGTACCACTTTTATTCTCCTGTCGGCCATCTAGGTGGTCACGAGCGTTGACTTGTGGCATAAGGCCTAGTCCTGGTGGAACCATTACTGACCACTCCTCCACTACTGTTGCCTTTTCTTCCTCATTTTCTCCCTGAACCTTTTCAGAACAGTAAGGTAATATTCTTTATTCACAGTTTTACCCTGAGGAACCCACTCAACATAAACGAGAACTTGTGAGCCAAAGAAAGGAATAACCATTGCCTTCTCTTGTGACCTGCTCATCTTTGCCTTTTTGGTTCTAGGTAGGATGGGTGCTTCCACTGGGCACTCTGACGTTTGCTCTCAGAGTCGTAGGTAAAGACCCAACCCTCGTTGCAAGTTACTACCTTATTCAGGAAACCTGAATCAGCCTTTATCATTTCAAGAATGTCAGTGCAACATTCCACATGAAACTGCTTCTAACCGTTAGAGAGGATTTTTGGCATGAACTTGGCACAGACTTTGTGGAGATCTAGATCTTCGGTTAGAACTATCTGCACTGTGTCAATACTAATACAAACAGCTTCAGTTATCCGACGGTCGTGCATCACTAATCGTCGCACTTCCTCCATGTTTTCCTCCTTGCGTGCACTGTTCGATGGTCCAGATTAGGGTTCATCATCAACTTGTTGATTTCTTTCAGAAAATCTGTTAAACCTCCGATAGAAACTTGCTTGACTCATCTGTTCATCCTCATAGCCCTCTTTTAACATTCCAAAGGTTTCTTGTTTTGTTTTCTTAAGTTTACCACAAAATTTGATGACATAACGTTGTTCCTTGTTTCCCTGCATCTTGCCAAGAGTTCACAGATCGGCAAACCTGATCAGAAACGAACACCGCTGCGCTCAAACCTACAACGAGAGGAAGTTGTCAGTAAATCATTTTGTAGACTATATGTATATGTACTTCAACATGACGTAGCAGTTCGAGCAAATCACACTTTATGTTTCTCCTGACATTTTCTCATTACTTATTGAGCATACCCCGTATACACCGGAAGTAAACCTACCAAAACAATGAGGCATTTACATCGCACTCATTTTATTAGTAGTAGTATAATTCGTCTTATACGTGTTTCGTTGAATTAACCGCGACGAGATAAGCATGCTTGATCTTGCAATTGATCCCTGGTAATTACTACCTTAAATAGTTGGGGCGCAGTGGATAGAGGCGTTGACTTTCTACGGTTCCAGGTGAGTATTGTCTGGAGATAGGTATGTAACGTGACCGTCCCAAGGAGCGGTAGACCTCTCCATTTGGAAGAGGTTTAGATTCCCGAAACTTTGGACAATGCCGGGCAACTATGCTTGTGTTATTTGTTAAGTATTATTGCGTGCTTGGGCAGCGGCGGTTGACCTTGAAGTAGGAAGGGTTAAGTTATAAATTTCATTATTTTTGTGAAACCGACAGATAAATTTCATTGTTAAGTGAAAAACTGGCAACTGGTGTCACTTTGAGAATAGGTAACGGAAATCGAGGATATGAACTTAACCTTTTGGGGGCCTGAGAAATCGGTAGATCGCAGGCACGCACGCAGGGAATCGGGAATTCCGCTGCGATAATGTAACCAGCGGTGATTAGTCTAGGCGGCATCCCATCTCCTAGCCCATCACCTCTCTACATAAACGGGTCCCCATGCAAAAATCAGAGATAGATTGGGACCAGTTGGAAACAGTTAGAGCTGAGTTTTGAGCGAATCTAATTCTAATCAATGAGTCGTCACCACCCCCTTCTCTACCCGTCCATCGCTACCGCCAAACTGAACGTAATTAAATCTAATTGGGACTCAAGAGTGTTTGTTAAAAATGAACAGCTAAACGATTGTATATAAGTGTATATCATATTTTTGTATATCGAACTTGAATTAACCCGTAGAATAGAGACATCTGAGTCTGTCTTTCTTTTGCATGCATGAAAATCTATTCACTTCCAGCATGACAACGGCATATTAACCCGACGGTGAAATCGACACTGACCAAATCTATCACGAGATCCTGTTGCGCCGAGAGAACTTACGGAGAATTCCCTGTGAAGGACGATCACAACGCGTATGTGACAAGGGATCCCTATTAAGGGATTGCTAAAGGTTCACACCTGTTGCCGGTGACCCGGAAAGATCACATTTGGTGATCTGTGACCAGGACCTTTAACAGCTATTTCAATCTTACCCAAGCACATCGGAGAATTAGTTGGTCAAAACGTGGTGAGAAAACGACTATTGAAGACAGTAGTTACTGAGGATACATTTACAAAACTCAGCATTCCTATCCCGTCGCGGTAGATTATCTGAAGAAGGCTAGAGGATCAGTTGGCCGAAACGTGGTGAAACAATAACAATTATAAAGTTGAGAATAACAGTTTGCAAAAAGAATTCACAAATTATGAAGCCCTATCTAAAAGAATTAAAAAAAAAAGTATTCACAATAATAATCACCATTATAATTCTATTTTTACTTAGCGTTGCCTTAAAAGTTCACTGGGTTTGTAAAAATAAATAACGAACGCCCACTCAATTTCACTTTCATGTTTCCAGTCGTTTTGCTTATATTTGAGGAATAGAGGAATATCAGATTGGGTGTCAAATACACGAACCGTTATTCGTAGTCAGTAATATTTTCCTACTTCTATTCATGTCTTCTTATTTTATTTCTTCAAAAACTTACTTGTTCTCATATTCTTCATGTGAAACAAAGAATATTATCTATTTATTCGGATTTTAACGTGTAACAGAGCCGCTGAAGTTGGCACAATACAAATGATCAAGCCGGCTGCGCGAAGTGACGTCACAGCAGAGATGAAAAGGACACGTGTTAGGAGAAGGAGAATTCAGCAAAGCAGGTGTTCGGAAGAGCGGTGTTCAAGACTTGGCTGTGGTCGGAAAAGGTACGTGTTCGAAGGATGAAAAGTCACACGCGGTAGAACTTAAATGTTTAAATAATCAGAAAAATGCGTTGTTGGAAATACCACATATAAAGGCTTTTTTATATAAAAGAAAGGGAATATATATTTTTCCTTTCTTCTGTGTCCTTGCTACATGTTTACGTTACGAAAGATCGTTCTATCTGCTACTTCATATGCATTCTCTAACATTCCAGAATTAACGAATAGCTTTTCAACATGGCGGCATTCGTGTTCGTGATTTATTACGACTGTATACATTTTCATAACACATGCTAAACCTTGATGCATTTTTTAAACAATAAAAACATATATTCCTTTTAGCTACAAGTTAAGTATTTAATATGCTCTAATTAACTGAAATAGATCACTGCCTTCAGTACTGCCATTCCACCATGCAATCTACAGTGGCGTTTATTCTGTTGGTTTACCATATGTCTAAAAAAGTAATTCATAAATTTGTCGGGTAGCTGGTACTTTGTAACTCTCTGGAAATGTCATAAAAGATGGATAATACTTCGAGGATCTGCAACAATGAAGCTGAGAAATTGCTAAGAGTTTAGTTTCAATATATAAATATAATAACTACGCATGAACGTGGTTTGGCTTTCAACCCGGGCTCATAAAGCGATGATATATGAGTACGCATACGTGTTGAGGTCTTGTGGTAGTGTTGGTTCGGATGGGAATTGGTGAGAATTATGGTGGATGAATTGGTAGAACATAATGTCTGTCTCTATTTCCTTGTCGGCCATTTTGAAAGGCCACAAAGCCCATGAACCTCAAATTTAGTAGATAGCATGACGTCATTTGAAAAAGTCACGAGATGTTCGTCGGAATAAAAGAATCTTGTGATTAATTTAAAAGATTCCATTAACGAAGGGGTCTTTTTAAGAAGTAGAAGAAAAAGAAGACGAAGAGGAGGAAGGTCAAGTAGTAGTCAAGAAGAGGAAGGTAAATTACTACTACTACTACTAGTATTAATTTTTATAATAATAATAATAATAATAATAATAATAATAATGGGAGTGGCATATCTAGACTATTTCCAAGTAGTAGTAGTAGTAGTAGTAGTAGTAGAGGAAGAAGAAAAATATGAAGAAAGAAAAACAAATGACGAAGAAGAAAAACGAAGAATAAGAAGAAGGATGAGGAAACAAGGAAGAAGAAGAGGCAGGAAAAGAAGAAGAAGAAGAAGAAGAAGAAGAAGAAGAAGAAGAAAAAAAGAAAAAGAAGAGACAGAGGAAAAAGAAGAAAACAAAAAATAGAAACAAAGGCAAAAAGGGAGGATATAAAAAGGCACAAAAAAGAATGAGTAAAAATAAAAGAAATAGAAAAGAATAAAGTGGAAGCATTTTAAAAAGAAAAAAAAAGTTAATAAAAATAAAAATAGAAAAGACAAGCAAAGAAGAAGTAAAAGAAGAATAAGAAGCGGAAGAAGAAGTCATGAGAAAGAATAAAAATGAGACGGAAAAGAATGATAGAATTAAAACAGAATAAGTGCAGGCAAAATAAGGAATAGGAGAGAAAGGAAATGGGGAGTAAAGGTGGAGGAGAACAAGACAAAACAGAAAGGAAGACTGAAAGAAGAGGAAAAAGAAAGAAAAAAGAAAAAGAAGAGGTAAAAAAGAAGAGTCAAAAAGGAGGAAGAAAAGAAAGACATATACAAGAAGAAGAAGAAGAAGAAGAAGAAGAAAAAAAAAGGAAAAGAGAAAGAAAAAAAGTAAAAAAGTAAAATCAGAAGAAAAAGGGGAAATGCATCAAAGGAAAGCAAACTATACGAAAAAAAAGAAGAAGAAACGAGAAACGGATTCTACCAGTACAACAACAACAATTACTACTACTACTACTACTACTACTACTACTACTAATAATAATAATAATAGTAATAATAATAATAATAATGATGATAATAATAATAATTTTAATAATAATAATAATAATAATGGCGAGAGGGCATATCTAGACTATTTCCAATACTCGATCCATGTCCTGGTTTATCCCCATCTAATCTTTATTGAGTTATTTCCTTTATTATTATTATTATTATTATTATTATTATTATTATTATTATTATTATTATTATTATTATTATTGTTGTTGTTGTTGTTGTCTTTGTTGTCGTCTTTGTTGTTGCTGTTGTAGTTGTTTGCTACACTCGCTTATTATGTGGGTCCTGGATATGGCTTTAAACTATATCCAGTGGTGAGGCCCCAGCTTGCGGGCTTTTGGGAGTGTGGAGCCATCCTTTAATTATCATTGCTCCCAGGTCCACTCTGACCCGGAGTGGTAGTACATGTTAGGGTCCCAACTATGGGTTAAATAGAAACCGACTTGAAAACAACAAATATATTCTATTAAAAAAATTTTCTTCAAAATCTTTAGATTCGGCATTAAATAACCTGAAAAGGGTTGATATGCCGTAAAACAAAAACAACCAACCAACCAACTTATGTGGTTTATCGTTTCGTCTCTTGCCACATAGTCTGCATTTGCTGTTTTCTTGTATTTATCGATCCTTGTTTTGATATAGTTGATTCTAATCACCTTATCACATGTGACTTATTAGTCATTCAGTTTCTCTGTTTAGGTATCTTTTTCGTAGCCATTGTTGTTGTAGTTCTGTTTCTGCATGTCTCTAAATAACTACGTTACAGTTTGTGAAATATTACTTTAGACTTACAATTTTTTTCTAAAACCACTTTAAAACTAGCAAACATATTAACGTCCGTGTGAATTATTTCGCTCTCTCTCTCTCCCTCCCCCTCTCTCTGTATATATATATATATATATATATATATATATATATATATATATATATATATATATATATATATATATATACGTGTTGTGTGTGTGTGTTTGAGTGAGTATCTCTTACCCATAGACTATAAATATATTTACATCAAACATGTTATTGGTTAGCCTTTCGAGGACGTTATAGAATAAGAATGATGACGTAAACGTCGGTAATATACTTTTGCTTATACACTTTTTAGTAACTATATCACGATATTCGTATTTATTATTATCAACCTACAAAGCTATGACACTATCTATCTATCTATCTATCTATCTATCTATCTATCCTTTAATTAATTTTGGGAACGAGATTAGCGATTAATTCGTGGATCTGCAACAATGAACCTTAGAAATTGCTAAGAGATGACTTTTAATGCATAAATGCAATTAACACGTATCGACGTGTTTTAGCTTTCAAACCGAGTTCGAAAAGCGGTAATATATGACTGTAGAGGCGTTGAGAAGCCTTTCGATAATAGCTGCATGAATTAGAAGGATAAAATAACGTCTGTCTCCATTTATTCGTCGGCCATTTTGGGGGTTTACAAAACCTTCAAACCTCAATTTAGATGTTAGCACGACGACATTTTAAAGAGTCACGAGATGTTCATTGGGACAAAAGAAGCTGGCGATCATTTAAAAAAAGATTCCATTAACGAAGTGTTACTTGAAAATTAACCGAAACTTCCGGAGAAAAAGGAGGAGGGGGGGAGTAAAAGAAGAGGATAAATACGAAAAAGAAGAAGGAGAAGAAGTTTTTTTTAAAAAGTTGAAGGAAAAGAAGAAATTGAAGAAAGAGAAAAAGAAAAAATGAGAAATAGAAGGAGAAAAATCGAGGAAAAGAAGAAGAGAAAGAGGAGAAGGGGAGGACGAATAACAACAAGAAGAAAAAATAGTGAGAAACAGAAGGAAGAAATAGAAGAGAAAGAAATAGAAGATAAAGAAAAATACGAAGACGAAGAAGAGATCAAAGCGGGTGAGAAGGGAAAACGATAAAGAGAAAAAAATGAAAAGAAGTAAAAAAAATGAGAAGAAGAAAAAAGAAGAAAAAGAGGAGAAGAAGAAGAAGAAGAAGAAGAAGAAGAAGAAACAGAAGAAGTAGGAGATTAAAGCGGGTGAGAAGGGAAAATTACAAAAAGAAAAAAGAAAAGAAGCAAAAGAAGTAAAAAGATTAGAAAAAGAAGAAGAAGAGGAGGAGGGGGAGGAGGAGGAGAAGGAGGAGGAGAAGGAGGAGGAAGAAAAAGTGATGGTGATGTAAAGGTGTTCAGGTTCACTTCCAATATGTTAAGCCATCTTTCAGTGTTCGAGTCTCACACTAGACCATTTTTATATGCATATACCTGAAAATTGCAACTGCTTATTTATAATAATTTTTGTTCTAATGCTAAAATAGTATCTTATGATTATTTTATTACGATTTAATGCATAAAAAACTATTAAATGCCGCCAAAAGAGACACCCCGATTTTACGAGTACATCGGCTAGTTTAATACTTTTTCAGTTCATCAAGACTGTATTAAATCAAATTAGTAAATAAAAAGATGATGGCGCCTCACTAAAATATAAAACTTAATCACGAAGAAACATCTTCAGAAAATGCTCTCTACGCAGTGCCGTTTGCATAGGTTTTAAGTGGTGCGCTCAGTGGATTTTTGCTAATATATTTTACAAACTATATTTGTCTCCTAATAATAATTATATTCCAAGTATATACTTCCACAATTTTAATCTTTTTTTCGCCTTCTCTTGATAAGGATTGTGTGATTTTTCCTAGCGTCATTGCCAGTGAAAAACTCTGCGTCCACGTGGTGAAATTAGACCCGCAAGCCCGTTATACTGACGCCACTGGCCCAAACGAGATGAGTGTCGGTTGGCATCACGTTTCGAACTTTCTAGCGCAGATCCTAGTTTTTATAAGATATATATTACTGTACAAAAAAACCATGCTGACAATTAAAATTGTTATAGGCAATTAACGTCGCATCTCACATGAACCATGAAAGCCAACACAACAGGAATCTAAAACTCGCCCTCATTTGGTCTCATCAGTTCAACAACCAGAACTCGAGATTTGAAACTCGAATCTCTTGTATGCGAGACGAGTACTCTGCCACCTGAGAGACATCACAACGCGCAGGAAAGTCTATTAGTTAACACAGATCACGCAAACTGCAGCAAAGTCCGACTATGGAATGTACCTAATTCGTCTCAAACAAGGTGTGTAGTCAACCAATCACTGAAAACGCAAGCCGATGTCTCACAAGTAGGATTTTTACACTCGTTAGCACGATGTCATCCAACAAGCTAACCTAGCGAGCAAATTAATATTCAAATGTTCATCATATATTATGATATGATTATTTCCACAGTCATATATATATATATATATATATATATATATATATATATATATATATATATATAAGTGAACGCGTGTATGTGTGTACATTTCCCTACGCAATAACTCTGTAAATTGTAAGTCTACAGACTCGAAATTTGATATACAGGGTACTGAGATTTGGGAAAATCTTTGTGATCAGTTTTCGGACAGAAACTTGGCTGTTAAGGGGTCAAAGTCAAACGATTTGACCTTTGAGAACTCTACCAAACTCCTCCGACAATTTTGAGTCTAAACACTTTAAATTTTTGATAACGGTCCTTTGGACATGGATCTAACTTACTAACTTGATTTGAGCCCAAAACAATAAATTTTAAGGGGTCATAATAAGGGTCAAAGATTGACCTTTTTTTTTTTGCTCAGCATACACCTCCAAACACCTGGACAACGCCGGCCACCCATGCTAGTATATATATATAATTAGACGGCGTTCAATCGTTTAAACGACGGTTAGTTTAATAATAATAATAATAATAATAATAATAATAATAATAATAATAATACTAACCTGAGATTATTTGCAAAAAACAAAAAAGAACTAGAAACACTAATAAATTCGACCAGAATCTTTAGTTTGGATATCCAAACGGAATTCGGTATGGAAACGTGCGCGCTGCTAACCATAAGGAACGGAAACTAGAGACTACAGAAGGTATAGTACTGCTCAATCAAACAGAGATGAGGCCACTAGGTGAACATGATAGCTACAAATACTTAGGAGTGCTGGAAGCAGACGCCATCAAAGCAACGGAAAATAGGAAAAGAAAACCCCAGAAGAACAAGAAAACTCCTCCAAACCAAAGTATATAGTCGAAACCTAATTAAAGGAATAAACACGGGGGCAGTGTCACTAATAAGAAAATCTGGACCGTTTATAAGCTGGACTCAAGCAGAACTAAGAAATCTTGACCAGAAAACTTATGACGATGCACTACACCCAAAGGATGATACTGACTGACTATATGTGAAAAGGAAAGAAGGAGGAACAGGGCTGATCTGTATAGAAAATTGTAAATAAAACACACACACACACACACACACACACACACACACACACAAAGAACTAGAAAAATACATAATGCAGAACACCGAAAGAATAATTACTGTAGCAAGAGACATGAAACAAACAAAAAACAAGATAAAAAAAGAGACAGAGAAATAAAAATGGGAAGAGAAACAGCTACATGGACGATTCTTAAGGATGACAAAAGAGACTAACTAAAACACTTGGAAATGGCTACAAAAACGGAACTTTACAAGGGAAATCGGATCACTAATAATAGCTGCACAAGATAACACAATTATAACCAACCACATCAAAGCGAGGATCGACAAGCCATAAGAAAACAGCAAATGCTAACTCTGTGGACAAAGAGACGAAAAATAAACCACGTAATAAGTGAATGCAGCAAACTAGCTCCAAAAGAATATAAAATACACGATCAAGTGGGGACGGCAGTACATTGGCAATTGCAATTGCATCTTGAACAAACAGACAAATATTACAAACACAGCCTGGCAGCAGTACTAGAAAATGAAAGTCACAAGATCCTATGACACGAATAAACCTACCAAGCAAGAAGACCGGATGTCATAATAGTTAACACGAAAGAAAATTCCTGCTAGATTTTGCCGTGTTAGCTGACCACAGAGTGAAAATCAAGAAGAATGAGAATCGGAACTGGCCAGAGAGCTGAAAGAGACCTGGAAAATGAAGAAAGTAAAGATAACACCAACGAGAGTAGAAGCGCTAGGAACGATACCGAAAACCTTTGGAGAAAGAATGGGAGAGATTGGAATCAGAGGGCTGGCAGGGAAGATACAATGCATTTCAATAATGAAAACTCCAGAAATATTAAGGAAAACTCTTGAATGTGGAGACTAACACGAATACAGATGCAAAACAAAAAAGAACATAACATGGAATCATGAAAACTGAAACTGTATAATTGTAATATACCGCCCCCTTTTTTATGAGTGTCGCCATAAACGGGCACCACACCAAATAATGAGGATCAAGGAGGATGAAAAGACCGAGGAGAGAAAGCACTAGCCAGACCTCTGCTGGAGGAGTGCAAAGAGGACTGTGACCTTGTAGAGGCTTATTGCCACCATAATTCCAGTAAAGATCAAAAATCGCCGCCAACGAGAAATCAATGGTAAGCGACTGTTGCGATAACGCAAATTCTTTTGCAAAGGTTATCGAAAGAGGTGGAGAGCACTGGAAATCTGGGGAGACTTGTTGTCACTCAGACTCCAAGGAGCACCACAAGTTGTTCTCAAAGAGCAATCTTTGATGAGGGCTTGTGTGACTCCTCCTAGTGAGTTAATAATAATAATAATAATAATAATAATAATAATAATAATAATAATAATAATAATAATAATAATAATAATAATAATAAAAAAATGAAGATGATGATAATGATGAAAGAGAGGTTATTCATGTTGTATCAGAAGTTTGCGTGCATTCGTCCCGAGTTCAATCAATTTGTCACGTTGATATTAGCTTTCATGAGATTTAGACGACGGTGTCAAGAACTACGTTGACAATTAAAATTGTTGTATGTAACGAATAGAAAAATAGACAAAACTGATTTTTTATGAATGAAAGAGCAACCATTTAGCAAGTGCTGAATTCGATATGACGGTGTTGTAAATGAAAGAGAGGGAAGCACGTTTTACAAATAAAACACGTATATCTACACATATACATGTACATATATGCCCTCATACACACACACACACACATACACATATATATGTGTGTGTATATATATGTGTGTGTATATATATATATTGTGTGTATATATATATATTGTGTGTGTATGTGTGTGTGTGTGTGTGGTTGATAAAAAGGTTCTCGCAGAATTTTTCATTCAAATAATGTATTTTCAAATAACTTGTTATAATACCTTTACTTTATATATGATTTTAAAGAACGTTTTTCGCTCTATCTAATCGTTTAAATTACAATCGTTTTAACATAATTACGTCGTCTTTTCACGTTGAATACAAGATGAATAAAAACAAATCCACACAATGTTTTCACTTTAATTTAATCTGGAACGAAATACTGCTGAAACAGCTCGCGGTATCAACGAAGTGTTTCGCCCAGGAACGACTACTGAACACACAACACTACGGTGGTTTAAGAAATTTCGTGTCGGCGACAATAGTCTTAAAAATGACTACCGTTGTGGTCGCCCATCGGATGTTGACAACGATCAAGAGCCTTAGTCGAAGCCAATCTACGCACAACTGTTTGAGAACTTGCTTCTGAATTAGACGTAACGTATACGGCATTTTCCAACAATTTGAGATAGATTGGAAAGACAAAAAACTTGATAAATGCGTGCTTTACAAATTGAACAACAACCAAAAGAAACGCCGCTATAAAGTGTAATCTTCCTTTCTTTTACGCAATAAGAACGAGCTGTTTGTCGATCGAGTTTTAAAGAGTGAATTTTTTACCACAACCTGCGACATTCAGCTCAGTGGTTAGATGCCGGCGAAGCTCTACGGCACTTCCTAAAGCCAGAGTTGCACAAAAAGAATGTCAGGCTGACTATTTGGTGGTCTGCGACCGGGGTCATCCATTATAGTTTTTCTTTTTAATGCAGGCGAAACCATTACGAGGGAGAAGTACTGTTAACAAATGGATGAAATGCATCAGAAACTTCGAAAACAACACCCAGCATTAGTCAGAAGAAAAGGTCCAATATCCCTTCACAATGCCCGACCGCACGTCCCTAAATCGACTCTGCAGAAGTTGAACGAATTGAGCTGGGAAACTCTGCCCCATCCGCCATATTCTCCAGATCTCACCTGCCGGCTACCACTTTTTCAAGCATATCGAAAACTTTCCACGTGAGAAAGTTTTAAAAACCTAAGCAATATCAGAAACGCCTTCAGCGACTGACTTCATGGCCATCAAAACGCAATGTTTTTTTTTTTACGTTACTAGCATACATACACTTGTTTCGCGTCGGCAAACGTGTATTGATTCCGATGGTGCTTAATTTGATTAATGATTTTTTGTTTGAGCCGAGATATATTCATCTGAATTTAGAAGTTAAAAAACCGCAAGAAATTTCTTGTCAGCCTAATAGTAATAAATAAAATTCATAAAGATGAAAATAATCTTCAAGCAAATAAACTTATCAAGGTTGTAAACCTCTACATTGAAAATTTGAGCAATCGACAAAAAAAAAATAAATAAATAAAAGATGTGGATTCAAAGTTGAATAAAACTTTTTTACATTATTAGAGTAAAAAGAAAAATAGGAAAAAATAGAATGTTTTTAAGTCATGGCATTTCGAAGCCTAATGTTTCTCATCAGAAAAGAAGAAAAAGTTTATATATCCTAAAAAAATCTGGCCTAGGGATATTAGCTTAGAAATGAGATATAGATAAACTATATGCATATATAGCACCAGGAATGGTGTTGATAGTATAGATATAAAAAAGCATAGAAAAAAATGGATATATAGGGAGTAGGGAAATGCTTGCAAAGATATTTATTGAGAAACACAAAAATAAATATAAAGTACAGTTAAACAAAGCAAAGATCAAGGTAAAAAATGAAAAAAATAAAAAATAAAGGCAAAAGCAAAAAAAATATAGGCAAAAAATATAGGTAAAAATGCAGGTAAAAATACAAGTAAAAATAAAACAATATAGGTAATAATATGTGTACAAAATATAGGTAAAAAATACAGGTAAAATACAGGTAAAAATATATGTAAAAATATAGGTAAAATATATAGGTAAAATATACAGGTAAAAACTATAAGTAAAAAATACAGGTAAAAATATAGGTAAAAATACAGGTAAAAAATGTAGGTAAAATATAGGTAATAAATACAGGTAAAATTTAGCTAAAAATTAACAATATTAAAAACAGTGGGCGAATGGAGTTGGGATTGGATGCGCCAACTCTCGTCTAAGCGGTCGACTTTCGGTCCCAGCTTGAGACAGTTGTTTGTCTAGCTATACTGAATAGTGGATAAACAGCAGAACCCTCTGCCTCTGGATGATTAAAAAGATTCTTTTCATCGGATTGGGCATACTGGCGAGTGAAATTAAAAAAAAAAAAGAAACTGCTACCAACGAATCACGCAATGCTCTTTGCTTACAGCATTTTGGCAATGTTTATCATTGTAATTTCACCTACCTACCAAATGGCGTCTACGCGTTAGAAAAAGTTGACAATTATTCTTAGCACAATGTTCGGTGAAGAAAAGCACACGAACTTGAGAAGTATATATATCTCTATGGTTAATTTCTGACAGTTTGAATATGCGCATGTGCTTAATATGCTGTGTGTATTTGCTTGACGTTGTGTGTAAATGTGTGTACTTGTATGAGTGAGTATTCGTTTTTTGGGGCGCATTTATTTTGCTGTGTAAGTATGTGTGCGCGAGTTCAGAAGACGCTGTGCGTATGCGACCTTTGTCACTCTGTGAATATATTCATGTTTGTTAGTCCATAAATATGTGTGCGTATGTAAGTGGAGTTTCCGTATGCTTCACGATGCCTGGTAATGTGGTGTGCGTACTATTATGACCATTGAGAGTCTTGACTTTGATAACTGTACTCTCTTTCTAGTGAACTCCTTCTTGGTTTTTGGTTGCTATATTTTATAAACATTTTGTATCTCACACTGGCTTGTTAAATTCATTGTTTTAAAAGTAGCGTTTCATTTGTCGGAAAATGTAGAATTCGTACATTTATGTAAAATCCGGTTCTTTTTATATGCAGAATACTTTCTGTTATCGTCGGAATTTACAGAATATTTTACGTAAAAAAACAACAACGAAAGTTTCCGAATCGCTGAGCGAATGATTTCGCAGCAGCCAACATTTATTTGCTATAATTGGTTATCGAAATAAAAATAAATGTCTTGATCTGAATTTAAAAAAAAAAATCATTAAACAAACAATTTTCAGATGTTTATTTTTCATGAAACTTACCTTACAATAAGTTTTTTTCTTGATATGAATTTTGAATTTTCTTAAAGTTCCGTAAAACTTGTCTAATAGTTATTTATTGATTTTTTATTTTGTTACCAAGACAAAAGAATATTATTGTTTCGGAGATGGGTATATTTGCTGATGACACCACTCTCTATAACACATATGAGGGGAAAACAAATGAACACATATCCAAGGAAATGGCAGAAACACGAGGATAACCTCCAATCAGTAGTTGAATAGGGACAAAAATGGATGATCACATTCAATGCTGCTAAGACTAAGCTTGTTTCCTTCAATAACTACAAGAAACCTTCTCTACAACCAATAGCAATGGTCAAGAACACATTGCCTGAAAGTACTTCTTTTAAACTCCTCGGCCTAACGTTTACAGGGAATATGAACTAGAATAGATACATTGAGAGCATTGCCAAGGCTGCTGCAAGGAAGGTTGGCTCCCTCTACCGTGCTAGAAAACTCCTTACGCCTGAAAGTATCCTGCACCTCTATAAGGCCACTATTCGCCCATGTATGGAGTACTGTTGTCGTATTTGGGCTGGTGCATCTGTTGCTTGTCTCTCATTCCAGGACAGGGTTCAAAAGAGAGTCGCCAACCTGATAAGTCCTGAACTGTCATCTAGGCTTCAGCCTCTGTCCCATCGAAGAAATGTTGCATCCGTCTGCCTGGTCTACAAGTACTTTAATGGTGAATGCTCTGACGAACTACAAGCACTTGTACCTCCTCGACGTGACTACCCCCGACAAACCTGACAAGCAACTAAGTCCCACCCCTTTACAGTAGAGATTCCTAGGTGTAAGAAAGCCTTTTACTCCAATAGTTTCTTCCCCACAACTGCAAGTCTTTGAAATTCCCTTCTGGGATTCTGCTTTCCCAACTGTACTGATATGCAGAAATTCAAGTGTAATGTGAACAAACATCTTTCTACTCATCCCCCTTCATAATGTCCCTGATAGTAGCCCTTGCTTCAAAGTGGCACTGTACCTTGTTTGGGGTGAAAATTGAAAAAAAAAAAAGAATATTATTTTCATTTTTCGATTAATGTTTCATTGAATTATCTTCATAATAACAGAAATAAGATATTTTCCATTAAATTTATTTTTCGGCGTTTGTATGTAAAAACTAAAATAACGAAACTTTTGTTCGGCTACTTCCAGCAATTTACGTAAGCTGCCCGGAAAATTCCCGACAATAGCACGATTCTGCATAAATACAACTTTTAAAATCCGTTCGTATTGTTATGTTGTGGCTCTTTGGCTATGATCACAGCGTAGCGTACTATGTTGTGGCGGATAGTGCCAAAGGTCAAACGATAATTATGATTAATTTTAAAATTATTTAGGTAAAAACGATATCCAGAAAAATGTTTAAAAAACAAAAGACTGTTAGTTAAAATATTTATGCTAATTATTTAACTGGAAAATTTTGACTCATATAAAAATATTATGAATAGAGGAAAAGCATGAACAAAGCTAGTTTGGGATTTGGTTTAGTAAACAATGATGTAGCTTATGTGAAATACAAGATTGCCTACTCTGGCTAACGTAAGAGGCATGTAAGCCGGGAGAAATCAAAATTAGGAGAGTCTGTAACAGGAAGTCGAAGAGACGAGTTGATACTTAGCTAGCCATTGAGTTAGTTAGCACGCAGGTGTTGTCTCTGCGGTCCGATGGAAGCACCTACGAACCAACTAAGTAAAATGTAAGGAAAAGATTAAGAACTGCAAACTCTGACACGTGAAAAATTTGGAAATAAAGATCTGGAAATGATAACTCGTCGTTTTTGGTGTTCCATTCGGAAGAAGATGCCTTCATTTTTTGGTGCCTGGCGCCAGAGGAAAGGGAGACAATAAATAAGATAGATGACATGTCAGGTGTCAAGTAGACAAAAGTGTTATTCATCATTGTTAAAGACTGTCCGTTTATAGCCCCGTTCGCTTTTGTCGTGAATATGTGAAAACACGCACATACACATAGAAAGACTATTAAATATACACGTAACAGTTCGACACGCACAGACACCACATATACAAAGAAAATTAACCGTCCTTATAATTCTAACCACTAGACGATACACGGGCATCGATTACAGAAATACGTACACCGTATATACACTAGACATATATATATATATATATATATATATATATATATATATATACAGTTATATAAACTCGACGGTACAACAGTATCGCATCTTTACCTCCTTACAAACCTATTAACTTGACAAAAATCTTGTTTTTATCTATTTTATGTACTTTAAATCTTTGCGTCTTCGCCTGACTTTACTTTTCTTTCCACATAAACATTTTAGATTCAGTATACTTTCACATTGTAAAGCGAAAATAAATAAAAATCAAAATGGCCGACTGTTGCCGTAAAACAAGGCGAGATTGAAACGTTAATGTCGTCGAGTAAATCCAAGATTTCGCGATTCTCTTCAGCAACAACTCAATAAACAGTGATATCTCTCTTGGTGCGATTTCCGTTTAACGGTTTGGTTTTTCGAATGCCGTGTCATTTCCGGTTTAGATTGCCGGAAAGATAACTCGTATCTCGTAGGATTCTTTGTGACCGAAAGGTCAGGCGCTTGAGCTTCACTAAACAAATCACCTGCTTTTTTCATTTCTTTTATTTTTTTTTCTTCGAAAAAGTAGATTCTTGCATTTTCACTTTTCTTTGGCAACATTTTTCGCTTTTTGTTTCTTTTCTTTTCTTTTCTTCTTTAAATCGTGAATATTTTTATATTTTCCTTTAAGAAAACTTGTTGCTGCATCTACTATCCTTTCTTTGGCGCTGTTTTACAATTTGTCATTGTGCAGTGAGAGAGACAACTCTCGTTTGCTAAGAGATTCGTTCATTTTTCATCCCATAATCTAGGACGCTCGATTCGACGATATTTTTTTATTAAATCAAAACATTAAAGAAAAGAAAACGCGACGATTTTTTTAATGTAACAAAGTAGATAACATTAATAATATAAAATGTAGTCTTTACGTGACTATCAGGAGCATCGTTTCTGTTTTCATATAATTTACGACGCTAAAACCAACGAACTAACGATATTTTCATTAGATGAAAAAAAAAAGAATGTGCGGCAACCATTTTTTTTAATTAAAAAGTAAATGTTATGGTAAGGTTTTTAAAAAATTGGTTTTTAATTTTAAAAATATAAAGAATGAAACTCTTTAATAAAACAATGATGAAACTTTTAAAGCTGCGGCGACTTTTTGTTACCGTAATGACACCAACATCTAGTTTTTAACATTCCAAAAAATGAAAATGCCACGATAGCTTTAGAGAAATTGTAAACAAATACAAAATGTAGTCTTTACGCGGCTATTAAAAGAATCGTTTCTGTTTTCATATCACAAATTACGACGCTTAAACCAACGATGTTTTCATTAGATTAAAACATTTAAAAAAGAAACCGTGGTAACTTTTTTTTAATTTAAAAGTAACTGCTATTGTAAGTTTTTTTTTTTAAATTTAGTCTTTAATGCGACGAAAAGAAATTATAATTGTTTTCAAACAAAACTTTTTCACAAAGTAAGCATGAAAATATGAAAGAAAGGCTACTGCATTTTTAAAAAAAATATTTCTTATTTATTTTTATTTTACTGTACAAAGCTTATAATATTAACAGCACCAATATCTAGTTTTAAACATAAATAATAAATCACAGTTTATTTTTTAATAAAATTTACAATTTTTCTACAACTATCGTCGTATTTTCATTATTTTTGTAATGTTTAAAACTAGATGTTGGTGTTATTATCATTATTATTATTATTATTATTATTATTATTATTATTATTATTATTATTATTATTATTATAAACTTTGTTACAATAAAAAAAAGTCGCCGTAGATTTAAAAGTTTTATCCTGGTTTTATTAAAGAGTTTCGTTCTTGTATTTTTAAGGTTAAAGACTAATTAAAAAAAAAAAAAAAAAAAAAAAAAACTTGCAATATCATTTACTTTTTAATTAAAAAAAGTAGTCGTAAAAAATGCAGAAAAAGTTGCCGTAGCTTTTTTGTTCAAATATTTTCATCTAATTAAAATATCGTTCGTTCATTCGTTTTAGCGTCGTAAATTACATTTTGTATTATTAATGTTATAAACTTTGTTAAATTAAAAACAAATCGGTGCAGCTTTCCTTTTTTTAATGTTTTGATTTAATAAAAAATGTCAAATCGAACGTCCTAAATTATGAGATGAAAAAAAAAATGAACGAATCTGTAGCAGAATTAGCAATAACCGAAATGAGAGGAAATAAAGAGCTTACCTCGGATACGTCTGTTGTGTTTCGGGCTGAGCGGAAGAGAGAGTTCCAAGATGGCGTCCATGGGTTTTTATTAGCGTTGACCCCATGCAATTCTCGTAGAATCGCGTCTGTTCTCGCGCGATTATGCAAATATATAATTCCCGGCTACTATAAAGGCATGACGCTGGAAAGCAGTCGGGCAGTGTCCTGCAGATTGTGTGTAGGTGGTTCTGGCGATTGGATTGTTATTTGTGACCAACCACATGTCTGCGAGAAGCGAGTTTTTTTCTTCTGTTTTTTTTTTATTTCTTGTTTTTGTCTCCTTCTTCTTTCTCTACGGTTATTACAGCAAAGAAATCCCTCTCTTCTAAAGGTTGGCGATACTGACTGTTTCCTATCTGTGTTCCTGATGTTTTTGCTTACTACATTTTGCTTCAGAATCTCTTAGTAAACGTCCCTTTGCACAATGACAAATTATAAAACAGCATCCTTTCTTTTTCCTGCAATTTATTCTGGTTTTATTTAAAACTAAAAGAACCCGTTAACCGGCGTTGCCCGACGGCAAAAATGTCCCCCCACCCCGTAGAAAAATAAAGTACGATTGTTGTTGTTGTTTTTGCCCAACCCCAACCTCCTCAAATTAAGAACGGCCTTTGGAATAGACATCCCCAACCTTCTCAATTTAAGAACGGCTTTTGGAATGGGCACCCCAACCTCCCCATATTAAGAACGGCTTTCAGATTAAACACCCATTTGTGAAGGGGAGGGTGTCAAAATATTTGCTTCAAATTTAACTCTGATAATTGTTGTCAGGATACCCACCCACAGATACTCTAAACCAACCAAAAGATTAGGAGGGGGGCAGTGTCGGTCGGATATAATTAGTTTTGTTTCTCACGCGTGTGTAAAAATGCGGTAACCATTGAATTAAAGTGCATAATATAGGTCTTTATATCTCGAGAACTACTTGTATCTGCCAGATATAAATGAAATTTTCTTAATCAGCATAGTCGAAAACTTATATAAGTTGTCATTTTAAAGTAATGTGTTGAGGTGGTACTAAGGTAAAAATTTATCTATAAAAAATTTAAAAAAAAAAAACGTTTACAAAGGTAATGCATGTGCAGTGTCAATAAATATCCCGAAAAAGAAAAGTAAACAAAATACTTCACAGAAAGTATAATTTGTCTAAAATCAAACATAACGGATATCGGAATAGACGCCCCATTTTGTGAAGGGAGGTTCTCAAAATATTTGCCCCAAATTTAACCTTGATAATCGTTTCCAGAATACACACCCGCAAATACTAAAAACCAACAAAAACATTGGGGGGCAGTGTAAAAGAAAACAATAACAGCATCAAAAATAGCATCGTGTAAAATTCGTTAAGCCGCTCCAAAATCGAAAAATAAACAATGGTACTCGTACATATTGTTTTTTTTTTCAGTTTTTATTTTAGTTTGGGGTAGAGGTAGTGGCGTGTTGTTTATGTGTGCATAGGTAAGTGTAAGGTTATCAGGATTTAATTTTCTCTCTATGAGCGGTTATTATATTTGTAATTGGTTTATTTATTTTAATTATTGCCTCTTATAGAGAGTGCCATCATATTTGAAAAGTTATCGAGCGTTCGTTTATGCATTAAGAGCTAGATGCCGGAATAGTTGTATTATTAGCTATCAGCTAACGAGGATGGGCGGCATTTGAGGAGGGAAAATGTACTATTTTTGAATCAGGAAATGGAAATATTATATATTGTCTATGAGTTTATGATCCAGTTACGAAGGGTGCAAGCACAATATCTGTAGAATGTGTATGTTTCCTCCCAGTATTGACTGAATGCGGTAGCAGGAAATTATTTACGGAAAAAAATAGGAACTACTTCCTCTAAAGATGCTGCGATTGTGATGGCGTTGCTCCTAGGATGAAATGTAGAATTTTATTATAACGACTAGATGTCGTAACATAAGATAGTGGCTAATAGCTTAGACGTAATAAATTTGTATGTTACATCTGTTGTAGCAAACCTACGGTACTTTGGTCCAAAAATTATACATGAAGATTTCAAGACTCAATGTGCGATCCCGATCACAATGTAGCCTCGTATCATATGTATCCATCATTCATTGTTTTCTTGGTCGCTTCCGTTTAAACTTTCTGCCATATGTGTAACACATGAATATTTATAATAATATCTTGTTAGCTAAGTTCTTGTTCGCGCATCTGATTTGATCCTGCCAGACTAAGGAAAAGCCGTTCGCAAATAAGTTTGGTACCCGCGCACTAACGCGACAGAATAACTTTTAGGTTTTCAGTTTAGACATTTGAAAGGTGCATATCAGGGACAGACATCTTTCATTCATTACAATAACTTTTTGACTTGATTACGAAAATTGAAAATTTTGAAAAAATAAAACAATAAATAAATAATTTTCTCCAAATTCACACGCATTTCAATGATGTAGTTTCAAAAATATCTACAAATCTTACAAGTCAAATATTTTGACAACTTTTATCAATTCATTCATTTCAAACAAGAACGTCTAATGATTATATTTTATTAGTTTCGGAAATTTCAGAATTTTGGTTTTTGATGAAAAACATCTCCGTATGTATTTCATGTTATTATAATTTTTTTGATGTTTATTTTTAACTTTTTCAACAACAGCAAAAAAAAAAAAAAAAAAATCACAAACGCATTTATTATTGTGAGATTTTTCGATTCGGTCCTGGAATTGCTATGCACTCTTCAAATGCCCAAACTGAAAACACAAAAATTGTTTCCTTCGCAGTAGTACATAAGTCTTAATACTCCTAAATGCGACTAACTCAAGGCAAAACATTTTAGAAGACAATTTAATCGACTTATTCTTGATTTTTTAAACCACTAAACAATAACATTATCACGTTGACACACCGGTGCTCGTTGGATCACCGAAATTAAGCAACGTAGAGCCTGTTCAGTACCGGATGGGTGACCATTTAGGAATACCAGGTGCTGTATTTAGGATGACATCGATTCCTCCCTGCAAGAATTAATAAAAAATAACGCCATCATCTCCCTTAACGGGTATATACATGACACTGCAGACCGCCTGTGAATTTCATCTCGCATAAGGTGAATGCCGCACCAGTCACGGTAGAGTAAAACCGAACAGTAGAGTGAGGTGGATATAGAGATAATAACTGTAAAATAATTTATTAGAGATTTGTCAAACGACGAGTTCATAATTTCATTTTAAGTTTTCTTGTATTTTTTCTGTATTGCTTTAACCTCCTTCAGAATCGTTTGCTCTATATGTAACACGGCATATATCTCTCTTGGGTAAAAGAAAGCAACGTTCCTACGTTAATCTATATATCTATAAAAGTGAACGTGTCTGTGTGCCTATGTGTCTGTGTATATTTCCCTACGCAATAACTCTGTCAATTTTTAGTCTACAGACACAACATTTGATATACAGGGGTACTGAGATTTGGGAAAATATTCGTAATCCATTTTCGGTCAGAAATTTGGCTGTTAATGGGGTCAAAGTTCAACGATGTGACCTTTGAGAACTCTACCAAACTCCTCCGACAATTTTGGGTCTAAACACTTGAACCTTTAGATATACGTTGGACATGGATCTTAAATAATATGATTTAAGGCCAAAACAATAAATGTTAAGGGGTCATAATAGGAGTCAGAGTTAAAAAAAATTGACCGCTCTTTTTTTTTGCTCAACATACACCTCCAAACACACGGGCAACGTCGGGCTGAAATGCTAGTGTTCTAATATTTTCAACTTTTTATGAATGTTTTACAATAAGTATCAGGTTGACAAGACAGTTCTTGTGGTTTTTAACTTTTAAATTCATATGAACATATCTCGGCTCAAACAAAAATATATCAATCAAAATAAGCATAATCAAAATCAACACACTTTCACTAACGCAAAACAAGTGTATGTATGCCAGTAACGTAAAAAATCTTGCGTTCTGGTGGGGATGAAGTCGCTAAAAGCGTTTTTGATCTCGTTTAAGTTTGGGGGGCATTTCTTACGCTAAATGCTGTCGAGATGCTTGAAATAGTGGCAGCCGGTAGCCGAGAGGTTTGGAGAGTATGGCAGATTATGCAGAGCTTCGTAGCTCAATTTGTTTAACTTCTACACGGTCGGTTTAACAACGTACAGTCGGCCATTATCGTGGAGGATAATAGGGCCTTTCTGTTGACTAATGCTGGGTGTTGTTGTCGAACTTTCTGATGTATTTCATCCATTTGCGCGAATTTGCGTTTATTTTTCCATCCTATATTCCACGTTCTAAAAACAAGATACACTTGTTTTAAAACGATTTTAATTTAAACGATTAGATAAAACGAAAACAATCTTTAAAATGAAATAGAATGCAAAGGGTAACTCATTTGAAAATACATAATCTGAAATTAAATTTAAAAATTCCGCAAAAACTTTCGAGTCGACTTAATACAATACATAAATCAATAAATTTCCCAAAATTTCAGATATTTAGAGCAATCTGAAATGGCTTTGAACACCACATTTTAACATTCAGATATTTCAGATTTACATTAAATTTGATCCATACTCATTAGACACAAATTTAGCAAAATTCTATGAATTTCAGTTTAGTTTTAAGACTCTTTCGATTTAAATTTTAGAGATTTTATAATATGTACATCATGGGATGAATTTTAATAAACGTTGAGATAAGTATTCTTGACATAAAGCTTAATATTTTCATATCTTGATTTAAAAAATGTTAAGGGCGCATAAAATTGATGCAAAACTGTATTTTGAATGAATTTTACCCGTTTTAAAACAAGTCTATCAGATCACAGCCTTTTACGCTCAATACAATACTTGCTGAAAGGCTGCTGATTCGACTCATTTGATGAATTCGAAGAAGTCTGTCAAGAATTCTTTGATTCGAAGGCGGTTGAATATGAGTTTTGACCAGATCCGAAAGCTTGCAGATCGATGGCAGAAACTCTTGGAAAATGATGGTCTTTTTTTTTCGGATGCATTTTCGTTTTTTGTTATTAATTGGCAAGTACAATTCCATTTTTTTTTTTTTGCAAATGTTTACAAACTTTCAGGACAATTCTTGTGTGGGTGTGTCAACTTAGCTGAGAATAATGAAGATAGAATTAGAGAAAGAAAGGCAGTAAGGAGTGGAGAAATTGAGATTGTCGGGTTAAAGAAAGACAGAGAACCAAAATTCAAGAAGACACAGAGAGAAAATAAGAAACTAAGATACAAGAAGGATAATCCGGCACGTGACCTAAAAAGAACCCAAACCAGATTACGGCTCTAATTAACTTCAGCTAGTGTTTAGACCTATGAACGCTAGGATGAATTACAACTTAGCTACGATGTCAAACTTTTTAAATTGGAAATAAATCATTTAATTTTAAATTCATTAATAAAGTGAAAACTAATATATCTGGACATTCATCTTATGAAACCAGACAATGAAAACTGACAAAGTAAAAATGAAATTTCAAGCCTCATATACATATTTTTTTTTTTACATAGCGGTCACCACTTATCAAGGCCCGAAGGCCACTTAGGGATAAGGGTTATTGCGTGTACAGTAATCAATGAGATAGAATTGTAGTAATCATTAGTATCGGGGTTTTTGATAGAGTGTCTTACTTAAGGGGGCGGTTTGTCAGGAGTTTGTTTATGTTGGACTTGAAGACGTCCAAGTTGTAGTCAGGTGGGAAACAGGCTAGCGGCAGAGAGTTCCACTGGCGTGAAATTCTAAGAAAGAAGCTTTGCTCATGGAATCTACGTTTGGATTTAGGCACAGATAAAGAGTGGGGAAAATTATTGACAGTAGTTTAAGCCAGACCGGTGTTTCTCGTGACAGATTGGCGAGGGAGGGGACGAGGGATTGGAGCTCAGACGAGCACCTGCCATGGAAATAACGATAAAAAAAAGACAAGCTCGCAACGTCTCTTCTGTGGGAGAGAGACTGCAGGGAAGAGAAAAGGGCATCCCCCACTAAACCACGAAGTCTATTTTGTACTCTGTCAAGGCAGGATAGACTGTTTTTAGCAGCTCCTGCCCAGATGTGGCAGCAGTACTCCATCCTTGGGCATACTTGGCTTTTATACAGATAGAGAATTACATTAGTAGTGAGATATCTTCTGGAGCGGTAGAAGGATCCCACCGTTTTCCCAGCGTCCTTGGAAACAGATTTGATGTACGTGTTCCATTTCAGATCAGGCGTAAAGATCAAACCCAGAAGCTTGTCAAAACATGGAGCCTCCCCAAGACGAGAGCCATCCATTTCAATTGATGCAAGATGGGGATCAGAGCGTTGATGATGTAAAGATAGAAGCTTGGTTTTGGATGCATTAAAAGTAACCAGTCACCTCTTCCCCCATTGTACCACGCGCTCAAGATCAGATAAGAGAGAATTAGAGAGAACTTTGCCATTTACGGCCTTTGATGTGTTGCCATAGATGGTCGTGTCATCAGCATAGACGTCAACGAATGATTTAAGTATGTGTTTTGGGAGATCATTGATGTAGATCAGGAAGAGAGTGGGGCCCAGGATGGACCCCTGGGGGACTCCAGCATTAATACTGTGAGTCTCTGATTTCTGCCCATCAACCACTACTCTTATGAACCTATCAGAGAGAAATGATTTAATGATTGAGAAAACATTTCCAGTGATACCGTAGCTGGAAATCTTGTGAAATAGGCCCTTATGCCATTACCTTATCGAAGGCCTTCGATATATCAAGAGCAATTGCTCTGGAAAGGAAACCTTTGTCAAGAGATTCACTAATCCTATGGGATATAACCGTTAGCACATCTGCTGTAGATCTTGCAGAGCGGAAACCATATTGTGTGTCACTAAGAAGGTTGTTTCTGTTGAGGTGGTTGACTACTTCTTTATTTGATATGGATTCCAACAACTTACTCATGACACACAGGAAACTTATTGGTCTGTACTGAGAGGGAGATGATTTTTCATCTGAATTCTTAAATACAGGGCATACTGATGATGTTTTCCAGGGTGTTGGAAAGTACTTCTCCTTAAGGCAACGCTTAAACAGTTTTGTAAGTATGGGGGCAAGTTCTGGTTGGAGCTTTTTCAGCATTATAACTGGAATGCCATCAGAACCAGTTGCTTTACTGGAATTAAGGTTTTTGATTCTGACGCACAGATATTTGTATGTTTCATAGCGTGTTGTCTGTTATAGGAGGAAATACATGGAGTTGATGGTCATTGTCGCATAGAGTAGAATTAGCTGCAAACTTCTTGACAAATAGTCTGGCCTTGTCTAATGCTGACGAGATGACCTCAGGTCCATTGATGATAGTTAGGATAGAACGCACGCTTCTGTTCAAGATCCTGTTTGCTATTTGCCAGAACTGGTGGGAACCAAGCCATTGCTCAGCTACTTCGGATTTAACAGACTGAGCATATAGCTCTCTTGCATGTTTTATTACTCTTTTACAGTGGTTGCTGGCAGTCCTGAAAGCAGCTTTAGTCTCAGTACATCTATTACGTTGGTAGCCATGGAAAAAGTGATTTCTGTGCGCGATGCCAGCAGCACATTCTGGAGAGAACCATGGCTGGCTGTTTTTACTCATACATACACACTCACACACAACCATACCCCTATCCGCAAACACACATACACACATATATATGCATTTACAGAAAGATGCTTACATATACACACTTATGCACACACACATAATACATACATACATGTGAAACCTGACATAGTTATATGAAATAAGTCAGAGAGAGAGAGAGAGAGAGAGAGAGAGAGAGAGAGAGAAAGGGGGGAGTTGCAACCTTTGTAGAAATGAGTATTCCTAATAATGGAGCTGAAAAGGAGAAACAAACCAAATATCAAGGTCTCATGTATGATATGAAAAGAAACTGGAATCTTAAAGAGATATTAATCAGACCAGTTATTATAGGTGCCACATGGCTTATGAAGAAGAACTTGAAGTCCTGTCTAACTAATATTCCTGGTGAACCAAGTGCAAAAGAGATCCAGACAATTGCATTTAAGGGAACAACGAGGATACTAAAAAGAGCTCTCGGTTGGTCTCAATAAAAAGCAGGGCAATGTTGGCAGTTGGTTTGGCTGCCCCATACCCAGCGTTACAATCTTCAATGAAGAAAATTAAAAAAGACATAAAAATGGTTTCCTTCAGTCTTGACAGACTATGGATACCAACGGTAAGAGTGCCTGCGCGTGAAATTTTTGTGGCAAGAGTTGCACAATATCCGACCACGCCTCTCCTGAGTCGACATTGTTGAATACCAGTGCCAAGTGGACGTTCAGGACGACTAGAAACAATGCCGAGATAAGCGGAAAGCACATACAGCGCTAGAATTCCCAGACGGTCACCCATCTGATACTAGCCAGGCTCAACGTTGCTTAACTCTGGTGATCGGACGGGAACTGGTGTGTCAACGTGATTATGCCGTACATGCATACATATCCACGTATAACCACACACTCACATACACATACATACACATGCATCCATATACTTACATATGCATCTATAAGCGCATGAGTTTACATTTGTATCAGAATCTATACACCTATGAATTCATTTTTTTGTGCATTCATAATAAAAACCATTTTTTCTATTAATCTAAAAAGAAAATGCAACTTTATTATATATGGGTCGAGTAACTGCAAAAAAATCTATCTAATTTGCATATTCTTTTACGCATACATTTGAATTAATTCCCTATTAGTCTTATCGGTTTTCTTATGGGATGATCATCTTTAATTAACTATTACGTGTAATTATATTCATGCAGATATTCTACATAATTTATACTTGCGTAATATTTGCGTAAAAAAGTTTATAATAAACACAAAACTTTTTCTATATATACTTATGTATACATATACATATTTGTTTTAAAGAATTGGCTACCAAACTCCTCTGTCAGTTCTTAGTATGCAGACATGGAACTTAATACATAGGGTATTCGAACCTATGCGAAACTTTATATTTGGGTTTTAGCCGGGGAAAATCGGTGCAAAATGTGAAAAAAAAAAAATGGAATTTGCCAGGTGAAGGTCGAACAGCGTCATTACAAATATGCATGCATAACGTAATAGCTATTGGTTTATATGTTTAGCCTTGCAGCAAACATGTTTTCATAGCTCAGGTATTTACATTAAAAGGAAAAAGTACATCGCAGACTGACATTTTGATTTCGATTTTTGGTGGAGCACGAATCATGAAAAAAAAAACTTTTAAAATATTGGGTTCATTATAATCTATATATCTATAAAAGTTAAATTGTCTGTCTGTCTGACTGCATGTGTACGTACATTTCCCTACCAAACAACTCTGTCAATTTTCTGTCTACAGACTCAAGATTTGACATAAGATGAATTGAGATTTGGGAAAATCTTTTTAATCGATCTTCGGTCAGAAATTTAACTGTCAAGAGGTCAAAGTTCAATGATTGACCTTTGAAAACTCTACCAAGTCCCTCCACCAATTTTGGGTCTAAACACTTGAAATTTTTCATGTGGGTTACTTGGATCAAACGTTTTAATTTAATTTGAGCCCAAAACAATAAATGTTAAGGGGTCAAAATTGGGATCCGAGTTTAAAAAAAAAATGACCTCTGCAGCCTCTACCAAATTACTCAGCATATTTTTGGTCTAAACATTTGAAATTTTACATAAAGTGTATTCATACATAAGAAAAGCATTTTAATCCGTTTCCTGCCAAAAATTTGGCTGCAGAGTGGTCAAAGTTCAAAAGATTTCACGTTTGCGGTCTCTAGCAAACTATTCAACCAATTTTGGGTTTAAACATTTGAAATTTTACATGAAGAGTATTCAGACACACAGCTGTCTTTTCATTCAGTTTCTGGACGAAAATTTTGCTACCAAGAGCTCAAAGTTGAAAGAATTGACCTTTGCAGACTCTACCAAACTCCTCCGCCAATTTTGGATCTGTACACTTGAAATTTTAGATGTAGGTTACCTGGACATGAATCAAACTTTTAATGTATATATACATATGCATATAAAGTTATCAACAGTATATAGGACCTGAACAAAGCCGGGCTCTACTACTAGTATAATAATAAATACGATATATGGATTAATCAAAATATCATATTTAAGCATATTTTACAACCGAACAATGCCGGGCGACCTGCTAATATATTATAAAAGTGACCTTGTCTGTATTAGAAAGAAATGGTGTCTACCAAACTACCCTTGTCATTAGATTTGGTTTTCAGCCGCAGAAAGAGCTGATAAATATGTTTAAATTGAAAAATCAGGATTGGCATAGTTAAGTCGACTTTATACGTATATACACTTGTGCCCGATATTATTCATACCCCTCGGATCTTTGAGATTTCTATAAGATTATTGCTCAAACCAGAAGGTAGACAATATTAAAGGGATTTCAAACAATAAATCAAGCATAAGCATTTAATTTAAACTCAACAAATAAATAAATTATGCAAGTTTGAAACATTATACAAAGAAAAACAATAATGGCACTAGTTCAAAATTATTCATACCTCTCTTACTAATAGTCAATAGCATGCCCTTTATTCTTAATAACTGCCTGTAACCGTTTTGGATATTTATCAACAAGGTTTTTACAAGCATCAACACTGATTTTTGACCATTCTTCAATGCAGTAGTTCTCCAAATCCCTCAAATTTCTAGGTTTCCGCTTTTTAACCTCAGTTTTCAATATGTGCCAGAGGTTTTCGATAGGGTTCAGGTCGGGACTCTGGCTAGGCCATTCCAAAACATTAATTTGATTATCCTCAAACCATTTCTTGACTATTTTGGCAGTATGTTTTGGATCATTATCCTGTTGAAGGACCCAGTTTGGTCCTAAATGGAGCTTCTCCGCATCCTGTCTAATGTTTTTTCTGGAGTATCTCCAAATATTGCTCCTTCTTCATGGTTCCATCTATCTTGACCAAACTACCTGGACCACTAGCCGAAAAGGAGCCCCAAAACATTAGGCTACCACCACCATGTTTCACCGTGGGTATGGTGTTCTTTGGGTTGTAAGCTTCTCCTTTCTTCCTCCAAACGTAAGAAGTATCCATATGGCCAAACAATTCAATTTTTGTTTCGTGAGTCCACTAAATACTTGAGAAAACGGACTCTGGAGAATTCACATGGTTCCTAGTAAACTTTAGACGTGCTGCAAGGTGTTTTCCGGTGTGCAATGGAGTCCTTCTTGGTCTTCTTCCTTTCAGACCATTTTCATGCAGAGTCCTTTGCAATGTTTGCCTTGATATTTTTATGCCAGAAGACTCCAGATTTTCTAAAATGTCCTTAGTAGTGGTGGTTGGATTTGCATTAACACTTCTTACAATATTCCTGGTGGCTCTAGCAGACAGTTTCCTTTTCCTTCCTCTACCAATCAAGTTGTTTGTTGTGTGGTGGCTCTGGAATTTTTTGATGATGCTCTGTACTGTTGCTGTAGGGACCTCAAATTTCTTGGAAATTGACTTTTAACCTAAACCATCCTTATGTGAATTCGCAATTTTAGTCCTAAGATCATTACTAAGCTCTTTTTTCTTCCCCATTCTAATAATTTTTATTCTTTTATTGGTTTTCAGTTGATATCATTTTAATTTCTGATAAAATGCAAAAAACGAAATGAAATTAATCAAAGGTTGTATAAAAGCATTCAAAATAAGAATCAAACAGGAAACAAACAGTCAGAAACTCGATTAATACTGAAAAAATAAGGGGGTATGATTATTTTTGAACATTGCAGATTTTATAAATAGCTGTATATTTCTTTTATTACAAGTATCCCGAGATTTTAAGATGACGAAAATGATCAGAAGAGGTTTATTAAGAATATGTATCAATATGGACGTAAACAATAAATTCTAACAAAGTTACACCTAATAAACTCAATTTTCAAGGGGGGGTATGAATAATATCGGGCACAACTGTATATATATATATATATATATATATATATATATATATATATATATATATATATATATATATATATATATATATATATATCATTAAATAAAATAGACGCTCTTTATTAATTCTATTTTCGATCCTTTCCAACTTCCGAATAACAGTCTTCACTTCTGGCAGGAACTGGCTAATGTACCTATTTACTATGCCTCCCCACGGGACAGAGTTAGACACCAGGGTCGTTTTCTAACGTGGAGAAAAGGTACAAAAATAAAAATTGTCTCAGTCGTGAAGGATTTCTCCTCCACCGAAAGAGAACAAGAAAATGAATTGCAGCATCTGAAGAACAGATA